>NC_084908.1:6812318-7147943 GCF_949316345.1 Pungitius pungitius
TTAGTATTAAATTCATGTTTTAATTATGTTTTGACAAGCCAGCTTTTTCCATGCAAATGACCGACGAGGCTTTGTTGTGTGAAGTTAGTATACATGATTGTATAGTGACTAAGTTAATGTTAGCTTATGATCCAAGGTTGTCTGTATGCATTAACGTTACCTTGCAAAGCAGTTAGCTAACACTTGTATTAAAATGCGCAAAACATATTTGATGTAGCAATAATTTACAACTCAAACGTAATTATTGTCAATCACGCACGCCATAGAACCTTTATCCCTTAGACTTTAAGCGGGGAGTCGTCACTACCAGACCCCATTGTTTGCTGACTTGGGATCGTAAGTTGCATTGGAGAGGAGGGCGGAGTTGTGCTCATCTGATTGGCTACAGATGTAGCCATGTTGAAAAAAAACCATTTGTGGATCTGCGACTTAAGACGAGTCTCAAAAAAACCACACACAAATGTGAAGCCATCCGCAAATAAATGCAGTGCGATCTGCAAATATAAATCGTAATGAGGGGGGCTGCGCATTTCATTGCCGCTTTGATGTGTGGTCCTGATGGCATCATCTCTCTGTGATCTCCAACTCTCACTGGAGCGGTTCACAGCTGAGTGTGAAGCGGTTGGGATGAGGATTCGCACCTCTAAATCTGAGGACATGATTCCAATGGATGGCCAACTCCGGGTAGGAAAGGTGTCCTTACCCCAAGTGACGGAGTTTGTGTACCTCGGAGTCTTGTTCACGAGTGAGGGGAAGATGGAGTGTGAGCTTGGCCGTAGAATCAGAGCAGCGGGGGCGGTATTGCACTCGCTTTACTGCACCGTTGTGACGAAAAGAGAGCTGAGCCGAGAGGCAAAGCTTTCGATCTACCGGTCAATCTTCATTCCTACCCTCACCTATGGTCATGAAGGATGGGTCATGACTGAAAGAACAAGGTCACGGGAACAAGCGGCCGAAATGGGATTCCTCAGGAGAGTGGCTGGCGTCTGCCTTAGAGATAGGGTGAGAAGCTCAGCCATTCGTGAGGAGCTCGGGGTAGGGCCGCTGCTCCTTGGCATTGAAAAGAGCCAGTTGAGGTGGTTTGGGATGCCCCCATGGCAGAAAAGCACTGGGTGACGTCAGGATGAGGAGAGTGGGTACGTAACCTACTACCTTAGTCACCGATGCCCCCAAATTATACCAAGATGGAGAAGGTACCAGTAGAACAATTTAGAAATTAACATGAGTCGCAAAAGATACAGCAACGTACACGTAAAAGAACTGGGAACAGATCGATAGATCTTTAATGGACCCATAAACGGCGCCTTGGCTGTTCACCCTTCTCCTCAAATGCCAAAGCTAAAGCAAGCCATGTATCAGTAGAATCGAGCACTCAAAAAGCGCTGAAGGCACCGCTTTTTTGTATAAAGCCAACTGTGAACACTCCCTTAGTCAATATGTTCTTGAGGGAAAAAAAGCAGTTCTGTATTCCTAAAAGGGGAATCAGAGACTGTTTCTCTCTGTCACTCATCTGATTTCTCTGTAAAATACCTCTTTGTTTTCGAACCATTAGAGGCATTACCCATTTGTAGGAGACTGACAGTTTTTTTTTTTTTTACCAGCACTCACCATCCCCAGCCATTTACTGTAATAATGTGCTCTCAAGCTAAAACCCTCAATCATTTTCCCTAATGTGTACGTGAGATGCGTTCTCTCATGTACGGCTCAGTGTGAAGCCACAGAATATAAATGTATGTAATTGTTGTGATGTTTTCTCCATGAGTGACCCCTGGGCCATCGCTCTACTTTTTTTAACTTTGTCACTTTTTTCCCCTTTTCCTCCTCTCTATCCTCTTCAGCGCTAACTTGACATCTATCACTTTATTAGCTGTCTCTTTACGTTCTCCAGTGCTTTACCCCCTCTATACCCTGCAACCACAGAGGCCTGATTTACTTCCACTACTGAGAGAAGAGAGGAGCTTTTGTCTGTCACTAGCAGCAGTCACATGGCGCCATGCCGGGGGCGAGGGCAAGCGTTAGGAACCTGCAGTCCTTGCTGCTCTCCCTCACCAACATGCAAGCTGTGTGCTAGGAATGAACTGCATGTGGGTGGAAGAACAGAGATGTGAGTGTTTACGTTTTCGAGTGTATTTCAGAATGAAGAAGTTTGTTTTCCAACATGTTTTTCTGAAATGTTTTACTCGTGTTTGGCTTTTTCCTTCCATCAGTTTGATTCAAGCTTCAATCCAGGGTGTAATATCTAAACAGCTTTTAAATGGATTGCTGTTGAATGTAGCACACCTCAAATAAATGTTTAAGTTAGGGCTTCCCACGCTGTTTCTTTCCCGAGCTGCTTTAATGGCATAAATGGGAATTGATCTCCAGTTTTAATCCAGTAGTGTCTAATATCCATGTCGAGAACTTAGGCTGATAGCTCATAAACTAGTTTCTGTCAGCCTCAGCTTCACTCTATTAATGCTACGGTAGCAGGATAAAATGTCAATATATAATATAAAGTAATAATACAATTTGAATTTTCTTTTATGAATGTTCACTTACATTTCCGATCTGCTAGAGATTTACATATTTATTTGGTGTATTAATCAAGTTGAACTTTATTACCTTTTTGTTATTATCAAGATGAAAATGACAATGATGTTTGGACCCAAAACCCCCTTAAATAAACCTACCTGGACATGGATAACGTACTAAAACCACACACAAATGCAAAGTATTTATATATACTATGTGGTTATTATACAGGCTTATGTGGCGATCCTATGATAACCCTAACCCAGGGAGGCAAGGTGGAGAACAGGTATACAGGACTGAAGCGACAAGTATGCCTTGTCCCAAGAAGCCAAATTAAGCTTAATTCTAGGTATATATATTTGATAATCTATATCTAAAAACAATGATAAGCCTTTGTAGTTGACTTGGATTAAGTACAAAAAGTAAACTAAAGGCAGGAAGAGTAGCTTCACATCGGGGTGGCGGAAGCTGAACTCCATCGCACATTTCCAAATAATTCTGGAATAAGACTTTATTCCAAAATCAAAAATGCCTAGGGGCAAGTCAATGACGCGACCAGAGACAAAAGACACACAGGGCTTAAAAACACTGGGAAGGTGCAGGTGATTGGACACAGGTGGAAACAATCAAGGACACGACAGGACAGGAAGTGATGCTAAACCAGGGAAAGCACAAAAAAATACAGGAAACAAACCCAAAATGTAACAAGTAGCATCTAAGACCTCCACAGGGTACAGAACAGAGCTGGCCTGAATAAAAATAATTACACTTATAGTGCTTTTCTAAATACCCAAAGACGCTTTGCAAAGGGCAAAAACAGACAGAACAAAAAAAAAGAGGAGCAAACAAAACAAATGTTTTAGTAAAAAGAAAACTGGAGAAACTGCATGAAATGGGTCATGTGGAGGGCAGGGCGTAGGGCTTAGCCGCTGAAGGCAAGTTTCAAGAGGTGGATTTTGAGGGCTTGTTTGACTGATACTTCGGTGGGAGCCTGATGAATGGGGGTGGCATTCCAGAGAGGAGGTGCAGCAGCCGAGAAGGTTATGCAAGGTTAGGCAGAGGTAGCACAAGGGCTTAGCAGGCTAAAGCCCCTAAATGAGTCTTGTGTACAGGAACAGGCCAGTGGAGGTTAGCTAAACCATGATTCACGTTCAGTTCTTTCTTACAGTTTTTTTGTTCAATGAATCTCGCTGACATGCAGAAATGAATATAATGTGAGTCCGACATCCAGCCATGAGCCCGGCCTGCATTTCAATTTGCCTCACAGACTCACAGTTGAGAAAAAAGAAAAGCAACAGTTTTAAAATCACTTCATCAATCAAGTTCAAAGGAAATAAAAGTAGAGCAATACCTTTCTCTTGTTGTTGGGGCTCACGTATAAATAGCTGAGTATTGTCTTCGATCCCACTTTGTCATTCAGCTTCTGGTACGTTGCTCCATAGTCAGTTGACCTGAAATTTAATCAGAAAGCTCGGATGAACACTCAATGAATTACTTGTTGCAATTAAAAGTCACCCTCGAGAATTCAGTGGGAGACAGGAAAGAGCACATAATTAAGTCCCCTTTGTGCCCAACATAACAATATGGATTCAGAAGGATAACAGTAGCCTCATCATTACGGCCCCCGTGTGGGGACTTTAGCTGCTGCTTTTACAAAGCACAAAAACAACCCATCCCACAAACCAGAACACACAGTTAGTTCCTCCAGATGCTCATTAGCACTGGCATTCAATACAAGTTCATTCTTCAATTTACTAATCACACAAATTATACTAAAATTCAAAAACTAATACCACAATAGAGTTCCAAGACCAACCTTTTAAAGGCCATTTTGATTGGCTATTTGCCAAGTTGTACTGGAGTGATTTAAAAAAAAAAAGATAATAACTGTGGTCACCATGTACAGTGAGTGTTGTACAGCACAAATGTTGATATTTGTCTTTTGAAGAGAAATAAGAATGGTACATTTCAGAATCTCAGGCATCTTGATCAGAGGATATGAACGCAGTATGACAACGTGGTCAAAAGTAATGAAGTAATGCAGAAAAACAGAGAAATCTGTTAAGAAAAGATGCTTCAAATCAGGGCCCATATAAATATATTATAAATAATAGAGAATGCCCTAGATGTGGCAGAGAGGGGGCGTGGCTTATCACCCTGAAAACAAATTGTAAATGATGCCTTGTATAAATGGATAACAACAGTAAAGAAAACGGCAAGGTGTGAAGGGATGAAATAGACTGTTTTTTCAGACTTATTTGAGGGGTCTGAGGCTCAAATAGCTCAATGAGCTATTCTGATTTTACATGAAGAAGAAAAAGCCTAATGGATGCAAATCTTAAAACTTTAGCAAAGACACCCTAAAATGCCTTGTGTGACTTCAAATGAAACAATCTATCCACATTCTCCTCAAAGAAGTCCTTGTTTCGAGGGCTCTGAAGCAGTTTAGAGAGGACTTCCTGCTAGAAGTTTTGAGCCATGAAAATACAAGAAATAGTCACAGCAATTTTTTCTCAATTACCCCCACTCTTTGAGTTATAGATCCAGTAGTTTATTTCAGTCATCCTCTGCAAAATATCATATTTGAACAAAATGGAAATTTGCACAATTTAAGTTGGATTACGTAAAAATACACGTTTGGAACACTGGAAAATTAAATTATACATGCACGTATTTTTTCTAATACGGACATATTTACTACATAGCCACAAGGCGAATACTCTGCCGGATGAATTAAGTATGACGTCGCTAGGGTTATTGATCGGCTCCTCAGAAGGACAATAATATGGGCTAATGACTTATTTTTAGTGCGATAGAAACTTTCTAAATGAACCCATAAAAAAGCTCAACCCCAGCAGATGAAACAACCCGGTATGATGGTAGTTACATTTAATGGAAAATGTATGAAATGATGAAAATTTCTCAAGGACGATGCTTCAGAGTATGTCCGCCTGGCTACCAGCCTTTTTAAGGGCTACTCAGGGGTTGCGTGGGTGTGAAAAGCTGCTCTGAGTGACCACACCGCTGTTTTTTCATTTTTTGTGTGGATGTTGGCTTCACAAGATCAGCTGATGCTGTTCACTGTCCACATGTTGGATGGGAGGGAGTAACTGACACATTGTGCAAGGAGACATTAATGATATCAGTCCATTTTGGAATTGCTCACATAGGAAAATGGACTCTTCTTTTTTTCTCTGAGATAGAGAATATGATATTTATGGCCACTGATTAACCGGCTTATTAGATACAGTTTCATATATATACTGTATATATATATATAATTTTCTGCGTCCACCCTACATTGATAGTAAGCTACTTGAACATTTTTTGTGAGGGTTTGATTTATCATGGTTTGGGAGCTGGATGAATCTCGGGATATTGAACATGAGGCCATTCAATGAAGTGCAAAAAACACCAACACCACTGCTTGAGACAGGATGAATTAATGAAACCCTCAAAAAGAACACATCGGGATGTGTACGTTGATTAAATAATTATTACAGATTGTGGAACTCTAACCAACCAGTAGCAGTAATTATATATTTTTTTTATCTACCCAATGTGAACACAGGTCGACGTGACAAATTAAAGTTGAATTCAAAACAGAGTCTGGTGAGAGGTAGGTCGCTCGTAGAAGGAGGTAGGAGGTCACTCCTACCCTGTGTTGGCATTGTGGCTGATGTTATCCAAGATGTTTTCTGGTTTCCTTCTTTTTCTTTAAGTTGTATCTTCTAATTAGGCTATTTATTATTATTATATTATTATTATTTGATTTTTTAGGGTAACGTACAGCCTATCATACATTATTATATATATATATTTTTAATTTATTATTAAATAGGGCTGGTCTTTTATTTTTGTCGTGTACAGCAGTGTCTGCATGCTCTTACCTTTACTTTTGTAAATTATGTTAAGCCCATTCGCCTCTCCTTCTCGACAAACATCTCTATGACCTTGGTGTAAAAGTCCCCTTTATCTTCTTTTAGTTTCAACAGTCCCTTTGTCTAAAAAAAAAAGCAGGAAGGGAGGAGCACAGTCCAGCTGCCTCCCTTACCGTGTATTCACTGTGGCGTTTAAAGATTAACTAAAGACTAAAATACGTGAAATACAGGACCCAGACTATGGGATGTGAGGATAAATGTGTGTACAAACAGTACATTGGTGACATATAGAGACATTAATTATACGTGGTCAAGTTGAGCTCAACCGGGTTTATGAGGGATTGCATTAGGAGGCGCAGCTCGTTGCTGCCGCCTCCCCGTATTTGAACAGGAAAATACACAAATTCAGTGATACAACAATCATTGGATTAATTGGAATCTAATAATTACACTTCTATCACCGATCAGTGGACAACATACTCTGTTGTTGACTTAATCAAAGCATTTTTCAAGATAATCCAATAATGCGGTTTTACTGCAATGAAAACATAATCTGACCAATTTTCAGAAAGTGTGCACACAGTAGTCCAGTGCACATGGAAGTTCCAATCAATTTAACTTTGTTATGACAAACCAATCGGGCTATTGTGGTCCAGTTCAGGTCATATTGCACTGCAGAAATCAAGTGAATATAAAGTTGTTAATGAAGGGGAAAAAAGAACTTGCATCACAGCTTACCAATGTGAGATGTTTACATGTTTAAATTGTCCTTTAGCGTAAAGCAATGAAAGACAGGTTGACAGACTTGTTGTTCATGTTCACATTTCAACATGTGATTTATAGCTATTTATATCACACACCGTTACCTCAAGCTGCTATATAGGGGCCACAACCGGCAGAGATACCGCCTTGTTTAGCTTGAAAGTTCCCCTGAGGACTGTTGGATTTCCAGCGGACCATTTGGTTATTGTAATTGCATTATTGGTTGCTTTGCTGAGCTGTCTATCTTCATGGCTGTAAATTACCCACCAAGATTTATAGCAACTTAAATAAAGTAGTACTTTCATGTGCACCATTTGAAGGGTAATGTAAGACCTCAATCAGTGCCAGAACTCTAGCCTCACTTGTCTATATGAGGAAACCCTAGATTCAACTGCATTTTAAGTAGGATATGATGGGGCAACGGCTGCTTTGGACAGATGCTAAAACCAGCATTTTTAATACTATTTTTACAATGCACCAACATTTCCCCAGTTGGATTATCACCTGTGTTAAATTGGATGGAAAATGTGATTTTTTTCATATTTTCCATGCCGGGAAATGCCGGTTGTGCTGTTGTTGTTAAAAAGGTTCAGTTCAACTTTAGAATGCACTGTCATTTTGGAGAGCTTGTTCTACTGAGCAAGCTTTGTACTATTGTTCTCATGTTGCAGAGATTGTAAAAACATGTTCATCACCATGTACAACCTCTTTTTGATTACAAAAACATTTAGGAAAAAATAATTTCTCTGACAAGCTTTCCTTGAAAAATCTTTTAAATTGCATATTTGTTTCTGATGTTGAAATTGATCCCACTCTTGTTCATGAGCTGCGTGACCTAAATCAATGTATGCAGACAAAACGGGATCATTATTATGTTCTCCATATATGAATGAAACATAATGGGAACATGACTAATGTCACGGTTTGGGTGTGCTTCCTGTTTTATTTTGTAGTTTCATGTCTCTTGTGTTCCTGGGTAACTTTACTTCCTTCCTTGTTCTGTCTTCCCCTGTGATTGTCTGCTGTGTCAATGATTGTTTCCACCTGTGTTCAATCACCTGCACCTCCCTTGTGTATTTAAGCCGTGTCAGTCTCTTGTCTCATGTCGCGTCATTGTTTCCTGTCCCATGTGCAGGTTGGTGTATGGCGGTTCCTTTTTTGAGAAATATTAAAGAGCACTTTGTTTGTTGGCACTCTGCGTTTGAGTCCTCCCTCCCTCCCTCCCTGCCTGCCTGCCTTCGACCTGCACCCTCTCGTGACAACTAAGGTGTTGTCCAAACTCATTCTTGTTCCCAACTCGCTCACATATGCTTTAAGAACCTTTTTTCAGTCTTCTGACCACTCAAAACTCATTAACATTTCATTTCATCATTTACCCATTGACCCACTAATGACAGGAGCTACCATACACAGTGGCACTATATATATATATATATACACACACACTGACCATAAAAATCATTGGATTAATTGGAATCTAATAATTACTCTTCTATCACAGATCAGTGGATAATATACTTCAAGATAATCTAATATACTGCAATAAAAACATAATCTGACATATAATGTGTGTATGTATGATGATATAGGACTGGTTATTTTTTGCTCTTAATGTGTAATAGTACCTTAACTATTGCCTTTTAGAATGAGTACCAATTCAGTTCAAACAACACTAATACAAATATCTAGAAATATATCATTTGTCAACCACTTTGTTGCGTCAAACTCCTGGTCTATGATTCTCCAGAAATGTCATGTAGATAATCTTACCTCCATAATGAACTTTCAGTCACACTGTTGAGGTTGAAGTCAAAGAGTTTGGTCAGCATCAAAATCACCTGCAAAACAAGACAAGTATTGCAGTCAGTAAACTGGAGTGCCGCTTAGATGCCTGCAGAGCAAGTTAAATGGTATGAAAGTGGGATTAAGAAACAGTTGTGAAACAGAAAAAGTCGATGTCTGACCCAGAAACATGTTGCATGAAAATGTTTTGTATCAACATCGTATCTCGCTTCAAGAAACAAGAATTGCCACAAAATTACTATTTTGAAAAGATCGGTTATGTTTGGGTTATGTTACAAATATTATAGGAACAAAACTACTACTACAAAGTTGCGGACACTGCCACTGCAGAATAAATGGCAATGATCTGATTTCAAAAAGCACTGTGTGGAAAACATGAACAAACTGTTACAGTGATTGTTTGTCGGATCTGTCTTTGGTTTTCTGGGAGCAGCCACAAGCCCTAAGGTCATTTTCAGAAGGAAGTTGTGAAGACCTGTAGTTACTGTATTAGCTTGGTTTAGCTCATTGCTATTTCTAGGATCAATTAGCCATAATACAAAAGGTAAATTGTATTGTTACAACATTGTGATGTGTCTAAAGATATGGTAGCTGGTTGCTATATGGAACTCCTAACTGCTATTCCACTGCACCTTTGAAACCATGAATAGGTTTGTAGTAGACACCAGGTGTCTACGACCAGTCTTCTCAGAGCTTCTGGAAGCCTCAATAACATTTATTCTGCCACTAACTCAAACTCATTAACTTCTTCTAGACGCTCAACAGTAAATATTCCTTGTGTTGTAAACGGAATGAGGGAAGTGGGTCAGCCAAAGTCCTGACGGAAAAAAAAGATGCCCGAAAACATCACTTCTTGTTCCCAGTATAACAAAAGTAAAGCAGCAAGTTCTTTGAGACTGGAGGTGTATTGGAAGTTAATAAAAGGGGAATACGGTTTCAGTTCAATATAGAACTTTCTAACAATCTGCATGAAATTCCCCAGAGATATTTTTCTGTAAGTTATCTGCATTGTAGATAACTTGCAGCACAATGGCCTGGTGGTATGGTGGGGGTTAATGGAAAAACATCTTTTCACACAATCCTTTGCCTGCGATGCGCCGCTACATCCTTATCTCCACCTTCGCCATCGGTGGGGAAATGGCTGCATGTACAAGGCTGGTGATGCACATAGATATTTCCCAGGTAAATAAACAGCCACACAATTTGCACTTGTTGGCTTGAAGCCGTGCACCACGCTGAGCACGGCAAATATCTGATTCCCTTTGCTCGGTTGCCTTTTGATAACTACGCTGTCTAAGTCGCCGTATGACTTGTGTGACTTTGTGAAACAGTTCTACCCCAGTGGGGTTCCTCCTGTGAGTACAAGCAGAACAGATGCACCTTGGGTAGAAGAATTAGATTGCGAGGTTGGGGCTCGGATGACGAAGCTTATTAAAAAATCTGCAGCCCCAAGAAACACTGACCGGCAGCTGGCAGTGTTTTGGAGCGTTATTGTGTGTTGTGGAAAACAACCACTTGTAAAAATGCAGAGTAACTCTAGAGGGAACGAGCATTTTGAGTGTGGGGAGGTTTAATTCTGTGGAATGAATAACCTTAAAAGACCAGACTAGACCGCTGCATGCTAATGACTGACCAAGTACGTTTAGCTGCCCAGCTGGAGGCTGAATTCACACTCGCACCATGCAGCTTCTCTCCCGCCTCTTTAAAAAAGAAAATTCCCCCTCTCCTCTTTTCTGTCTCCTGTCACATTTCCACACCATTTTCTCCTGCAAGTCTACGCCTGCATGTGAAAGAGAGGGAGTGTGTGGTGGAGAGAGAAGCAGGGCAGGGTGATGGGGGGCTGAAGGTTAGGGTAATGGTGCAATTATGTTTTTTAGCTCTCTGAGTCTCTCGGCTGTGTGTTGGTGAGTCAGAGTGTCCGTCTGGACGTAGGTGAAGGTGAGGGGGCAGTGTTTACAACGTTGAGCTTTCCCTTATGACCTCTGCGTGTGCGTGTGAGCGTGCGCAGTGAGGGGCAGTGCTCCGGCTCTAGATCCTGCAGAAAGTCCTCTAAAAGGCAGAGGCTGAGGGTGACTTGGCTTCATTAGTTGGGGGGCAGTGTCCGTACAGGCCCTTCTGTCTGCTACATATGGAGACCATGTAGGCAGTCATCAGTGAGGGATTCTGTCAGTTGGGCTCCCACCGGAAAATGCATATGCTCCATCGCTGACCATGCCAATTAGGCCCGTGGGCTTGTCCTCCTGTAAAGTCTTTTGATGAGGCAGCAGAGATGGCCGATGGACACAGTTTCGAGATGAGCAGAGGAGCATGAAGGCAGCAGGATGAGGATATGTGCTACAGTTTGAAAATAGAGAAACACTGAATAACAGATTCTTCAAAGAACTGCAGTCCCAAGCCCCCATGTACTTCTAATTTGTAAAACTGTACTGACGTCCTGGTTGTAGAGTCTGAGTTATAATGTTAATGTGAACTTTGGTAGTGGCTGCATTTACCAAACAAGAGAAAATGGCATCTGAGATGCATATGTTCCAACCAAAAATTAAAATAATGCAACATTGTCTGCTATGAAATCCAAGAAATCTGATTGGGAACAATCGCGATCTACAAACGGACAAGAGGAACACAGCATTTCGAAGAAAAGGTTAAAGCTGCATGCATGAAGCCAGTTCACGTCACAGTGAGATGGACGACACAGACAAAAAACACAAAAAGAGCGTTTCAGCAGTAGTTTCTAGGGTGAGCCAAATCACTCATGCTTATCTTGTTATTAATAATGAAACAATATAATTTTAGATCACATGATTTATGCTCTGTTGGTCTGTAAGCTAATTCCTTAATGTGATCACTGAGATTAAAATACACCATTCCTATAAGTAACCATTTTAATTAATAGTATATGTTGGAATAATCAGCTTCTTGCACAGAAATGAGCCCATGTAATAGAAATCTCTATCCCATTTAACTGCCCCTTTCATTTCTCATTTTGCTTGTTTTCTAAAAAAATGTTAATTCAGACAATCATTCAGAACACATTGGTGGTACCTTGTTTTACCAGCATTTTTAGACCATAATCATTTCATCAAAATGGCATTCATTCTTTGTTAAAAACCCACAATTTTGAGAAACCGATGAGCGTCTGTGTTGCACATATAATACATTTAAAGAGAACAGTTCAAAGAAAATAACCTTGGATGCATCTCAGGCTTTTCAAATGCAGAAAAAAAAGCGGCAATAGAAATACAAAGAGGAGCCTCCGCTCCGGGTGGGGATCAGTAGCAGCTGTGTATGTGCAAAGATGTAGGTGTTTAAAATAGCTCCCTATTATTTCTCTTTAATCAAAAGTATGCCTTTGCTGCTAGCAAACACTGTTATCTTTTTCTCTGCTTGATAATTGTCTTTGGATGGAGAAGTGAAAATATCATCAATCAAAATACCCAAACATGCATATACAAACAAACATTACCATTTCCTGGGGCATAGGAGAATAAACAAATATGAAATACAGAATATTAGCATACATTCTGTTCATGTTATGCAAGGCTTTACTGACTATTTGTTATTAACACATCGCATCTTTTTAATCACGTGAGACCAGATTTCTCCAGGCCACAGGGATTTTATACCATTTCAATACAGAGATTAGGGAAGAGGATGGCCCGAACAGAGAAGACAACCAGGAACACGTTTCTTGCCACAGATCAGTGTTCTGCAATAAATTCATTCTATGGTGATAACTCAGAAAAATCACACTTCAATACACACATATGATTATTGTATGATTATATTTACGATTCCCTCATACTGTTCACTATTTTTGCCAATCGCTAATATAAAAGTAATATATACTTATGAGACGGGTTTCGGTGCTTGCCGTGTATCCAAATCAGAGGTGTGTGTCCCAGCGAGGTTCTTTAGTGTCTGCAATGTGTGCTGCTTATTAGCCAGCAAATGATCTCTCTTCTGTGGCCTCAGTCAGCCGGATCGCTCACAGTGTTCACTGCATTGACAGAATGTACAGCATATTAAGTTACATACCTACACGCTGTGGACAGGGTGGGGTCATCATATAATCAAAATGCAGATAACAAAGTTTTCTAGTTTGGATTCTGCTAGAGCAGATTATACACTGAGGAATCTGAGCTGCAGTTTCATGTGATGCTCATTTGATCCAATGAGACCTTTTTTTTCTTTTTTCCTGCTAATTATTTAACTCTTTGATCTTAATTTGCTATTTGGATCATGAAAATAATTACAGTTAAAGAGCAAATCTCTCAAAATGGTGTGTTGCTAATGTCTTACAAAACGTCTACTGGTAAGGGTTACAAATCTGCAGAAAAAGGATTCAATGTAATGGGGGGCAGGTTGACACGCATTTTCGGCTCGCGAGTTACTATTCACTCAACTTTTCCTCAAGTCATGGCGATCTACCCCATGTACAATATGAGGTGCGTATAAGCTGTACACTATACCTTTATTTTCACTTTCTTTTTGGATGTGAAAATAAAGGTAAACTATAAATATATGAAAAGTGCAAATGTGAAACTAGAGTATTGTACTAAATAATAATCTAGTTTCATCGTTGCACTCTTCATATATCTATAGTTCATAGATACATACACAAATACTACCTGGACAAACAGAATGAGTGAACACACAGTTGTGTGTAGCAGGTACAAACTAGTAAACAACAGACGTCAAGTTGGTGAGGGATTCATTGTTGGTCTGCTGTTGTCTGAGCTACATCAGAGAATATTCTGTAAAAACAGATCCTCATTGTTCTCTTCAAGTGATTTAATATGATAATAAGTTATGTAGCCCCAGTGTTTTTTCTGACGAGTCCGCCTTCTTCATTCCACTGTGTTTATCAGCAACCGGTCCGATTATAACTTGGCTGTTTGGTGTGTACTCATGTCATGTCATAATCATTTTCAGGAAAACTCAACTCTGAGTGTTCTTTGCCACTGTTTTGGCAAATCAACATTAAAATTGACTATTTAGTTATATAGTTAAATAGATGATGTGTTGTCAATCAAATGAATGCCAATGTGATATTTTATAATGTATACATATAGATAAATAATACTTCTTCTGGGGGCTGTCAAGATAATCTGTGGTTGCCTAATTTTTTAACAGGCCTATAAAATAATGTGTGATAAGTTAAACTGCGTTGACTTTCTCAAACAGAATTAGGCCTCATTGATTTTGCTTAGTTTCATCCAGTTCAAACGCTTTAGGGCTGAGCCGCTGTTGCCCAAGGCAATGCTGGAATAAAAGAAGCCCCTTCAGGACCTGCCTGAAGAGCTAACTGATGGTGCTAACTAACGAGCTCTTATGTTTCCCCACCATCTATCCCTTTGTTCCCCTTCAGATTTAAAGATTCCCTATTCTTACCATTAGCATTTCATTAAGCATGATTATACAAGGCTGTGAAGTAAGGAGCACTTCTTAACTACTAACCTTGCCTCCACTGATCATCACACAAAACAATGCAGAACTGACACTGATGTCTTTTGTTTTTTTCTGCTACTTCACATCCTGTATCATCAAAGAACTGTGTAAATTGCTTTCGCTATCTGTGTTAGGAAAAACAAACAGTTCTTAAAGTGATCATCCAGATCGACAATTAGATAGAAGACAACCCAAAAGACGGACAGGAGGAAGAGTTGTTGTACAGCAGGAATGAAAGCTGTGATTATGCTGTTCTTGACCTTGTCTCAACGCCATGATAATGAGATGATCAGAGATCGCCCCGGGAAGCAGCCCTCTTCACGCATGTTCGTTAGATGTATCAGCAGTCTAGTGTATGGGCTGCAGCTTTTTATTTTAAATAGAGACACAGCTTTTAAGGTCAAAACCCAACTGTCAGAGTTTACATGAGTTACCAGTAATTGAGTTGCCTTTGGCATTTGATGTGTCTCATCATGACACCAGTCCTGACCAAGAATTCAACCCAGCCCCCACACAAAGTCATTCAAGGCTGCTGAGTGTATGCACAGGCTGTGGTAGAAGGCATGCTGGCTCCATTATTAGAGGAATGAATCCAAGGACAGAGGAAAAAACTTGGCATGACTGAAAGTTAAAGGAACATAGGAAAATTAAAGGAATTGGGTATCAGTGGAAGCTCAGTGACTTGCAGCCACTGAATCTATCTGCAGATGGTGTTGTCAGAACTATTGATCTGGTGTCATTGCGTAAACGTTAATGGAGACTAGTAAACATGATCAATGTCCATTTGCTGGTGTCTGTCAGTATGGCGTAGGAGAGCAGAGCCCTACAATATGAACCTATATGCAGGGATAGGTCCTCACCCAAAGTCGTTATGGTGGTTAAGATATTAATTATATAAAATCCTATTGATGTGATTACATCTATGACAATGTGGCTGATCATTTTTTAGAAATAGTGATTGAAAAATATTGAAATCTGTGATATCCAGTCTTCATTTAAATTAAATTATATTAAATGTATTAGCATAATCCGAAGTCACAAAACACAAATCTGCTTCAGAGGTGAGGGATTTAAGTCAATTTAAGGTCAGCCAGAGGACTATGTGCATGTGTTGTTACGAATATTTTACAACGTACAACTATTGACTCAAAACTGAACCTTGAGGCAAACTGTGTCGCTGCGTGCTTTTATTCAATCAATCTTATATGTCTGATAAATAGGTTGATTTTTTTTCTTGATTAATCGATGAATTGTATAAAAAAGAAAAACAGCATGAAAAAGGTTTAATTTCCAACCCTTTTTTCTAAAACTGAACTCCAAATTCACATTGCAAAAATATTTCTGAGTACAGGTTGCTCCTTGAATATAATAATTTATAAAAAAAAAAGAAAAATACAAAAACATTTAACATCAGAACTTCTCTATACTACACTCACGGACGAACACACTCAAACTCACACACAGACACACTCCGAAACACTCCACCATGTTTACTTAAATCTTATTCATTAAATTAAGTAAATGTATACCACATCTCAATACAGCTAAATGGCTCTAAATAAGCAAGCCTTGTGAGATGAATTTAAAATGGCATTTGTAAATAAATGCATTAGAGCACATATGTCAAACTCGGCACGCCGGGGCGTCCAGTGCGGCCCGCCGCCGGAATGCATATGCCGAGTGACAGCCATCACATCAGTCAACGAACCGTCGGCCGTACCGTTCGCTGGTCGGATCGGCAACCCCCCCCCGTCAGCCATTTGCCGGTCGGACCGTCGGCGCGCACAACCCCCCCCCCCCGTCAGCCGTACCGATCGTCAGTGGCCCGTTCGAAGTGGGCAGTATCTGGCCCGCCCTTGAAATGCGTTTGACACCCCTGCATTAGTGGCTTAGTTAGCCGGGCTTGTTGAATGGATCACTGGGTGTCTCCCTTTACAGGGGTAACATCAACTACCGTAAAACCCACAGTAAATGTGCAAGTGCACTAGACTACCTTACCGATTGCATTAAAAAGTACAACACATACAAATATATTTGTCAATAATAACCAAAATTGGACAAAGCACAAAATATATACAAGACAACAGATTGAAAAATGAATGGTCCAAAAAAGGCGAGTAAATAAAAATGTGTCTTTAGTCTTGCTAACTGCTTTACTGCTGTTATTAGCGAGCTAACTTTAGCTTGATCAGCTGGATGACAAGTAAACAGCAGCAGAAGAGAAGGAGGCTCCTTACGTCAAAACGGGACAACGTGGTACAATATGGTGTTACGTTGACTTTGCATATTCTGCTATTGACACACTTTTTTAGTTCATTCAATGTGAAATGCTCCCACACCTTGGACGACTTAACTCACGTCTTTGACTGCGCCATGTGACTCGCAACAACTGCCAGTGCTGCTGGCTGCTTTCCTCTACGTCGGCTCAGCGCTTAATTTTTAATTTTTGCTTCGGCCGCATCACTGCAACTCATTGAGTAACTTAATAATCGCGCAACACAACAAACAAATTCGTTGTTGCAGCCCTATTGATTTTACTACGTGATTTACTGATTCACAGCATTGTATACTTTCATCATGTTTGTCTTGTTGTCTGTGTGGATTGTAATGTGTGTTGAGAAGGATGCATCGCCTTTCCCGCTAACCAAGTCTACCTGTACAAAATAATTAACTCTGTGCTTGGTTCCCTGCTCTTCATCATTTACATCCTTCCCCTTGGAAAAATCCTCCGGCATCATGGCCTCAACTTCTACTGCTACGCCGACGACACCAAACTCTACTTCGCCTCCAAGACCATCACCGCAGTCACCCACTCCATTCTCACTGCCTGTCTAACTAAATCTTGGATGCAACAGAACTCAAACTCAACTGCAATAAATCTGAAATACTCAGCATCCGCCCTACCAACCTCAGCCACTCAGCACAGACCTTCTCCCTCAACATTGATGGCTCCGTCGTCGCCTCTTCCAGCCTGCTCCACAACCTTACTCGCAACCATCCTCGACCCCACCCTTACTTTCCTACCCCATCCCAACCACATCACCAACACTGCTTTCTTCCACCATTGCACGGCTCAAACCCTCCCTCTCCTCTGCCACCACCGAAATTCTCATCTATGCCCTCATAACCTACAGACTCGACTTCTGCAACAGCATCCTCTAAGGGTCTCCCAACAAAATCCTCAATAAACTGCAATATGTTCAGAACTCTGCTGCTTGACTCCTGATGTCCACCCGCCGCCATGAACACATCACCCCGGTCGAATGCCCGGTAAAATACAGGATAGACTTCCAAATATTACTCATCACTAACAAAGCCCTAAACAACCTGGCCCCTCTCTACCTCTCATTCTCCAGTTTCTCCCGTTCTATTTTTCTTTTTTAGTGTTTACTGTCCCTCTTATCTGTACATTTTCCCTTACTTTGATTTCAACTGTAAAGCGTCTTTCGGTACCAAGAAAAGCGCTATAAAAAACATTTGGCTTTTTTTTTTGTCCGGCCTTCTCCCCTAAGGTCCCGCGTCCCCAGTTCTCACTCCCGGCCTAAGCAGTAAACACTCAGTGAGGATGAAAGCTTCTTCGACTCCCCTCGATCCGGCTCCACAGATCCACAAAGAGACTACGGCAGCTTCTTCAAAATTGGGCCTTTGAAAGGACTAGCACCGTTGTCTCCCAATCGATTCCCGCAAAGGACAGAACGGATGTTGAGTTAAACATGATCATTAATGTATTGTTTAACGAGGGATTGTGTGTGTTTAGAGGCTGCAGAGCTCCTCTAAATAATGCAAAAACATTGCTTGTTGTTTAGATGGTAGAATTTGGTATCAGTGTTTCCCCATGGTTTACAACTTCGGGGGGGGTAGGTAGAGTCGGGCAGATAGTTCAGCTAACGTGGGGGACTCTGTTCGTTTCTGCACTTGAACTCGGAGCAGGAGAAGTACTCAGAGTTCTACTTGCAGGAGAGCAACTTGTCCCATCGTGACCACCGTGGGAGCGCAGATATATTTGTTTGCTGGTGACGCAACATATTTTTTGCCGCTTTCTACTGCCAGATAAAGTGCGGACGTCTCTGCGCGCATTGGGGTGAAACTCCGCTGTGAGCGATACAGAGCGCAAAGGAGAGTTGTAAATGCAACCATGTAAAGACAGAAATGTGTCTCTCTGCTGGTACGTGTGTGCACATATACGCACACGTGTTGTAGCAGAATCGGTGTGCGTGGAAAAATTCCAGACTTTTCAGGAGGGCAATCATTTCAGTGGGGGGGTGCGTAGGACGAGTGTCGTCATTAGCAGTGCCCTGCGTAGAATTGCATTCTGACACCTTTGTTCCTCAATATAGTGATATAACATGTATCTGTATACGTGTTCGAAGCCCTGTTAGCAGCACAGTTATTATAAGCACGATTTGGGCTACATCCGCCATTGCAAAGAATCATCAACAAAGCAGTTAGTGGTGCACAAGCTGACGTCAAACACAGCGGATAACGGCGCACACTCTGACGTCGCAAGGCAAAAAACCTGCTTATACTGTCCACACGACAACACTGCAACCAGCGTTTCTGAAATGCTCACCCTGGCCGGAGTTTTCAAAAATGTTTCAGTGCCCTGAAACTGCGTTTTCGTGTGGACGGAAGGCCGAACCACGTAAAAAAAGTCACGGTTATAAAAAATACCCGTGTTCGTGTGGACAGGGCCTCAGCAAAGTGGTATGTGGTAATTGTGAGTGTGCCACGCCAGGGGAAGCACTTCTGCCTCGTTGTACTGCTCTGCTCCTCAGAGTGGTTTTGCAGTCCATGTGATGTTGCCACATTCAAAGAAAAAGCTTAGCCTTTAAATCAGAAAAACATCCTGTGATGTGAAGTAATGCAAGTTTGCAGTTTTAACACAAATTAAAATGAAATTGTTTGAGTTAACAATGAGTAACAATCAGAGAAATTCCAAAAAATCTGATATGAAATGTTATGATGTATGGAAAGAAGCCTCCTGACCAGGTTAGGTTCACAGGCTCAGTTACCATAGCGACTCACCCTGAGGTTTAGTTACCTCCCTTTCTGAAACAGACAACCAGAGTTTCCCTCATCTCAGGGTTAACAAACTCTGAGTTTCCACTAAACCGGCTTCTTGAAACAGACCCCAGGTCAACAAGAGAAAGTGATTGATTATTGACCTGCTTCTGCCAGCTGCTTGTAGTTTGTGACGTTATTCCTAGCACCATCCAATTACTTACTGTGTGTGTATCATTGGAGATTGTAGCGCTGAATGGATGCCAGTGGAAATTTCCAACTGGACTCGTTCCAAGTTAATGCATACATTAATAGGTGGCTGACTAGGAGGGGGAATGTGTAGCCTATTGCAGAAAGTAGAGCAAAGTAGAGCACAGGAGAAGACTCAAAATACGGTTCTGCAATGGACAACAATAAACTGCCGAGTTATTGATAAACCATAACTTAATGGTCTATAACCAACCAACAGACTAGCTGAAAGCATCCAAGTAAATTCCTCAGAAAAGTTTCATGCAGATTATGGACAAAACCATTACTAACTGCCACTTGTATGTGTAGCTTGAAGTTTTTTATCAATAATGAAAAAAAAATCCACAACAAAAACTAAGATGACAAAAGAATCACATGGGGCTTTTTGGTGGCAAAGTGGAGGATTGCATGGATGAGTTTAGACCAGATACCTTACCTTTTGTCCGTAAAATGTCATAAAGCTCCTTGGTCTGATGATGCCTTTTCAATTTTTTTATGAGGAGATTGATTTGTGGACTTTGAAAACACCGTGGTAAATCTGCACATGCCTGATGAGTAAATTACATTTTAAAGTTTTCTTTGTGGTTGGAGGAATATCAATGGAGGGGCTTTATACTTCAGCGACAGCACATGCATTCCGTGGAATGTAATTACTATTGTGTATCTAGGAAGTATTGTGATTAGAAAAGGGTGTACACATGCAGTGGGGAGAAAGGGCCTGGCTCAATATTCAAATTATTTCCTTTTCTTGTCAAATTTGCATTATCAGCATTTACATATAATCTGCCCGATCAATTTCCCTGTCTGCATATTTACCTAATATAATTGAAAAGTGTCCCACTATTTAATGAGATAATTGTTACTAACAGAACTCAAAATAAACCAGTGTAAGAAAGTAAGACCATTTTGAAAGGAATTCCTTTTCTAATGACTTCATTGTAACAATTCCATGAAATGCCACTTAAGTCTAAAACTGTCATAAACCCTGACAGGCTACAAGAGAGAATCGCCCAGAGAACATGGATGATGTCCTACACAAAAAAAGTCAGAGAAGGACATGCTCATCTTTCGACTTCACCCCAAAGTGTAACAGCATAGCCATGCTACAAACTTTTTGTTTGGTGCTTGGCAGATAGTGAAAGAAAGCTTAAAATCAGGTGGAAGACAGCAAACGAAAGGCAAAAACGCCAAACTTAGAGCTTCAAACCGTAGTCAGAAAAACAAAAAATGGGTGTCACCGTAAGCTGTCTGTAGTTTCTTTAAATGCTACTACCTCAGAGAGAAAGAGAGAGAGAAATACTAGACTTTTTATTTTTAAGGCAAAAAGACATTTGTAATAAAGATGTAGTGTTTGGCTTAACATCTAGGCCTTCACATTCGTGCAGCTTTTAGAGAAGGCTTTAGGCCAAATGTTAATATTTCAGGCAGTTAAAAAGAAGAAAATTCTAAATCAAGTTGATCGCACATTATATGCAAGAAATATGAACCTGAAGATTAATACCAAGTGGATTAGAATGAGAATAGGGTGTAATGGTAATAACAGACATTTGATTAGGTAGAATAAATGAATAGTGTAGAAATAGCTTGACATCTTTTGTGTTTTTTGTTTTGAACAATTTTCCAGCTGTTTTTCTACTGCATCCGTGTGGATAGCACAGTGTAAAGCTGTAACTCTAGATAGTATGTAGAGTCCATCTTATCTTATCTAAAGAGAAGAAAATGTTGTGTGCTTTGGTTAAAGGGATGGTTTGGGTTCAGGGGCCCGTTGTATTTTGTAGTTTCCTGTCTCTTGTGTCCCTGGGTTAGCTTCACTTCCTGCCTTGTCCTGTGATTGTCTGCAGTGTCCATGATCATTTCCACCTGTGTCCAATCACCTGCACCTTCCCAGTGTATTTAAGCTATGTGTGTCTCTTGTCGAGTTATTGAATGTCATTCCTGAAAGGTGTCTGTGAGTGTCCCTCTCGAATGTCCCACCCCCCCGAACCTCGGTCCTGTGTAAGTTTCTAGTCCCTAAAATAAAGCCAAGGGGAAGTCCTGCCACACCACGCAGTCACAGTGTGTGGTTGTTTAGGGTTCTTCTCCATAGCCCGTGTAGTACTACTGTACTGATCAGGTATTTTAGATGCTAACATATTTAGAAACTATTTAAAGTAAAACTCTTATGCTGATATGGATTCTTAAGTGTCTAAAATAGTGTTGTTAAAAAATGGGGGTGAAGTCTGCAGGTTTCATTTAGCAGTATTCATACACTTTTTAGCAGGTTTACCTCTTTTCCACCATCACATCAAAGGTTGGGCCAGGCCCACTTTTTAAACTGATGTTTGCATTACGCATACTTCTCTGGTGAGCTGCACGCAAGAGCTAACTGAAACTAGGAGAGCTCCGTATAATTATTTTAAGAAGCTGGAGCATATGGCGGCCAAAGTGTGGGGGCACAAAGAGAGGCCTCGTCTAGAATCTGAATACGTCTTAGTGGCAAGCATTTGCAAGATTTGCCTTGGTGTTTGGTGGATACAATAATCATTAATAAAAACAAAGAAATGCAAAGCTTATGAGAATAGTAGTTAGTAAGTACATTAGTAGCAATTGAAATGTAAATGTTATAAATATCAACTTAAACATTATAGAAATCAAAAAAATGATTTATCAAATATATGTTTCACTGTCAGGGCAGTAACATTTTATCTAGATTGTTATAGAAAAATAAGTTACCAATTTATAAGTTAACATAAGTGTTTTCTTTTTTTTCTGAACATGTACCAGCATGAACAGGTTTTCTCTATCAACACGCATCATAAACAGTCCATCTATCTATTAATTACCCATCAATAATTATTTTCAGTAGCACGTGTCCCTGTTAGAGTGAAGTGGTCCAGCACTAAGAACTTAGCTTGGATTTACTGAGCAGGGACTTTTTAGTCCATGAAGTCCATGTTTGTACTGGATGTCTCAGTGTGTGTGTGTTTTTTTCCTTCTTTTCTACTATCAGTGATGCCGGTTATTAATTACTGGATCTATCAACTCTGCAGTTGGGAGACATTCCAAATGTCAACATAAGAGTTTGCTGTCTCCGGTTTTCTTTCAGTCTTAGGTTCGCCCCTAAATACTCTTATTTTCTGAGACGCGTGATGACGCCCCTCCCTAGCCAATTCAAGTATTTTAATCATTGGCTAAAAGATGCTACATTGTTGCTACATCTAGAGAAAAAGATGGCAATTTGACAACGCTTACTGCCGGTGTCTTCAGGCATCCCTAAAAAACACAAATATCATAATCAGCCTAAACAGGAAAGATGGCTACTGTTAGTCCTCACAGCTGTTAAGCTTTTAATTGTTGTATCATTAAATTTGACCCAAAGGTAATTATTTTAACAGCTTATTATTGTCCTGTCATAAACTATACAATCATTCCAACAAATCATGGACCGATCGTTTCCATTTTGTAAACTTCAAATTATGGTTACTGAAGATCTGAAAGTCTTTAAATGATTTGATCGACAGGGGGCAGCAGCTTGGTTAAGCTTTCAAATCCTCCATCATCATCCGGTACACTGCAGCCACTGCCAAGGGCAATCTGCCACCCCTCCAGGACTTGTTCACTTCGAGGATCCTGGAGCCGAGCTAGAAAGATTGTAGCAAACCCTTCTCAACCAGGACATAAACTGTTGAGGTCCACCAAGACGAAGACCACAGTTTCTTCCCGTCAGAAGTCAGACTCCTTAACGGAGCCCGGGTCCCCCACTGACTGACTCTGTCATCCCGACTTCCTACCGCTGACTCCCCTGCACATCCCCTCATAATTCTTATTCAAATACACTTGAAACTTTCATATACAGTCAGAGTACAATTGCATGGTGTGATTCTGTTTGCCTGTGCATATACGTACTTAAGTGCCATTTAATTTTATATTATTCTGTTTTGGGTTTTTTTCTCACCTTGTCCCATAGTCCACCTTGTACCACCTGCCATGACAAATTCCTTGTATGACTAACAATCTTGGAAAATACATGGTTCCTTTTCTGATTAATACAAATGTATTCTGCTATTTCTGAGAAATATTTTTTACATTGTGCTACTCCGACCAATAGCATCAAAATTATAATTTAGCTTGCAATAAATACTGCTGCATAAATCACAGATAATTGAACAAATTTATGTAACCTATAGACGTTCACCATTAAGATAAATATTCCTATTTTACTGGTGTAAATGCTGTCATTAGAGACAGCCTCTAACAATCTGTGATGGGAATAAACCAAATTTGTGTAAGGAGGTGCATTATTTAGACTAATGATCTGAATTAAATAGGTTTCACTGGACTGCGGAAAATGTGAAAATCTACATGTGAGGCCATTCAAACCTCTTGCAACTCTCTGAGTGTGATTTAATCATACGAGCGATGAAAGGCAAATTATGAGGGGATTCTCAACGCTGTCTTCCTAATTTGGAATCATTTCCAAACAAAATAACATGAATGGAGCAATTAGAGGTGAAAAGACTGATGGACTTATTACACCGTGTCTCTAGTTTTGCTAAGCTGCTATTAATGCCAAGGAAATGAGACAGATAATTAAAAACAAGAAGGAACGAGGAGCTCTGCCGTCACAGAAAACTTCTACGAAAAAAAGATAAAGCATGCATGAGAGTTAACACATACAGGCTAAATTAATACACTACTGTTTTGTTTGTCAGGCAGCTGTTTCCTGTGACAGTAGGATAGACCAGTGGTTCTCAACTTGTCTGGCTCCGGGACCCACCTTTACCCCTTAATGATGAGCCACCACCCAATTCGATCGGGGGGGGGGGCGGGGGGGGGGGTGCTTCCGCGTTCGCTGGCGGTGTCGACGGGGGGGGGTTCCGCGTTCTAATTGCCGCGCTGACTGAAAACATGGACGGACGAACCGGAAAAACACCGAAAGTCCTTTCAAAATAAAATCCCAGGATGAATTATTTTTTTTTGCAATGGCCCGCGACCCACCACAAACGGGTTGAGTTGAGAAACACTGGGATAGACAATACCTTCATGCAAGGTCTATGAATTGCAGCAAAATGTCATTGTACCTTTACAACCCTTGGAGTCTTTCTGCACTGTACATTTCTAAATGTCTGTTGAATCCAGTGGCTTTGCTTTTTGTATCTCGTTTCACTGTATTGATCTCATAACCTAAAATCCTCACTTCTGCAAGGTCAAGGATCAGCAAATACTCACGTCTGGACAGGCTTATGATTCCATTCTGATGCAATTTTACCTCTCCAATTCCCTGATTATCACACTCCTGCACGGCAATTTGATATCTCATCTGTCGAGGTTCAGTCACATTCACTGTGCTTCAATTTCCAACGAGCTCTGGCAGAGGCCAAGCATTCCTCAGGCTGCTTCTCCAAAACATTTTAGAGTTTGACACACTCTAAACATGAATTGTACCCATCCAGCATTTCATGACTGGCTACTTCTTGTTCCAAACTATTTTCAATTCAAAAATGTCCTCTCTGTGCCTGACATGATGACCTGATTTTATGTGTGCCATGGTTTACTACATTGATCATTTCCAATATTGTGTCTTATATTGAAATGTAATATCACTTGAGCTTGTTGTGTTCTTTTGATACCTCATACTTATTTTTAATAATTTGGTTTTGGGTGATCTTTGGGGGAAATAAAACATCTCAATGATTGAATCAATCCATATTTTTGTGTGAACATATGCCTTTGTAACGTCATGTATTTTTTTTATTAACAAAACTCCGTTAAACTGAGATGAACATTTTTATTTCATTATGTCGATTCTCTGTAAATAATGCTAATTTACAGAAAAGAATTCCTTTTGACTTTTTTAGAAAGAAATAAAATACACTACTTATCTGTTGTATATACACGGCAGGAGCAATTTATAACACCCAATAAGTTAGGTATTTCAATTTTTTTAAAGGCAATTACATTAAATGAAGTAGTTGTCAAATGATATGAAGTTACTGCACACTGTCATTTGTAGGACACTAATCTGCAATTTTATGTATTCTTGATGTCAACCAACCATTTACTTTAATGCAAAAAGTCATTTGCACATATTGTCACAAATCAATTGAAAGTTGTGAAGAAAGTCTACCTAGACCATTTTTCATTTTTTCACTGAGAACACAGTGACCGGGTTTCAGTAATCCATCTACACTAAACTAACCCTCAGGAGCCAATTAACAAAGAATGGTTCGCGGCTGCTAATCCAACCATGAACTGCGTATTATTTGCATTTGAAGCAAATGCAATTTCCTGTGTGATTGTAATTATCTATATTAGCGAGTATAAATGTTCCTGAGGCCAATGCGACTGTTGTGAGGGGTGATTCAGAGCAGAGGTCAGGAGGGGTCAGCCAGAGAGACACAAGAATGCAAATAACACAGAGCAAATGGAAAAGTAGAGAAGTGAAGGATATAAGGTAGAGGTAAAGGGTAATTTGTTTATTCCTTGATACAGCTTCATTTTAAATTTATTTATTCATTGTTTTTGTGTCTTGTACTTTTCAAAGTGACATAAAGGGGAGCTTTAATCATTTATTTTTCATGACACAACTGTCACTGCATCCTAAAATAAGTTTACTCTCCTTTTGAATGTGCCTCAGTTGCCCTCATTTCTCAGAGGAAGCTATTTGTGCTACATGTCACCCTTTACATCAATTATTATAGCTGTGATGTTATTGATCTTAGCTTAGTACGTTACCCTTTGATAATTAGCTGAAAACACTATGTACATCTGATGCTCATGGTCCAACCAAAGTTTTGGACAGGTGAAAAAATCTATTGTGGTTAGCTCAGCTGCAGAGGGGAGAGAGCAACACTGCTACAGCAAAGCGACGCTGCCTCCGGTTAACTCCCCTATACCGATGTTAACGGCAGACTTTACTGCTAAATCGGGTTGAGACATTTTGGTGGTAGTAGCAGCAGTTTCCAGCAACTTGAGGAATTCAAAAGAAACTGAATCATTCTCTGTGCACAACGGCAAACAATAAACAAGCGCATGTTGTATCACCATCAAAAGCTAATGCGAATCCTGAAAGAGTTCCAACTCCACTATGTTATCCCAGAAATAGCATCAGATGACACACAATTAGGTGTCTCTGTGTGTAAAAATGCCCCAGCGGCTACACCAACAGGTGGCCAATGTGATTACAACGGTGTCAAGTTAGAGGGATGTCAGCTTTGAGCGGTTCTTGGAGGCACTGCAGTTATGATTTACAGCGGAGCAGTTGAGGAGTGTTCATATGATATTAATGAACCCACTAATCCAGCTCCAATGAGATGCTTTGCCACAGTGTATGTTTGGGGGGTTGCTGATGGCGGCTACAAACTATGGCTGTTCCAAAACACAATTTTCAAACACATTTTGCCGAGTTTGGTCGCACTTTGTAAGTCACACAGGTCTAAAATACATTATAGACATGTTTATAATGGAGTACTATAGTAAAAAAATGTAGTGGAATGAATGAATGCAGTACTATTGTAGTATGCATTCATTCATTCCATGTACTTGCATGGCTTTTAAATACAAACACTTTTACTTAAATTAAATAAGACATTCTAATGCATTATAAAAGTGATGATGTTTGCATATAAATGTAAATTACAACTACTGGAATTTTAATTCATGAGTGGAAAAAGTCAGCAAGTAACAATAATGAAGAATTATGATACTTCACCGCAAAATATAAAATGATTAATGTTGTTAATCATTAAGAATAAGTGATTATTATTCATTGCTATAAGCAGAGAATAATTAGTTACTTTATAATGCATTATAGACACAGGCCTTATTGAAAGTGTTAAGTTAAGCTGTTGTTTATCGGCAACCCACAATAAGAATGGCAGCATGTGTAATTATAATTTGAATGCTTCCTGTTATACCTGATTCCCTTCGGTGCGGCCTTTCTTATGGACCGTTACACGGAGCTGCTCAGTGAGAGCCATAAAAATGAAAGGGTGAACAATGACTTTCCTTATCAGGGTCTGACACGCTTGCTGACATATTACCATGACATGACTTAGCAGAGTTGTTGGTGTCAGCGATGTGGCTACAACAACAAGCAAACCCCTGATCTGATTAGACATTAAAGGGAGCCTATGAGAATGTTCAAAAGCAACAGCTTTCTAACTTACATTTATTATGTACAGGGTTCGAAATGACTTAGGACTCTTGGGGGGGTCCCCTAAAATTTAACTATAAAAAATACTGAAGACTACCTTGCTACACTATATACTGCAGGCAAAATTATTTTGACATATTTTGAAGGTGGGATAATGGTCTTGGGATGTTTTTCATGGTTTAGGCTACTCCCAGTATTGTAGTGGTGTGTGGAGAAGTGGATTGGCTATAATCAAACAGGTAACCCTCTAATTCTGGAGCAACAAAGTTACAGCACCATATATAAATCCCTGACATGACAAAGTGGATAAAGGTCATTCTTTCCTTGAGCAAGGAAGTTAACTAAGTTACCAAAATCTACCAGGTGTACTCATTATGGCAGCACCATGCACCTTCAAAGGGTTTGATGAAATACAACTGGCGTTTCTCATCCCCTTATGTTAATGGGATTTGTAAAACAACTAGCCGCTGGATTGAATAATAATGATGTCTATAAAGACTGTTCCTGGCATCTAAATAAGGCACCGAAATCAGAGTTGCTATTCGGTCCGGTAGATAACGGCCGTTAAGACAGCTGTACCGCAGAGGAGAACCTGTGAATCTCCATAGCTCGCTGTGTAGAGCAGTGCGCTTGTTGGCTTTAGGATGTTTGAACCCACGGGGTTCGAATCCCGATGGTTCCGATCTTTTTTTAAATATATTTTCTTAAATACATGTTTTCATACGTGGTTGTGATGTAGTGCTCACTTACACAATCGTGAACGCTGCAATGGATTTGTGATGCGTTTTGTAGATTTTCAGCAATATGTTTGTGAATGTGTGAGAATCAGGAAACAGACGCATCTGCTATGAGGGGCCGTTTAGGACTTAACTGCTGAGACACTCTCACACACACTACTGAGACACTCATGCCATCTCACTAGTGTGCGTGAGAGCATCTCACTATACAACGTGAGAGCATCTAAGTTACACCGGAAGGCTGATTTTGAACAGCGCAATGCGCCAATCATACGCCCTTCCTTCATATGCCTTGAAGTCCGGGATCGCCCGTCCAAGTTTATAAATACTACCATATTCAAGAGACGGAATGTCATTTTAGGACGTTTTCAGGCGAGAAATTAGGTGTTTAAGCAACATTTCTGCGGTCGGTTTGTTAGCATTCAGCCATCGTAAAAAATTCCATGGAGGATGTCAGAGACGTGAGGGGTAGTTAACGGGACCACCTGATGCCCCCAGCACCAGGCGGTCAGCCTCATCTCACGCCGCAGACAGCAGCCTGTTCAGTACCAGGCCACCTCTTACAGCCTTCACGCGTATGCATTTGAGGAAAATGTAGAGTGTTACGGACCCAACCTTTAAGGGAAATCCACAAAGGAAAAGGCATTCTTCCCCCTGTCAGCGCTGGCGAGACACGAAGAGAAGTCGTACAGGCATCTGCCTGAGCCCTTCCACAGTGATCCTTTAAGCTGCTATCAGCGCCACTACAACCCAAAGCTGCTGCTTTACATTTCCATTGATTGAGGATTAACCTTTCTTGTGATTAAAAAAGATATATATTTCAAAGAGGCTCTATCTTGCCTTTTGCTCCCCACCACCTGTCAGCAAATCTTTGATATCCATGAGCATTGCTTTACAGCAGGACTTCTAACACAAGCTGGTTTGTAACCAGATATAAATGAATGCGAAAAGGATGAAAGTACTGCAACAAATATATTTTGAAGTTACTGTTTAAAATTACCAGTTTAATATTGATGTCTATATGACATCCATTAGTAAACAACACCATCAGAGAGAATATTGGCTATTTCCATATAGTTATTCTTAATGCTTCATCTGTGCCACTGGGTCAGATTCCATCAAAATCAGAGCAAATCATCAGCTCCAACAGCGACTGCCGCCGCTGGCAGACCCAGATACGCCCGGCGGCAGCGTCCCTCCTCAGGGCTTTGGCTCGGAGCTCCTCCGGTCCCTGCTAGGTGACAACACCGGAAACACACTACTGGGGAGCCAGGCCATCCTGCAGGGCCGCCTGAAGGGGAGGGAGGAAAGGGGGGGACCAGAACTAGGGCTGAGCCGCCTGGCAGACCCTGGAATAAGAAGTGCTCAGAAACACTACACAGCTCCAAAATCAACAGAGAATGAAAGTTCCCTGTAGCCTTTAAATTCACTACATGCAATCATTTGGGACACCTTGTTTCCAGCTAGGGTAATGCATTTTATTTAACTTTGTTTTACCTTGATGAAACATGAAAATAACAGCAATCTCAGAAACATGTGAAATTGTCTAAAGCTTGGTTGGCATCATGTTAAAGAGGTTTGGGGCCTTTTCAGATGTCAGTGTTTCCAACACACAGACTAATCAACGCCGCTATTTAAATCACGCACGTTCAGCTGCATTTCCTTTCCCTGCCCCCCCTTTGTCTCTGTCACTCACGCGTCTCACACGCACACACTATGGCGGCAAATCACTGTCAAAATTCGAGAGCGCAAATCAGGTTGATGGGCACCCGTGAATCAAACATCCGCGAGCAGATGTCCGTCTCGCGATCTACCATGGTGACTGGCCCCGCCCCCTTACTGTCAAAAGAACATTACATGTTATTTAGCTGACGCTTATATCCAAAGCGACTTACATTGCATTATAACCCATGCATTACATTTTTGCCCGGGGAGCAATTAGGGGTAAAGTGTCTTGCTCAGGGACACTTCAACATGGCACATGGGGCAGCCGGGTTTCGAACCACCAACCTTGCGGCCCCCAGCGCACTGCACTACTCCATGCGCCACCATCACCAACAGCGAACGCATAGAAAGCACCTTTGAGCACGAGCAGAGATTAGCCTCGCAAGCAAGGAAGTTCCCGTTCTGCGCGAGACGGACTCTTACTCGCGGATGTTTGATTTATGCGCGCCCATAAACCTGATTTGCCACCACACACACAGCCCCTCCCCTCTGTGCACACCGCGTCTGTCTTGCGTGTAATGAAAACGAGATCCTCCCTGGGAGCGTGGCCCAGCCTATTTGGTGCAGAGAAGACGGCAGGCGAAAGTTCGCGATAGGTTGGTATCTCATGAACACCTGCACAATCACACAATAAAAAGTACTATTTAAAAAAAAGTGCCAACTGAAGCAACTGGTGAGGTGGACAAACAGATGTAGAAACAGGCAAGTAAGAAAGCAGGTTTCAGGACAAGGGAACAAATAAATATTCTTCTGTTTCTGGCAGACGGCACTTTGGCAACATCCAAAAGGACCAAACACAGGGGCACTGGATTCAACCCTGAGTGGTTGAACAAGCCATGGTTTTACCACACGGAAAACTTAATGGCTGCATTATATGCTATCCTTTACAAACAATCAGAAATATAGTACGACGTGTTATGTATTCACGCCAATTAAGTTCTGCTGTACAAATAAATAATTCCAGTTCAGCGGTCGGTGGTCGCCATCGCCCCCCCAACCCGGGTCAGCCCCCTGTGGGAAACGCTGGATGTATTACGTGTGCATATTATTTCTCATGAATTAAACATTGCAATACATTTGAAAGCAACCTTGTTGATTTAGGGATTATGGCTTAATTAAAATTCTCTAACCGATCCAATAAAACAGCCACTTTACATGCATTGTATAGGCAAGATAGAAAACAAAATAAAGATTAATGGCTTGCATGAAAGTAAAGCATGGAAGCCAACACAGTTTTAGAACAACACCATATCATAATGACGTGTTTCAACTGTCTTCACTGAACCACCCCACAGACCGGAGACTGCTCTGCAGCACTGGTCTGCCCCATCACTCCCCCATAATCAGAAACAGCAATCAAGGTGGTGATTATAGAGCTATAAAGCTCCTTGTTCTTTTTGTAATCCTTCCACGAATCCTACATCCTCTTAAATGCTTGAATTACGGCAATTACCAAAGAGCAAGGGACTTGTGATGGAATAACAAACAATCAACCTGAAAGCAAAAGTACTCAGCAATATGCAGCACAACATAAGCCCTCCCCTATGTTATCAATTTAAGAGTAAACATCTCATTAGGGGCCAGCGACTGGGGGCTGCTGATCTCCATACAACAGCTGACGAGGGTGCAACCAAGGGGGCCAGCATGGCTAATGCTCCTCACGTTAACTTTCAACTTCTGGATAGTGTGGCTCCTCTCCAGCGATATCCTCACCCCTCCGTTGTGACGGCCAAGGCCATGTCCGATAAAAACATGATGAAGCAGCAGTTTCCTCTCTTTTTTCTCTTTCCCGCCCTTCTCTTCATCTACTCTACTCCTGCTACAAAGTTATTGAACAGTGGGGGACCACAGAGTTTTAATTACAAGGAGATCCGTGCAGGTAATTGAACATAGCACATGCCCTAATTTTAACTCTAAAGCAAATCAAAATGTTAGTTATGTAGATTGTGTCCTGTGTCCCACCAGGGGACATTCCCTCCCTACTGGCAGCAAGCTGCTGTCTCTGCAACTTACCTGGACTTTTTATTAGTAGAATAGCATATCATAAATACTTCATTTCAATGTGTTGTCCAGAAGGGCGGCACTATGGTCTCAGATCAAAATAAATGTATAGTAATTAGTATTTTAATGAGATGGTGCTTAGATTAAACCCATTAAGCATGCGTAGTTCTCAATAATCAATAGTATTAAATTAATTTAATTGAATGTAAAGGTTAACTGACAATCAATTTCGGAAAAGAGCCATATGCTGCCTAACCATCAACAGGTGTCCTCCATTGCTGGGAAATGCAGTTCCTCAAATAGCCACTTGAAAGTAGGAGCAGTAGGGGTAGTAGTACCCGTAGTAGTAGTAGTGAAATCAGTAGTAGCGTTAGTAGTAGTAGTAACAATATAGTAGATATAGCTATTTGACATTTCGGTACAGTCTACTTCCCAGGAGGAGGAATTTCAATATTCAATAATATTTCAACATTTGGTGGGCATCTTCTGATGAGACCTTAGCCGTGGACCTGACCTGCCCAAATGGGTGCGGCCAGCAGCAGCAGCACCCCAACGAAACACGAACAAAGCTCTCGACAATCCGTTAATGACAGTACATACAACAGTATCAGACTAAAATCCCACACATCCTCCATTTGGATTGTTTATATTATTGATCAATTTACATATTATCCTCCCCACCTTGTCTTCCTCCTTCATTGCTTTGTCATTCTTCCTATAAGCACGCTCAAAGCCCGTCTCAATGTCTCCATGTTTTTAGACTGTCCAAACTTGCGAATGTATTCTAGAAATTAGAAAAAACATACACATGACGTAACTACATTCCCTGAACTCGCAGCTGTAAAGAGCGAGCTGTAGCAGGTCCACATGCTATGGAGCATTTTAAAGTGATCGAACAGATTAGAAGGAATCCTTTACTGCTGACAAGGTGTTAACTGTAGCCTTCGTCTTTGGACTTTTTTCCAATATAGCATGGGAACAAGGACAAATCAAATTTCAGATCCAATTAAGAAACAATGGGACACGATTAAATTACACATTATACTTGAACATGACCTAGGCATCATGTGAGTATTGACCAATCGGAGTTGGTTCTGATTGGTGGACATGTTTCCTTTTTAAGTCCCATGATACCCAGCACAGCCTACTGGATGTTAATTAGAGATCTTTTCATCCAGGTCTCCATAATTTCCGTTTCCAGTTGATTTGATCAAGCGTGGTGGTCAATCATCATCAGGTAGGAAGACAAAAAGCTGGATGAGCTATTGAATGTCAACAACTTAAATTTACTTGAAGAGGTATTTTTCCTGCAGATTGTCATTAAAAGCCCAATTTTTTACGAGGACTACTTTGCATCCCTTTGTTTGCTCTCCTTTCTCAGTGGGAAAGCAGCATCTCATCCTGGAGAATGGGCCATATAGAGCATTTAAAGACAAAAGTACTTTTTTTCTATAACTACCATTTATGTTTCTCTCATTCTACTCATCAAGAAAGCATGAGTCCCTTGTGTGCCCAAAACGCTATAGTTGTAATAATGATATAAATGCTCAGAGCACACAGACCAAAGACACACTTTCTCTGCCTTGACCTGTTATTCCCATCCTTTTCTTAGTTTAGATTTCTGCATTTGCTCCTCATCCTTTATACAGAATTATACATTAATAGATTCGGTACTTCTATTATGTTAGGCCGAGAAGCGGTTTTCCATTTTTAGTTATTTGCTGATTGACTCATAATGGTTTTCTGCTACGATTTGTTGTTATGGTGAGGTATTTACGCAATAAATTCCTTTAAAATAATATTAATTACAAAAGCAGAGGTAGAAATGTGGGTCACATTTGAAAGTTTTCACTATATATCCGTTTAATGTTTTTGCAAAAAAAGCGAAGCTGTATTTTGCTGGCCTGTGTCACATGTCTCTAGAATGTGTCATCAGAACTCAGTACCTAGCAGGGCTAACCTTCACATTAAATATGTGGGAGAAGCGTGTGTTTAATGTGATCCCTTATTTATCAGAACTATTGAATCATAGAAACATAATTGAAGAGGTCACAAGATCATAGATCGTTTTTATGTTGTCTTTAATATCACATAAATATCATATCCAGGCCGAAGATTCATCACTTTACAGTGTAATCATGGCAACTGAGTGCTGTAAAGATGACTGTAAATGATGACAAACTGTACTCGCAGGGAGAAAAAGCAGTAAAAGTCATACTGTCAGCACATCTCTCAGACACATGATAAGCCTTAAGCACACCAACATGTTTTATTTGGCTCAATCCAATTTCTACACTTTTGCAAGACAAGACATATGTGTTTTTGTTTTTATGAGAAACACATCTCTGGTTAATACGGGAGACTAATTTGCATTCAGGCTCCTGCACAAAGATGCATGCTAATGATTGATAATGTTTCATCAATGCAAAATATTCTCTGCCAAGGATCCAAACAAATTGTGGCAATTTAGTCTTTCCAATGTGTGGTATCCATCATTTCCCCCCAGGACGGATTGTGCATCATTGTCATTATCCTCTGAAATAGGTTCACAGGTCCGGAGGCAGCAGACGAGCGTTTTTGGCAAAAAAAAATAATTTTACATGGAGGATAAACCAGAGGTTGAGTGCGAGTTTTTCTATATGCCTTCCATACATACTGAACATTGATCAGACAAGACTAGGCCTGTCGCGATATATTGACACAAAAAATGAGTGCGATAATTTTTGGTGGTGCAAAATTTAATTAACAGTAGGTGAAATAAGTATTAAGTATACTATACTTTGCAGGGCTTTTTGAAGCTCTCCACAAGTGGTCCTTTGCACTTCTGATTATTCTTTTCACTCTTCTGTCAGAAATCTTGCGACGAGCACCTGATCGAAACTAATTTATGGTGAAATGATTGTCTTTCCACTTCCATAATATGGCCCCAACAGTGCTCACCGGAACATTCAGAAGCTTAGAAATGCGCCTATAACCAATGCCATCATTATTTTTTGCAACAATTAGGTTGTGACGGTCTTGAGACAGCTCTTTGCTTTTACCCATCATGGGATGTGTCTTGTGTGACACCTTGGCAATGAGACCTTTTTGTAGGCCATTAGTTGGGACTGAACCAGCTGATATTAATTTGCACTGATAAGGGTCTAGATTGCACTTTAATTACAGATAGTTTTCAGCTGTTGTCTTGGCTTTCCATACCTTTTTGCACCTTCCTTTATTCATGTGTTCAATACTTTTTCCCTGTGTCATTTCTATGGAAGTAAATCTGTGCCATCGGGGTTTGAAATAAAAAGGTGATTGAATTTCTAGCACTGAATATTTATGCATTGAAATTATGTACCGGAATGTTTTTCAACATTAAAACACCGCAAAAAAATTCAACCTAAAAAAAAAAAATATTCAGCCGCAAAAGAAATGACGGTTACAATATTCAACCCCAAAAATTTCAACCTTGAGACACCAACATCCGGGACACTAAGGAAGAGCAATGGATTCTAGATTCAAGATCAGGAGCGTGCGTCAAGCTAAAGGAGCGAGCACCCAATACACCTTCGGCTTCGTATTGTAGCCATTTCCAATAATAACGGGGCTTTAACTCTTCTTTATGCCATCAGCACTTTATGCTATATTTACTGAGAAAAATGGTGACGTGTTCAATACTTAATTCACCCGCTGTAAATGATCCTCACCAACATTCTAGTTGATCGGACTGTCCTCAGCTTTCATTGTCGGAGGCGGGGCTTAGGCAGCGCTTCCACAAGTGCACACGCAGAGCGGCCACCGAAAGGGAATGCGTTGATCCACTCTGTTAAGTCCAATGGACTTGGTTACGAAGCCGCAATCTTCAGCTGCGGTGTGGGAACATTTTGTCTTTAAGCCAAGTGAGAGAAGAGAGCCAATAACGGGAATGCGCCAGTACGTCGACTTTGTTTAAAAACAGTGGCAAAACTTTTACAAGTTTAAGAGTGGATCAGGGCTAAATCTTCTATCACATACCCATTCATCCAAGATGGCTGTCACGGTGTTTCGGTGCTATTTGTTGTTTTGATTTGAATTGTTTAATTGTTTGATTTATGTTGTGTCACCCTCGGCCACAAGCCGCACGGAGTGCTCAAGGCCCATATTCACTCTGGACAGTCGGAGCGCTCCCAGACCGCAGGGGGCGACGATGTGACTAATGGGGATTCCACCCACAGGAAGTGCCTGCGTACAGGAACCGCATGGCATGGAATTATTGTGGAGAGCTCAGATGGCCCTCTCACTGAGGAAAAGGACATTGTGACCACAGCTCCTGATCTCCCAAAGACGCAACTGGTAGGACAGTATGATTTATTGTTTATTCATGCTTTACTTTACTTAATGAAATGTGTCATTTAAATTAATGGAGACATATTCTAGGTTTATCAGGATTATTTGGTTTGATTTGAGTTTGTAGCCGCATTTATTTATTATTACCTTAAGAAAGTGATTATCGAAATACAGTCGACTAATTCATGGGTTTTGCTTTGTGTTTGAAAGGTTATCAACCTGCTCTGCACTGTTCTGTCTGATCCACCAAACCACCCTTAAAAATAAAAGATCAACACTCATCAACAGTTCTCGAGTTGTCCATTGCATCCACCGGAGAGAAAGCTCTTTTCGAGTCTGGGCAGAGCCGTGGTCAGTCCAAAAAAATCACACGAATCTCGACAATTGACACTCGCCGACCAGTTACGGCGTGTGATGCGGACCAACCCGGACTCCTTGGTTATTGTCCTCGGGGACTTTAACAAAGGAAACCTCAGCCATGAACTTCCTAAGTTCAAACAGTTTATTAAATGCCCGACCGGTGAGGAGAACACGCTGGATCACTGCTACACTACAGCAAGCAGGGCTTATCACGCTGTACCTCGTGCTGCGCTGGGACACTCCGACCACGTCACGGTCCATCTGATTCCTCCATACAGGTCGAAACTAAAGCTCTACAAACCTGTTGTGAGGGAATCCAAGAAGTGAGAGAAGCTAAACAACTGTACTCTGAGAAACTTCAACAACAGTTCTCAGCTAATGACTCTGCTTCAGTTTGGAGAGGCTTTAAATACCTCACAAACTACAAGCCAAAAAAAACCCATTTCATGCAAGACCTCCGCCAGGCAGACAAGCTGAATCAGGAAACGTTTATTGCCATAATATGTTAGACATACATGGAAATTGTCTTGGCGGTTGGTGCATGACGGAAGACAGTACAATATTGACTGCAGATTTGAAAGACAATGTCCTGGCTTCATTCCCCACAACTCCACCACCCCTCCCTCCCCCGACCCATCAGTAGCTCACACCTTTGGATTACCCCCCCCCTTTTTCAACGACCACTGTTCTGGAGAGAGTGTTAACCGGCTCTTTAAAAGACAGAACCCCTGTAAAGCAGCCGGTCCGGACTCAGTCTCACCCCGCACCCTGAAGCATTGTGCTGACCAGCTGTCTCCTGTGTTCACCACCATCTTCAACACCTCCTTGGAGACATGCCACCTTCCAGCCTGCTTCAAGGCCTCCACCATCATCCCTGTTCCCAAAAAGCCCAGGATCAAAGGCCTGTCGCCCTGACCTCGATAGTAATAAAGTTCTTTGAATGGCTAGTCCTGTCCAACCTGAAGACCCTCACCGACCCCCTCCTGGACCCCCTGTAGTTCGCCTACAGAGCCAACAGGTCTGTAGACAATGCTGTCAAAATGGTTCTCCACTTCGTCCTCCAGCATCTGGACTCCCCAGGAACCTATGCCTGGATCCTGTTTGTGGACTTCAGCTCTGCCTTCAACACCATCATCCCGTCTCTGCTGCAGGACAAACTCTCTCAGCTGCACGTGCCCGACTCCACCTGCAAGTGGATTACTGACTTCCTGTCCGACATGAAGCAGCACGTGAAGCTGGGGAAACATGCCTCTCGGACCATCAGCTCCGGATCCTCCCAAGGCGTTCTTACCCTTCTGCTCTTCTCCCTGTGCACCAACAGCTGCACCTCCAGTTACCAGTCCGTCAAGCTCCTGAAGTTTGCGGATGACACCACCCTCATTGGACTTATCTCTGCTGGGGATGAGTCCGCCTTTAGGTGTGAGTCTGACCACCTGGTGACGTGGTGTAGCCAGAACAACCTGGAGCTCAACGCAGACAGTGGAGATGGTTGTGGACATCAGGAAGTACGGAGCCCCACCTTCCCCTCTCACCCTATGTGACTTCCCCCGTCACCACATAGGATTCCTTTTGTTTCCTGGGCTCCATCATCACCCAAGAAATTCCACCTGCCAAAGACGATGATGGTGCACTTCTACACGGCCATCATCGAGTCCACCCTCTGCTTCTCCATCATCGTCTGGTACGCTGCAGCTACAGCCAAGGGCAGGCTGCAGCGTGTCATCCGCTCTGCAAAGGGGGTGATTGGCTGCAATCTGCCGTGTCTCCAGGACTCTGAAGCGGGCTAGAAAGATTGTAACTGACACCTCTAACCCCGGACATAAACTATTTGTGCCCCCCTTAATCCGGCAGGAGGCTGAGGTCCATCACAACTAAGACCTCCTGCCACACTAACAGTTTCTTCCTGTCGGCAGTCGGGCTCATCAACCGAGCCCGGGTCCCCCACTGGCTGACTCTCACTCGAAGTACATATACTTTGTCACTTTCACTTTCTGAAATAAAGATAAAATAAAAATAGAGAAAGTATCTTTATTCTTATTTTATCTTTATTTCTTAACTTAATAACCCATAGCTTTAGCTTACTAACCCATAGCATATATTTTATTATATTTTTTATCTTATTCCTGCACTACGTTGTCGTCCATTATTGTACTGTCTGCTGTCATGCACCAACCGCCAAGTCCAATTCCATGTTTGTCTGACATATTATGGCAATAAACGATTCCTGATCCCTGACAATGTAGAGCCCCGTAGACAAGACAACACTTGCACAACACAACCCACCATGCAGTAGTAAAAAAAGATGACCATTTGCAGAAAAACAATAAACAATCTATCACTGAAGGTGAGAAGGGGTAAAGATACATACAAAAATGAGTATGTAAGCATTTTACGGTCAAGAAAAAAAAAGCATGGAGAATTTTTTTTTTTTTTAAATGGTTTAGTTAGTGAGCCCCAGAGCGCCAAGTAAGTTCAATATGAGCTGACTTACTAGTTTACTAGGCAACTTAACAAGGCACTTAAAACCCTTAAAAGGATGAACAAAAAACAGTGGACTAATGGGTAATGAACAATTTTATCCCCATGAAGCTGCTGGCTTCATTAGCTGAAAAAGACACTGATATTTACTCTAAAAAGTTAATTAGTAAAGCCCAGAAATACAAAAACTGTTTTCGTTCAGCTTTGCAGTAAATCCAGATGTGCAGGCAAACACCAAAGCTGTAACATGTGTTTTTTTCTATTTTTTCCACCAGTCGCTCAAAGACTGACTGCTCAAAACAAGACATGACCTAAGAACGTCTGTGTTTGAAGAACGAATATCTTATCCTTTGTTGATCATATTCATAGGGTTTGATGTCTAAAATAATGTTTTCAATTGGTCCAAACACTTCAAAGTCTAGGTTTAATTTGTTTCCAAAAAATTGGGCTCAGCTCCAAAGAGTAGTGAACACAGCAACAATCTTTTACTAGCATCAAGAAGGCTTGCCAGCTAAAAATTGTTGAGCTTTTAAGGTGAGACATGCTCCCAAACAAAAGGATTTAAGTAAATGCTAACTCAATGCTGGAAACAGCTTATTAGTTCTGATCTGCTTATATGGTCACCGAAGAAGGACTCTTAGGAATCTCCTTTTTTCTTGTCCTTGTAAGAGCTTAAAGGTGGAAAGGTTTATCATGGTTGTTCTGTGAATAGTGGCCAGTTTGCACATTTAGTGCACGCTACGTCCAAATTTGAAGGACTCCAGTCACACTTGTACTATAAACTATTGATAAATGCCTGGTTTATGGACCAACTACATGATTTCTGTACAATTTAATTTGACAGCAGATTGTGAAGTGAATGCTGGGATTTTACTTTTGTTTAAATTTAAATTGTTTAAAGAGCAACAAGGACAAAAACTAAACTAGTGAGTAGATCTGAATACATATGAATATATAAATGGACTTTGGCCAAAATATGAAATGCAAGCATTGGCTAATATGTTGGTCAAACTGGAGTTCTGGGACTGAAATTACAAAACAGAGCAGAAATCAAGAAAACCTATGAAAGCAACTCTTACCCATTATTCCATTAATTCTACTTACATCAAGTAAGTAGAAAAGCCTTTTAACAAGTTATGTTAAAAGGCCTCTCTATAAATGTCACTGTGACAACACAAGCCACATTTTTGTGCATAACGGAAGAATTCATCTACTATGCAAAATATCTCGTGAGATAAAATAACAGTGATGGACTATACTGAGAGATAACAAGTCATGCCTGATTGAAGGCCTTCGACCACAAGAAGATCATTCTAGTTTGTGACACTAAATCTATTAATATGATGTAGTCTAGCCTGGTCCTGTTAATGTGTACTATTTAGTATTATAACACGGGTAGATGAAATCCAGCGTTCTGATTAGTTGTGAGTGAGCCACGGGGGGTCCATTATTAAGCGATAATGTTCAGTTGCTGTTCACATTGACCCATTCAAATATCACTGCGCACTCACAGTAACAGGTTAGACTTTGTGCGACCGTTGACAGTTGACATTTTAGCTTTTAGCTCGGTGGCGATCGCCGAAAAACACTCGGAAATGGTGGCAAATGATGGTTTTGAGGCAATGTAAGCTTTTGCAACCGGACAATTAAGGTGGACGTCATGAGCGATGTGAATGAATGTGACGGACCACAATGCTGTTTACATGCACGAACGGGGACTATTTTTCCTCTAGACTGATGAAATGTGATACAAAACGTTTGGTGGCTACAAGTATTTTGTGCTGAAAGGCAGCTATTTACTTACTTTTTATAAATTTGCTGGCAACTGTGGTATAAAAGCAATAAGGTACTTGAGGTATGGAGGAAAGAGGTAGGGGAATATTAGTATAGCAGTAATGAACAAAAAATCCAAACAAAACTATATTATGTACTTATTACAATACTAACTGGGTCATTTCTTAAATAACAGTCCAGAATGCTAACAGGGCTACGGAGAAATATGCTAATTTCATCTAGAGGAAGGACTTCCAGGAGAGACGCACAACATTACCCTTTAATGAGAAGAAAGTCAATCTCATTTCTCAGTAAGCCAATTCAATTTTGTAGAACAGATTAATAGCAAACTGCATTAATTGAATGACACAGGGGGCGCCAAGGAGAACCCCATGAAAACATAATTTACATAATGTTCATTCACTGACAATACATAAAGCACTTTACTTTAAACCTGACTCTGCCAGTGTAGAGTGCTGATTTTTGATGGGAGCAAAAACATTGTTGGGCAAATTATGCAGAGCTGTGACGGAAGCCCCCTTTTGCTATAATCAGTGTGTCAACACTAGATAATTCAAACTTCAGTTCAATTCAAACTGTCTCTCTCTCCCTCACAGATGCTTTGTGAGTCACAAATCAATCCATTATCAGAGGTGAAACAACAGCAGATTGAGAGGGAGGGAACTGTGGTCATTAGTGGTGACGAAGCAAAGGCCTGAGGATCCGGGGTAATCCATCTGGAGATAAATATTCTGCTTACAAAACCAGTGACCAAAGGTGGTTTTGGACCAATACAAACTGTGCACATCCCAAGACGATTCTACATCTATTTATGATGGAACAAGTCCAAACACTGCAAATACTGTGTTACTGTACCATCTCTAATAAACCATTGACAAACATATACAAAAATGTATACGTTTGTCATATGCTCTCCTCCAATATGATCCCATGGGAAGGCCTATTAACGGTTCAACATGCCACGCAGTTTAAGCTTTTTTTCATACATGATTTCATTTTAAAAGGAAAGATTATAGTTAGATTCGGGCAACAAAACTACTTAAAAAATAAAAAATAGTACAGTATTTAAACATCAAATAAGCATCATAAATGAGTGTAGACCCATTAACAAACCTCCAGAGGATTTAGGTCATATATGGCATTTAATTAAAAACTAAATAGGGAGTCTTTACCAAGGACAAATGTATTAGACTCTTCTCAAATACATGCTTCACACTGTTCAAAAGTCACAGTCACAGACACAGTGGACCTTTCCATTGCTGATTGACGTAATATATCTGGCTTTTCCCCTGTTGGCCAGCAGCTTAACAGCTCAGCCAAAACTTGAAATGTTGTGTGTCCAAACTGCAACAAGCGAAGCCTACGGCTTGTGAAAACAAACCAATGTTTTAAAATAAAAATACGTTTTAAAATACACAAACAGTTTCACAGCAAAGACAAACCAACTCCAATAGTTACGGCGCAGCCCTGAAGTTGCACTGACTCTGCATTAAAAACCTCCACGAAAGTCTGTTCCACCCCATGAACACACTATCCTCGCATTTCTTAAACCCCCAAATAAACATAAATCATACAAAGAACTATGTTGTGGAAAGCCCTGATGCCCCTGGTTACATTGATTGCCGTTCCAGCTTGCTCAAGTAATAGACAGCAAATTTAGCTGAAGCCTGTATTTAAGTTCCCCAAGATACTGTATCTCTGGTTGAAGTACAACCCTAAGAAAGCAGAGCAGTTCATTTTTACCTTAGAGTTCTAAAGCTTCTGACCAGCGCATGACTCTATGGAGCTCATACTTGGGTCCATGAATAATAAACAGTTTCTTTAAATACAATGACTGTATGAATCTATTAACATGATGTAGAGAACTTGTTGTCAGAAATCCCTTGAATTTTATACACTCTACTCAAGAAATCACTGACGAATGTGTTCTAGAAAAAAAGCTTCATTATAAAGACAAAGTAAAGGTCCGTGCTAAAGAGAACATAGTGTAGGAATATACATATTTTGGTTCTGATTGAGAGTAACATTGATCCTTTGTTGAGTTGACAAAAAATGACCATGAATATACTTGAGCTGCCATCTGCCTACAAAAAAGAAAATCCCATCCTCTTTGTGACAACACACATAAATCCTTTGAAATTACTCTACAGATTTTGCTCTCCTACAAAGAGACTTGATACAATTACAAATGGGGCAACGACTGAGAGACTAAACATTTGTCTGACGAACATTTTAGCACAGGATAACAAACGATGGTGCATAATGTGCTGTAATTATGCAGAGTAATGCATTCTCCATCATGCCCATTTCTCTGCTGCCTTTTGATAGGGAAAACAAACCCAAAGCAGATTCAGCTTCAGCTCAGCACAGAGCTGTCTGTCTAGGACAGCTGTTTAACTGGGATAACACACTCACACTGAGCACCGTCAATAGTCTGGATTTGGTTCCTCAGGAAAATTCATGGAACGCATTCAATGTTTTGAAGTTCTTTATAAACATACTCTGCCATTATTAATGTCCCCTGTTTTAAGTCATGTTAATATATTGATAAAGTCATCGTATTTAAAGAAACCGTTCATTATAGAATAACACATTTTTCAATTTATTGAATCTTTTATTGAAACTTAAGTACTAAAGCAAACGTATTAGGCAACATTATGATCCTAAACCACAGCAATTACTGTATTGTAATAGGTTTCAAAATGTAGACTATGTATTGTACTGTAACAAGTATCATCTCACCTGTTGTTTTGCCGGAAATGTTGTACTATTGACACGACTGTTGAGCGGTGCAGATTTGGCTGCAGCCTCAGACCAGCCTCTCAAAGTGAAACCATGTTCACAACATTTACTGTAGTTCATCAGATATCACCGCTCTCCTTTGTCCTCCACACTCTCCCTCGTACCACTCCTCTTCCCCCACCGACCTGTCTTCTGTGATCCATATTTCGAAAAAAAATCAGTTCCAAGCCATTGCCTTTTTTCTGAAACATGGTAGTGGTAGTGGTAGTGAGTGTAAAGCAGGACACCTGGGTCGGCTTTGAGCTGAAATTCCAATTAGCTTGGATTGATAATGCTTTGATTTTCTGTACTTTAAAATAGTTACTGCAGAAATCTTTGTCATCTTTCGGGTGCTTTTATCAGTTTTGAAAGCAGTATGTTAGCATATGAAAAATATCCTGCAAATTGGCAGTTTGTGGAGTATGAACGAAAAAAGTGAATTTTGAAAAATGATTCAGTTTGGTCTGCATACACTTGTGTGTCGCTGAATGTGTGAAGATTAATTAAATGGTTGATTAGTCGTTGTGGGCGGGCGGACCGACGGGGCGGGGTCCGCTGGTGGGCGAAACTGCGCAGTGAGGAGTGATGCCCATTTCTGAACCACGTGACACTGAGACGTGCTGTCCGACATGAGAGGGTGTTTGGGCACAGAGGGGACCAGCACGAAGCTCTCACGACGAGTGGGTCACACTAAGTCAAGCAACACTTTATCACTTAGCCTGGATTTCTTTATTCTACGAATGTGCAATACCCCCCTGTCCTTGTGCACTTCGGTGAAAACAGCTGCATTCGATTTATGTTTAGTCTAAGCGGTCATTGTGTATTTTATGAAATTTAAAAAAAATACCATAGATCTACAATTAAAGTAAAAATACATTTTGCAATATTGTATGTGTTGTTTGCATAAACAATGACCATTTCACTAGCTAAGAACACGCCATCATCCACTGAAGGCTTTTAACATGAGTGAATGTGTCGTTGATTGATTTAGTCTGGTCGGTCGGATGGGTTGTGGGGAGCTACGTCTGAGGATCTGACGTGCGCCCTGGGCACTACGAAAAGTTGGAAAAAAATGAGGGAGAGAAACAAAAAAGAACAGGGGTTGGTGGGGTGGGGTTTTTAGAATGCGTATTCGAGAACGAGAAGAGTGGGTTGAGTTGTATTTATAGAAATATCGGAAGAGGCGTGTTGGAGGCTTCACTCCCTTCACTTCCACATTCACACACATACGGGCAATTTAGAGTCTCCAGAAGTAAGTTAACCCCCAGAGCATGTGTTTGGACTGTTGGAGGAAGCCGGAGCACCTGTAGAGAACCCACGCAGACACGGGGAGAACATGCAAACTCCACACTGGAAGGCCGCTTGTTCTTATGCAGGACTACTTCTCCTTTTGTAAATATATGTCAATTTAGTACATTGTATTATTTTCATTAAGTAAGGAATTTGACTTGTAGTGAACATAACATAAAACTTCATTCAGCTCCTAGTTTAGTAAACTGTGTGCAAAGATTAGATCTTCTATATCAACTAATAGACCTTTTCCCCCAAAACCTTGAAGCAGTTTTGTTTTCATTAGGACCCTTTAATGAAAACATTTTTTACCACTAGAAGCCAATCCCGACACAGTATTTTAGGTCATGACAAAATTCAAATCATGATGCCCATCACTGCAATGCGAGAGAAAATAAAAAAGCTTCCTAGGCCTTCTTTTGTGCAACATTATTCTTCTCCAATGCAACTAGGAGGTGTGAGAAAGAAATTACGCGTGACGATATGGTGCACATCAGAGTACTGAAACTCCTAACTATTTGATGTCTGGCTTGATGTAATGACTATACAGTCTGACTGACTGATTGATGGAAATGAACAACCTGTCCTCTCCTCTAGAGGCTGACGGGCTGGAGTCAGAATAAAAGATGCCGGTGACATCATAAGAGAGAGTTACAGTCCTCGAGGGGGGAGATCAGAGGGAAGCATCACACGGATGCACACTGCAGGGATCCGTACAAACATGCTATTCAAATGACAGCAAAGAGCTGGATTATCACCCCCACGCAGGGGGAGCGGGAGAATAACAACAGAAGTACAGAAAAGAAAACAGATGTCTGTCCAATTTGCGGCTAAAAGAAGTTCAATAGAAAATTGTTCACTCTCCATTTCATCCAATTTCTGGATTTGTCATGCACAATGTCTGATTGTGAAACAAAGCAGGGCACTGCTAACCACACTTTTTACAGAACTTTGATGATGGATCATAACTGATGCTTTTTTCTGCTGCAAACTTTCCGTCTACATCTGATGAAATCTATTAGAAGACATTAACCCGCCGCACCGTGAAGATGTCGCTGTGCCGCTTTGTTGGGTTCGCTGCATTGTAATTACAGCAAAACAGCATTTACTGGGTGACGGGGCCCTCAGGTGCTGTGCCTTAATGCATAATTCACTTCACAGCATTGCTCTTGTAGATCTTGACTTCCACTTCCTATCTTTAGAAGTAAGTGGTATTAATTATCCAAGGCCATGCTGCGGATCATAATTCTAGCATCCTGCTGACACTAGTGCGGGTAATAAGAAGCATCCCACAAATACTGATTATTTACCAAGTACGCAGTAGCAGGTTCCCATCAATACCTGAAGGTGAAATATTTGTTAAATGTTGGTGGTGTTGTGGACACGCAGCCCCAATACAAACAAATAGAATGTACAATACAACGCCAAATGTGATTATTTGAATTGGACGACAGGTACCTGGTTTACAGTACAATTATGTCTCACTTCTGTTATTAAATTCAAATCTATTACTAGCTAGTCTTCCTATATTTTTTGTAAAAAATAACAATATTTCAACCATGTACCATGATAGATCAAATAAAATATTGCAGGATACAGAAATTCACAAGTAACAGAAATATGTCTAAAAGTTGCACTCTGGGGCAAATTATTTTTTTGTGATTTTGGGCTGTACATAATAAATTGAGTTGAATTTACACAATACATCATTTAAAAATGGATGGATTAATAAATGGTGATCATGCATGAAATCCCTCTCTTAAACTTTTAAGATGGTCTCTAACTTCAGCGTGTTATTTTGCTGTTTGAGCGACAAATGGTGTGGACTGTCTAAATATCTAACTCAAAGCTATTATGTCTGTGTGCTTTAGTATATTTTTATTAGCTGTTTTTAGATTTTGGAAAATAAACTACATATAAGCATGACAGTACCAGTCAAACGGTGTACCAGGTAACGTGTGCTGCATTTCTTTAGTTTACAATTAACCACATATTCACGGATAACTGAACAAGATTGGATGTAGAATATATTTACATTTTAAGACTTTCAAGCTAAATTAAGATAGAAGAACTGCTCACATTTTTTCTAATAATTAATTGGTCTTCATTAGAAATAAATATCATCACCATCACTAGAAAGAGTGAGTCAAATTATGATTTTGTGGGGGAATGATGAATTGGAATGGATTTAAGACATATTGTGTTGAATGGGGGGGGAGTCAATTAAAAGGGGAAAAAAACTAATAATAATGCACACCCAGAATCCATTCACATCTTTTAAGTGTCTATAATATGTTCATATTTAAATGTTGTTGTGTTTTGTTATATCCCTTATACAATGAGTATATTACAGTCAGGTAACGTACATCTGGTAATGTCTTCAATTACACATAATGGTTGTGGACAAACACATCTGCACTTACTAAACATTACTTTTAAGCAAACATTTCACTTTTTATTTATCTATAGGTCTTACATTTCTTTTGGTTGATGAAGACTTTATGATGTTACAGCTGTTTCTGCCACATTCATTTAAATGAAAAGAAAATTCTGACTTTGACATTGCTATAGCTGGAACCTTCCTAAGGAGCTAAATATGTGTATTAAAACAGGCAGAAATAGCAAAGGAGACTGAAGCCAACATTAATCACTGGAATTAACAATTTCATGATTGATGGTAATGAAGAAAAACTGTCTGAAATTTCCTTCCCTGTGAATTCAATTTTCCAAGTTCAACACCATCATGGAAGCAGAACATCTACGTTTTATGTGTTGTGTTAGTACGATGAAAGAAGCTCCAGTTGTGTGTCTGCATATCTAAACAGTAAACTGAAATAGACACCTAAGGTATCAAGAGCGCAATACAGTTGAGACTTTATTACAGACTAAAAGAAAGCTTGTCAGAGACGAGTTGCAAATTTAAAAAAGGTACCTTTGAAAATAGTCAACATAGCGAGACGCAACCGCCTGTCATCCAAAGGTATGCTAATTAAAGCCGCTCTAATTCTCCTTTCCATACGTAATCTGGTTGAGAAGACAGAAAGTTCCTCACACTGTGCATGCAACATTCTGACCTGTTCCCCCTTTGACCAGCGACTAAATCCTGGAAAGACGCTGCATGTCTCCATCTCTCATCATCTAAGAGTAAAGCACTTTTTGATTTCGTTTTTTTCCCTACTCGGATCAACTCATCAGTGCTGTGCTGAATGATCAAACACGCTGGAATTTGCTTGAGGTGTGAATCTGAAGAAGTCCTTCAAATGAGGAATACGGTAATAAGACCTCAACTTGAACTACGCAAGGCTCCTGAAGCCCCCAGGCGAAGAGAAACAGCACGAGGAAATCTCATTAGGCACAATACTTCTTGGCTGCCCCATCTCACTGTCGGAATCCCAGCAGTCAAGTTTAAGGACGCTGAAAATACCTGAAGAAACAAAGACATCCTGCTTGTCGGGATATGCCTCAGTGGCACTGAAGCAGACGCTTAAAAGAAAAAGCTGCCAAGCTGCAAATTTGCTGTCATGAGATGAAGTGAAAGTGCTCTTACCAGCAATATTTTGGATTCCCAGGTGGAAGAACCAAAGTTCTTGCATACGAGGCACATATAAACAGAAAAAAGTCCCAACAAGATAACAGGAAGAAAAAGCTCTGGAGATAAAAATAGACAGCTTCGAACAAGTCTGATCAATTGCTTGTTGAGGGAAGAAACCTTTCAATGGGATGCTGGTCTGTTACAATATACGTATCTAAAAATGCAGTAAAAAGGTATACGACTCACCTCAACTGAATTTTTACAGTTGAGTATTTCTGTGCACGGAGATGACCTGGTAGGAGTTATGGAGGCTTGGTTCAATATATATATATATATATATATATATATATATATATATATATATGAAATTAAAACAGCAACTGCGTACAATGCAATTGTCCGATTACTTTTGGTCACTTAAAAACGGGGTGGCAACTTATACATTTGTTGTAATTCCTACATTGTTCACCTGATATGGATGTACATACCCTCAATCTAAAGTCTGCACTTAAAGCACATCTTGATTTTTATTCATTTCAACATTTTCCAGAGCCAAAATATTGAAAAATGTGTCAATGTCCAAATATTTATGGATCTGACTGTAGCTATCACCATGTGCTTCATTCAGATAGCACAAAGCACTTGCTGCTTGTTACACATACACACAATTGGATGCACTAGTGTTTTGTTTTGACTCAGAAAAAACAAAATTTTTTGTTGACTGACTGATTGAGTAGGTAAAGGATGGGAGACAACTAATACTGGTTCTCTTCCTCTGGCTGTGTGTGTGTGTGTAGTTCAAGTGATGACTAAAACTAGAGTAAACAGAAACAATCTTGATTAGAACCTCTAAGTCAATCAAAAATCAGTGCCTGCAGCACACTCTCAGCGCTCCTCCCGTCATGATCAACAGGGACTCCCGTCACAAACCGCACATTCTCCTTGGTCACTGTGGTGGCGTGCGTGGTTTCAGCTCGGCTGCAGGGGGGAGAGAGGGGGAGTGGCTCGGGGAACAGTGCCAGGTGGGAACGCTTAGCGACCAGCTGGCGATAACTAACATGCATCCTCTCGCCCCTATTTAAGAGACAGTGAGGCGGGCGAGCGGAGTGCACAAACGAGCGAGCAGGACGCCGGCACGTGTGCTTCAAGAGCAGAGAGATAAAGAATTGTAAACTGTCAACCTGGTCTCCAGCGTCTTCCTCCCGAACCCGACCCCGCACACCGTACAGTCACGATACCAAAATTATGCCTTCGATAATATACCTGCCAAAATATTACGATCCCCGATACCTTCAATACAATACCACAAATAAGATACTGGAATATGTATCTATGAAAGTAATAAATAAAACATTTGTAAGGTTCCCTTTTTTACCTGCTTTCATATTAATGAAAATGACAAGGTAAAATCATAGCATTGATTACACACAGCTATGTAAGCCTATTGTCTGTATCTGACTATGACTACATAGTATTATTAAGTATGAATTATATAATTTTACAGATGCGTTTGAATTGGTTCATCTCTATGGGCTGTCAAATGATTAAAAATTTTAATCAAATTAATCAGAATTTTCAGTGGATTAATCAGGATTAATCACAATTTGCAATTACACCTTAATCCTAACCATTTTTTCAGGACACAGATACATAATTATCATTATCATCATCATCATTATTATTATTATTATTATTATTATTTACATTAATACATGTTATTGATATTTGACTTGTTTTAATCCATTCGAGAAAATAATCAAATCAATGTTCTTTGATAAGTTACAGACTGATTTCCCTGCATGGCTCTAGAAGGGTCTCGAGCCTCTGCAGTTTATCCCACTCTGCTGCGGTCGGCAAAACGAGTTTGTGCTCCTGATGGTCCAGGACTGCGATGACCAGACATGTCAACCCTCCCGATATTTCCGGGAGACTCCCGAATTTCAAAGCCCCTCCCGAATTTCTCCCGATTTCCACCGGACAATAATAAAAGTTACACCTTGAAGTCGAGCGGTAATTAGAACGGAAAAAGATGAGGCTGGCGCTGCAAGGAAAACCGCTAGCGGGGACCCCTCCACGTTGACCGCTAGCACCCGCACCCCCCCGGTTCTTTTGAATTGGCAAGTATGGCGATGACGGCCTCTTTTTCTGCTCACGCGCTTGACCATTCGAATTCCAACGTGTTGGAACATTTTGCTGTTGTGTTGGTCAAATGATCTGAGGTTGATTTTGTTAATGGCCTGTGAATATTTTGTGTTCTGCGTGATTCATTATATACATGCGGGGCGTCAGATCACCTTCCTGTTTCAAAACTTGAGCAGTTATTTTCAGTTAGTTATTTTGCATTTTAGAACCTTGTTGTAAATATCTCTGGTTTTATTACTTCATTGGATTCTGGATGAATATGAGCAGCTATGACAACAGAAAGAGATGGATTACAAACCCAGACAGCCGATGAATTAATATTGGGGAACAGAGAGCTTTATGATGTATAATGATGTCCAACCCTAATCCAAACCCTATTCATGTCACGAGAGGGTGCAGGTCAAAGGCAGGCAGGGAGGGAGGACTCAAACGCAGAGTTCCAACAAACAAAGCTCTCTTTATATTTCTCAAAACAAGGAACCGACATACACCAACCTGAACAAGGGACAGGAAACAATGACACGACATGAGACAAGAGACTGACACGGCTTAAATACACAAAGGAGGTGCAGGTGATTGAACACAGGTGGAAACAATCATTGACACAGCAGACAATCACAGGGGAAGACAGAACAAGGCAGGAAGTGAAGTTACCCAGGAACACGAGAGACATGAAACTACAAAATAAAACAGGAAGCAGACCCAAACCGTGACAATTCAAGGCCCAACCACCATTTGGTATCCAGTGTTGAGATGTTGCTGCAGAATTTGAGTCCCAGTTTCATCTAAATCGTTGTCCTCTAATGGAGTTTATAGGTCGTGGACTCTGGTCATCATAAAGAACAAGACGAAATTCAGAAGAGACAAAAAAGCATGTGACCTCACAGTACAAACAGCACACGTTGATCACAAGTCAACATTGATCTGTCGCAAACTGCAGTTAAAAATTGAGATTATTTTAAGAGACTGTGTTCCTGTGTTAGTTTGAACACAGCTATGTGCTGTAGAAATAAATGAAATATAAATAGAGCTTTAACTTGAACCTGCTGCCTAAATACATTTGGCCATATCCATTTTACATGCAATTTATATTTTATAGTCATATTTCACTTGTTGAGTTTCTGAATACAGCACAATCATGGTCAAATCAGGGTCAAAATGATGCAATTGTGCTTAGTTAAAAAAGTGCAAAATCAGACCACATTCAACTTCATTTAATCAATCAATTTAATGGGGTTGCAAATTATCTGATATGCTGAAGAGTCTATTCCATGGCAACCGTGTAAAAAGTTCATAAAAGTTACCATCAGTAAACATTACGTACATTTGCAAAATGATATAAAGCCACTTTTAAAAGATAGTAAATAAAACCAGAAAAAACACTTGACATTATTACCTTATTCCGTACCGCAGCATCCTCCGAGGAGCTGCGCCATGTTGCCCCCAAAGGAGAATAAAATATAGTCAAGTCCTCCGTCACTTTATCCAGCAGATAGTGAAGCGTGTCTTTCTTAACGTTCTTCTCTAAATCGTTTGCTCATGATCGCAATTTGAAAATATCATAAATGTAATGAAGAAATTTAGGAGAACAGAAATGTAGAAAAAAATAAATGGTATGTATTTGTTTATGACCTGTTTTATTATCAACTTTTAATTTATTCATACATTTATTAATTTATCTTCATTTATCTAGACATTTATTTATTTATTTATACTTAAGTCATTTTTTGTCCTCCATACATCTCCAACCTCGCCGACGGTAAATGGCGCATCTGTGACGCTATTCGTGTCACGTTGACTTGCTAGTTTGTCATGAACAAAGTAAGCGAGGTTTCACTAAGTTTAGCCGCTAGCAAGATGTCTCGTTAGCGATTTTAGCAAGGCGGTTATAACACGCTTGGACATTGATGCAAGTATTAAGTGCTCTCGCGTCGGCTTCTTTATTATTGTGATCGCTACAGAGCTGTCGACTGAGAGATTTTGTCGGGGGTAAACACTACGTGTAGTGAATAGCGTCATAGATGCGCTATTTACCGCCAGCAAGGTTGGAGATGAACGAGCGCGGATTGTGTTTTTAGCATGAGACACTGGATGTGTGGTGTGAATGCGTGTGAAAACATGCACAAGCTTGTGTGTTACACGGAAAAACCGTGAGAGATGGCAGCCTGTAGCTGTGTTGGCTAGCTTGACGACAACTTTCCTAACAGTCAAACATCAATCAACTGCAACACGAGACCAAGCAGACGTCTTTTGCTCGGACATTTCCTCTTTTTGAGGCCAAATAAATGCGTAAAATAATAAATTTCTTCATACGCAAAGTATTTCCAGATCTCACTTCTGGTATCATTTCTTTAAACAAGCCGAGGACAGTGGTCAACAGCTCCTGGACATGAGGACATGTCTCCCTGAGATGACTGTGAGTGACGGCTGCCTGTGAGCTGGTAGCCCCCGCCCACCCTGTTGCTACTTTTTTAATGAAGTACCAGTACTAAACATTGTACCGTTTTCAACGTAAGGGTAACCTTCTAGTACCGGAACACCGGGCAACATTAGTCACACACTCCTTTTTGTGATTCTCCTACACCCAATTTCCAATAAATATGTCACGATGAGGTCAGGAGTGCTACTTTCACGTGGCTTTTAAGACGACAGAAGTTTAAACCACGTAATGGCCTAAACATACAGATGAATAAATACAATCCATTGTGCCCAGAATGTGTCATTTAATTATGAAAGTAGACCACAGATTGTTAAAGTAGGGCCATTAATTGATATGTATGGTCACCTGGAGCAAACCAACCAAGAAGAAAACATCTGACATTTCATTTAATTTTATCATTAAATTTCCCACTTACCCATGGTGCGAACACGTGACGAAAGCTGCTGTACATAGTGAGTCAATTTTTTGTTCCCATGACGAATGTTCTCAAAGTCCTATATTCACTCTCCCTTTCACCCCGTTTGGTTGCCATCAAATCTCCGGCTGTAAACTCCCCGGGTTCCACAGCGACCCGCTGACTTTGTCTTTCTGCGGTTTGCTGCTGGCTGTAAAAGGTTTATCGCACCTTTTACAGCTGTGAGAAGCATAACACTGCCATAAAGGAGGCTGAGCACTTGAAGCCACACTTGCTGAATCCTTCCATCTGCTTAGCAAACAGAGGAACGTCTATCACACTACACCATCACTCTGTAATCTGCATACTGCTTTAAATCTGAGTCGAGGAAATGAGAAGAAATTGTGGTTCCTAAATCAGTTATAAGGTAAAGTGGAGCCTAAACAGTATTAATTTAGTTAATGAAAACTGATGACTAATGTTCGTCAACAAGAGGTTTCTTCATGCTCGCTTTTATTTAAATAACCACCATCAGTTATATTAACAAAGTAACATATAGAATGAAATAAAGACAGACACACAGAGAGACTGACGGACTGGACAGGCAGCTCCTTAATGTCAGGACTATCTGTTCTCATTGTGTCCGACTATGAAAAACAGACTTGTAAATGTCACAGTCCCATCACATAAAAGCTTTGGAGCATTCTGTCACTGCACCACTATCAGCAAAGCTGATGTTTTTGTGCTGCATATGTCTCCAAAATGGGTTGTAATACAAAATCTTTTATTTTGTAAGTATTATAGATTAGTGCTGCACACCTGCACCACACATCACCTATTTACAGGTTACATAAGCTCCTGATTTCCTGGGGAAGGAAGCATCTCAATATCCAACAGGCTAGATGCATTGTCATTTTCATCAGCAATGTTTCTGTTTCTGCACCGCCCATCTTTAACCTGATTCAGTCAACATCTGACAGCAAAGAGTGAGATGGAAAGAAATGGTGGAAGAAGGGAGAGAGAGGAATTTAAGGAAGTACCGCACTCAAAGCAAACACTGTTCCTGTTTTTTCTCCCTGCCACTGAGAAATATGAGATTTCATGTTGTGTTTTGGTTATTTGGCTTAACATAAGAAGAATACTGACATAATGGCCAAATAGGACCCACCAGTTGTTACTGGTTGGTTTATTCGTAAAATATTGACATGTTCACCGCCAATTGTGTCTTTTACATCAATGAAGTGCAGCCGTCTGTATCAAATATAACATTTGCTGATTCAATATTTCTATTGATAGTTTTTGAGCACAATGAAAAAGTCTATGGGCATTGCCCTTTAAAAATAAGCTACCCCCTTCATGTTTTAACATTCGTTTAATGACAATAAACATAATTATTTTGAGATGGAAATCTTAGATTTTGTTTTAAGTACAGAGGTGCGACTCGGTACTCTCCTAGTCTCTGCTCCTTACTGAGCCCAAACACTTCATTTGCATCACAATGTCCTTTTGGTTTGCCCTTGACAGGCCACCAGTGTGCCATCCTGCCCTGTCTGAGGGAAGTTTGGTTCATAGTACAGAGACCGCGTGGGAGGTTTAAATCTGTTTGAAAACCAGACAAACCCATATCTTGAATTTGATATGTACCCATATAATGCTGGTCTGTGTGAAAGGGACAGAGCTGTCATATTAAACGTCCCACCTGTGATCTGTGTTCTGAAACAAAATGTAGTTTACTTTGGGAAACAAAGTAGTTTTGTGTAGATGTTTTCACAGCACATTTATTAACTGTTTTATAAACATACAAGCTGGGAATCAGTATCAGCCTGTGGGCATGTGCAAGTGGCAAAGCATAGAAGGACCATCTCCTTATTTCCTCCATTAGATATCAACGGATGAAGCTAATCCTCTCTTAAGAGAGCGGTTGGAAGTTCACTACATTCATTCGGTCAAGATAAAATGGATATTTGGAACTTTTAACCCTTTTTATCACCCTCAGAAATCTTTCTAAATGTGTATTGAAAACCGTAAACCCCTTTATCTGAAATAGATAGCATCATGTCAACAGATTGGCCTTTGCCACCCAGAGGAGGTTTCATATGACCCACTGACTCAGCTGCTTTTTTACCGATGGGAAGTGAGTAGATAAGCTTGTACTGTTCAGTCTGTAACCTTGGCTTTTCTGGGTGGTGGGGAGGGGGTGAGTGGGCATCTTATAGAGAGAATGGCCGGATCACTTTGAGCCCTCACTTCTCCCAGCATGCAAAGCTGTCATTTGACCATCGAGGGTTCCATCCCTCATTTACAGCAATCAAGATCAAGTAATGGGAGAAGTTTGGAAAGGGGCTCCATGGCCGGTAGGCTGGTAGACTGAGTGGATGGACTTGGAATATCAATTCATCCTGATTGGCAATACCCTGTATTTAATTTCAAACTTGGTCGGACTAGGATACGATATACGTAAAAATCTATATTGATAGACAGCTATAACACTATCACTATACAAACATGCATGCATACATGACATGGCAACATACACATTTGTTTATCATTTATCTCTGCTGTGCTGTTTCTCTCTTTTTTGCATCCTTCATTCCGTGACCAGTGGTGTCCAGAAGGGCCGAGCAGGAGGGCTCGGTAAAGAAGCACTGTGGATGGGCCATCTGGCCTGAAAAAAACCCACCTGAATCTGACCCCTACACCGGGGCCATGGGCACCTGGTAAAGCTGGCAGGCTAAGCCATGGCGGTGTCCCAAATATGGAAAGATCCGGCTTTTCTCCTGGCCCACTCAGCATGGAAGTCCTCTGGCTGGAAGGTTACCAAATGGAGCCAAGCAAGTTGAAAGGGCAACTCAGCAGGAGTCCAAAAAGAAGATGCTCTTTCAGTAATGAGGCCATCTTTTAAGAGATGAATCATCAAATATGAAATAGAGCAGGGCTCGCAAGCTACTTTTCAAGCAACCAAGTCATTGAGATCTACCTACATTAAAAATGCTAATTCAGTGCCTCCCTTTTCACTGCCCGCACCTTCTGCTCATTTATTTTTGCTTGGACAAACAACCCCACTCATTTTGAATGAAAATATGTATCCGGATCGCTAATTAGCAAAACTCTGTTTTACGTTAGTTCCTGCGGTCGACAGAGCATGCATGGTGACCCATGTGTCAGAAAACAGGCAATTCTTTCTCAATGGCAGACGATTTCCTGGCACTGCCTTCGCACACTGAAATATTTAATATTTCGGTGATGGCTCAACAGTCAGAACAAGCAATTAATTATTAAACCAAAACGACCATTAAAAATGAGGACAGTAAAAGAAAGTTGAAATGTTTTTTAATTCAAGACATTAGCAGGTTTCTGTTAAAGTATAAGGCTGGTAATATTCAATATAAATTTCCAGATGTGACTCGCCCCGCCCATTTTACCGGGCACGCATCAGAGCAGGCTGTTCCGTACTTGTGAGAGCCAAATATCACTGAATGCATTTCACCTCAGCAACAGGCAGCAACGACCATAGATATATCTTTGGCAACGCCAGAGAAAAGTCAACACAACTGTAAGTAAAACGTTTATATTTAAGTCACGGAACGCCATTTTAAGACTCTCAGACGAGAAGTTAGTTGTTTAACATTTCGTTTGTCAACATTTAGCCTTGGTAAGAATTTGCTCCGTTGATGTTGGATATGTGAGGTGTAGTTAACAGGACCGTCAGACCCCTTTTGATTTCTCACTAGGGCTTAATCCACAAATCTTCATCACAAACAGTAGTCAAGAACTGTATTAAAAATGTATTAGCAAGACCAGCTGACGTGGTGACGTCATCAAGTCAGCTGCAACTCTTCTTTTTTAGAACTATAATTGTCCTGAACTCACTGAACTACTCCTCTCATCTGCTTCCCACTATCACACACCCCCACAGTGCACTACTAGGGCAAGTGGTGACTAAAATATGTGAAGCGCCTACCACCGCTCACACAAAGAAAATCACACTAAGTGTGAAAGGTATGAAGCACTAAGGAAATGCTGAAAGCGCCGTGATATCAATACCTTGGGAAAAAGGTATTATGTGGTTCATCTTCATGAAGGTCTCCCCCCTGGACCTGCTCACTACTGAGTGGATGAATTAATTAGACCCCTGTGATCCTGACGTCCAACAGAAAGACCGGAAATACTAATGAGCTAATGCCTGATGTAGTCAGATCCATTTATCATCCTGCCAGCTGCACTCCAACTGCTTCACACAGAAATGCCCAAGACAAACCTTATGTGATATATAATATAATAAAGACAACACAAAAATAGGTAGTATACAATTTTTGGTTTTGGCTCTGGATGGACGGAGGATAACACGGTGGTTTCCACTTTGAATTAACAAAAATTTGTTTATAGGTCATTGAATAAAGGCTTATGAAGCACTACTGCCAACTACTGAGCATAGGCGTAGCACATGCTGTTGGAATGACTTGTAGTGTACTGTTATATTCATGTACTGGATTATCGGGCTTAGGCTCCAAATCCAAACTAGGACAGCATCCTTGGATCCTTATAAAAATTGAGATTGCGATCAAAATCATGAATGAAATAACTCATCACTAATGAGTATTTATTTAATTTGCTTAAGTGTGGTCATAAAGAGCAGAGAAGAAAACATTAAGAGAGCTCTGCAGACAGATCCATGTTTTCCTCAGGTAAGTGCGACAATGGCGATTCTGGGGGGTGGCCTGGGGTGGCCGTGGCCACCCCTAAAAGCTCATTGGCCACCCCTGTGGCCACCCCAGATCTGATAGGTAGTTGGTCAAGTTCGTCAACACAAGAAAAGAGAAATGCTGTCAATCAATGATGACAGCTGAACAACTGATTTAGGGTCAGTTTTAAATTTTTAACTAACACAGTAATGGTCGTACTGAGACTGTGAGAGCTGATTTCTGTTCAGCGGACGTTTGGCCATGCAGGTCAGGTGGCTGGTCTGTAAAACAGGAAGACAGTCACAGTTTACAACAGCGACGATACAACGATAAAAACGCCGGAATTTGTCGATTGAGAGGTATGGTAATTTAATGTTTAGTTATATCGTTGTTCCCTCTGAATGTGTAGGAAAACTTTATCTAGCACTAAGTAGCAGCTAAAAGTCGAACTACACTGCACTAGCTGGCTAGCTTAGCAGCCTGCAAACCAAGTTAAGCATTGAACGTTAGCATTTTATTTTTTTTAATTATTAGGATACCGCCATGAAATATGAAACGCTGTTTTCTGGACTGAAGACTGAGGGTGTTTGTTTGCAGATGTGTGTTCAATAGAGCTAACAGTGTCTGAAATATAGTGTGACAGTCTAGATTTAAGTAGCTATAACACAAGAACAAGCTGTAACTTATTTATTTGCTCTGTGATTTAAGGGCTGTTTAAAAACTTTTTGCTCTTGGAGATAAAGGACTTTTTGTTTGTATCAATTAGCTCATCTTCACAGTTCACATTTTTTTAGATGTTTAAATAGGCAGAGGCAGAGCAAATTGCATTCAAATTCCTGACTTGGTGGGTCTGTCATAACCTCTACATTGGGTCAAAGACAATTGTGAAATAATGAGAGGAGTACAAGCGTCTTTTGGACCCCAAAAAGCAGATGTTTCCTTCAAGGGGAAGCCGTCTTTCGCCTGGGAGAAATTTAGGCAAGTGACTCTGAAGATGTCAGTCATGAACTCCACCAGACAAGGAGGCTTTTGCAAAGAAAACAGCAAAGTGGAATGCCGAACTTGTTCGGTATTGTTGAACTTGCAGTGTTCCTTGAACCTCATAAGGATGCTTTTCACTAGCTTTTTCGTCTGTGCAAGATAGCCATTGCCCTCCCGGTAAGCAGTGCCGCATGTGAGCGCAGCTTCTCAGCTCTTAAACTCATCAAGACCCATTTGCGCACAACAATGACAGATGACTGACTGAGCAACCTGGGTGTTCTCAGCATTGAGGCTAGAAGAGCAAAGTCCCTTGACATGGACAAATTTATTTTTAAACTTTTTGCTACCAATCACCAAAACAGGAGAATTCATCTGATGTAAGATGGATGAACCCATAATTTGTCTAATGGTCTTGTTTTTGTGTTGTTACGGTTTGCTTGGTTTATGTTACAACTGTTTATGTACAATTTTCACAAGTTACAAAATGAAGAAGCACCTTAACCCTTTAGTTATATTTGGTCTGGTGGCATTGCATTGGACTTTAAGTCTTGTCTTGTGGTCTTGGCCCTATGTGAAAGCATTTTGTAGCAGCAGAATGAGCAAAAGCAAGAACTAGCTACCTCTATTGCACTTTGTTAGTATTATTAGAATCCTCTATTTTTCATGAGAGTTTAAAGGTTTACATAACATTAATTCATAGTATATACTTTGTTTGGAGTTAAGATTTACTTGTTTTTTGTTACAATTGTTTATGTATATGTAACGGATTCTATATAGGTTCTGTTAAATTGCTGCTTAAATGGGCACAGCGCCGTCTACCATGGCCACCTCACACTAGCTTTGTGTCCCATCTTGGCCACCCCAGTAAAAATGTTCTGGATACGCCACTGAAGTGCGTTCCCATTAAGAGATACACTTGATCATTTTTAAGCAACATGGACTGATAGAGGTGGAGTTTTGTGTCCAACATGTACTTCCTACTATATCCACCAGGTGAGAAACAGAAATACTGGTCATTCTGTGACTTCTTAATCTTTTGAACTAGCCATCATTGGCTCATAGCAGCCAGTCCCCAGCCATATTATTTTTTTGAATGCGATCCAATGCTGCTGCAGCAGCTGAATTGTCGACAGCCTAACGTTGCTGCTATCAAATGGCTCTGATAGCTGAAATCAAGCTTCAAGAGCTGTGACACGAGCTGGGCCGATCAAAGCATCATCCGAGGGAAACATGCTAATTCCATTGGTAATGACAGGGATGAGGTAAATGTGTTTAGACATTAACAGATGTGGCAGGTTCTGTATCTCCAGATGTGTTCATCTGTCCCTAGTGAGTTTTTTTCAAGGATGACTCCTTAACAACATGCCTGAATAGAAACAGTATTTAGTATGGAGACAATAGCTGTGACCCAAAATCCCCACTAATTCTATACTCTATGTACTACATACATACTAGCTAAACCGTTTTTGCAGAATAACAGAAAAAAGCAGACATTACAATTTTGTTTTGTTACGGTTTACCACCACAACCTTAACTCTTTTATTTTAATTTTTTTAACTTATTAATGAAACCTTTAATGGAAGTGAATTTTAATACATGTATTTAAACTGCTCCAGTAGTTTTTCTGATAACAGACAGCCATAAAAAATATCCTCCTTGGAAATGAGTACATAGTCTATTTTAGATTGTACTCTGTAGTTTTGCATTACCAAATCAAATCCATTGATTTGCAGCACTAATGTGACATCATGCACTTCCACCAAAGAGAGGCCATTAATCACACACTGAAATAAGTATTTGAAATGCCACATGTCTGATGAATTTACACTCATGTTTTGTAGATCTTGATTATTTGTAACAAAAAGACTTAGCAGCGGACAATTATTTGTGACTTTTTCTATTGGTGTTATTTGACATCCAACAAGGAAAATTTAAAAAACGAGGCATTGTTGTTACGTGTTTTTAGTGTTGTACTTATGATTCTGCAGCACAGGCTACAGCACACACAGACTAAAATACTAACGCACCCACGGTCAATGACCTACACGAGTCCTTCAAAAGCGTGGCAGCAACCGGAGAAAAGAAAATTTGTGTGAACTTCACCACTCAAACAAGATTGAAAATGTGAAAATAATGATTACACAGTCAAGTTCTAAATAGACTTCCTTGTATTGTACTTGGGAAGTCGTTGGGGAAATGCATTGATCGTAATGTCATACGAGCTCATTAACAGATTTGTATAATGTTTTGTTCAGTTGGAGCCTGGAAGTGTGTGGGCTGTTGTAAAGGCTCATTTGCACTTCCTTTTGAACATTAAGTAATTCGTATACTAGATGTCAATTTCAAAAGCACAGTTGGGCAAACGAGTTCCGTTTCTTAAGACTGATTTTGTTACACATGTTACACAGTTAATTAGGGAAAAGCATGCTGTGTATTGAAGAGCAGACATTCATCCGTTTCCTGTTCTTTTTTGTGCTATTCAAGGTCTGTTAAGATTATTTTCACAAGGCTATGTCTCTGCCTTATATCAGACTCGGCCAATTAAGTTGGCCGGCCAGCTCATCTACTTCTCCCACTCACGAGACGCTCCTGAAAAACACAATTTTCATCTTTACTTTGAGGTACGTTTCTGTGGTTTACAGATTGACAGGGAATCAATTTGTGCCACAGAAATGTCCCATGCAATTGTAAACCCGATCAGCAGGTGAGATGGGATGTCTTCCTCCTGAAAGGAGACCTTTGACTGCCTTGCAATAGATGCTTGAACCATCCTCGTCGAGCCAAATTGCTATGAGGGGTAAGAAAGCACATAATATAGAAACACCATGGCCAGTATTTCGATATTTGTGGCTCAGACTGAAAATCTGCATCCGCAATATTGCCATAATGTCCATCCAGGTAGCTTAACTTTTTCAGATATTAAAGATTTAATTTAACTCCTTGCTCTTGCTTAATACTCTCTGGGTAGTTAATAAATTTCATTTGCTCCCATAACTGTCTCAAGTGTTCCGACAATATGTGAGTGCTCCACCTTAGAGCTCAGCCTGTAGCTGCGCTTCATAGTCGACTAATGGTCTGCAGCCCTCTTTTCTCTCTCAAACCAGTCACCTTGATCACCATCATTCACTTCAGAGTGTCTTTCACATTACACGGCAGCGTGGCAGTAGCAGTGATGTCACCAGCTATAGCGGAAAATACAGTTTGCTGAAATGTGATAAGAGAAAATGGAATTGCAGTGTGACGTGGAGAGTTAAAATTGGAGGCTTAGGTCTAGATTCGGATATCTGGTTACACTTCCAAACAAAGTCTGTTGGAATGACTTTGCTTGTAGCACATTATATCTGCTTTAGTTCTATAAGTTAGTTCTATTTGGTGGTCAGAAGACCAAGTTTAAACTTTTGTTTCGTTAAAGTCCTCCCTGCAAGGGGCCATGACTGATTGTTAAAGGAGACATATCATGCTCATTTGAAGACTCATTTAGGATTTCCACCGTAACACGTTTACATGCTTTGATGTTAAAAAAGCATATCTTTTTTCCCCTTGCACAAACCCACAGCTTTTTCCTTATTTTTGTCGGCACATGTTCTTCCTACAGGAAATTAATCCTTTTGGTTATTGTGCCTTGTAGGCCTGGGAAACAATTTGGGGAATTGTAGTAAACCAGTAGTGGTTTTTCGGACAGTTTTATCACCGATCTGCCACTAATCCCTGAGATCTCCAGAACGCGGAGGCTTTGCACTCTACCCGGCCGGGTGGAAGTGAACGATGACGGGGCCGAGATCGTAAACAAAGGCAGGGGAAGCGCGGAGGACTGAGAGCTAAGCTAAAGCTAACAGCACACCGGCTCTCTGCCCAGCATCTTCCTCGCTAATGTAAGATGGTGAAAAAAATGGACGAGATACGACTCCGCTGGAGAGACTCCAGGACTGCAATCGAGCTAGCCCGACGCTACACACAACGAGCGGATAGATCAGCTGATGACTCCGGTAAGACCAGAGGTGGAGGACTGTTACACAAACATGGCCGCTTCCTACACTGTAAATTATTTCCCCGTTAAATAACAGGAATTTACTGGCAGCAGGGTTACCATTATTTTCATGTTATTTTAACAGTTTATTCCTGTTAATGTTTTTTTTACAGTGCACACCCGTAATGTTTACCATTATTTTCATGTTAAATCACCATTTATTTAGTTTCCTTTAAATATTGCTTTTAAAATGTATTGATTATTATTTTTGCATAGTAATGTATACCATTGATTGTAATATACATATTTCTAGCTTGAGTTATTATAAGAATAGGCATAATACATCACATAACACTTAAGTGAAAGAAAACGAATAGTTCCATGTTCAAATTAACTTTTTTATTGTAATAGAAACACTGAAAGTTAAATACTTACAAATGTAGGCACATATAGATCGGATCAATCACAGAAAAATACACTACATTGCCCAGAATGCACCTGAACACACCTCCACTGAAAGAGAGAGACATAAATAATAGAAAGTCTGAAAAGTAAAATTTATTGAAACAATGGCAAAGAGCATGAATGTATGTATCTATCTCACCTTTTTGAAATGAAATCCCACTGGAAGTCCATCAGTCTGCGCAAGAGGCTGGCGATGTGTGAATTTACCGTTCTTTTTTTCCCCTTTGCAGCCTTTGTCCCCTTTTCTGGGTTTATACCCACAAAGCGTCTGAAAAATTATACACGGGTTGGAAATCTAGTAATTCACACAGACTAACACTACAACAAGACAACAAATGTCCATGAACTATCCTCAACATACTATCCTATGCATCTATGAATATTGTAAGTTGCACTAAAACTTTCTAAAGCAAAGTTAATTGCTAAATCCCATCACCAGACCTGCTGAAACCATGCTTGAGCCACAGCTAGGCCAGAACAAATGCAGGTGTTAACAGACAATGTCTTACCTCTGGATGAATTCAAGTGTGCACGCTGCCTCCTCTTGGTACTGTAGGTTGAAGATATAAAAACCGGAGAAAAAAGACGCCAGCCCTGTCACAAAGGTCGACTGGATCCCTTCGCCCACAATCTGGCCCTCAATGCTGAGCATCCAGCGTTGGAAGTGGTTTCCTGTTTCTCCTGAAACAGAAATGTTTTAACTGTCAAATTTCTGTTTTAGTTTTCATTTTGAATACAGAGTTTAGTTTGATACCATTTAATTCACTACATACAACACTAAAACCAACTTACCAAGAAGTATCAGACGAGGCGTTGCAGGTAAAGCTAGTGAACTCTCAAGGTCAGCTGCACTGGCATATCAAGTCCTGAGACATCTTCGGAAAAGTGAGACAGAAGAAGATGGATGACTTGATAGGACAGCTCGACATCATCATCAAGCTGACGAAGAACTTCCTTCATCCTTTCATTTGTCGGTTTAGTCTTGAACAACACAAGACTTATTGATAGATTATAAGACACCATTCAAATTTCCACCTGGTTCTGAGGGATACATGCAGTGAGATCTTCTTGATCAGCAGTGTGATCAGGGATAGTGCCCTGCATCTGCATCTGTAATTAAAAACAAAAACAAATGTAATGTAAAATAGACACACCCAGGGTGGGAAATTAGCACCTGCCACAAGCCAATGGCGGTGACTTTGCCTCGCATACAAGCCACAGTGGCGGGTGGAGTGGTTTTCAGCGCTCTAGTCTGTGACACATATAGCTAATCTGAAGTACAGACTAGAGGGCTACATTGGGATTGTGTGCCGCCGGGTCCCGCGAGACCCAACGCAAATCTCGCAGGAGCGCCAGCGGGCGGTTTAAAAAAAAACACAGCGGAATCAGAACCATCCCACACCAACCCTCCCGTATTACCCCGAACATCCCGAATTATGGGCAATTTAGATTTGTCCCGACCGGGACAGCTCTAGTCCCGATTTCCAATCACAGTCTGCTAAGTCAATGACGCGCGAATAACTCCCGGTTGTTGTGAAGTTGTGACGCATCAGACCAGTGCGCGCGGGTGCCGGGTGACCAGAGCGGAGCATGTGAAGTTGTTCAAGCCCGGCCGCCGACGCTAGCCCCCCCCCCCCTCCCCCGTTGAGACCGCTAGCACTAGCATTATTTATAGATTTAGATCGTATACATGAACGGACATATAATAAGCGCATTGTTTTGTAAGATTAATGGACAAACTATCGAAACTTTGCTAGCTTGAATCACCTCGGCTCATTAGCAGCTAGCTAAATTAAACTTCATAGTGCAAGTCCGTGGCGTTTAGTATACCTCAACATCACTGATAAATGTTAACTATGCATGACTTTAAAGAAATTCTAGTTAATCTAACCGGATTGTTGTGGTTTTCCTCGATGTAACCAGAGCGATCCTCCGACATGGAATGGCCGTGTGTCCGTTGCGTTGCAGGTTCAAATGCATTCTTACTCGCTCTTTGCCAGAATGCAAAAAATACTGTATGAACCTGTTATTTCAGAAAGTGGCGCGAACGTGATCAGAAAGACACACACACAGATTTGGAGCGCAGTTAGTCAATTAAATGTTAGGTGTCTCGTTTAAATTCGGGAGGTATGATTATGGTAATAAAAGCAAGATGATTCTTTATAACATTTGCAGTACAGAAATCACGTGGTGTTCTGTCTAACCTTCATTCAGTGAATGCATACAATATTTAATTTCTTAGTATGCAACATCGACAATATTGAATTAGTCATTGTTTTGCAACTTACAAAAACGAAAAATTGCTAACTTCTCCAATGATAAATAATATATTTTTTATAATCTAAGCATAAAATTGTGTTTATCGGCACTTATCCCCAAAACATGACCATACCAGACCATCTAACTCTGGCCGCCATCTTTGAATGTTCGGTTATGCTGTTAAATAACAAAAATGAATGTTATTTAGCAATGAGGTGTTAAATAACATACATGAGGCGTTATTTAACATGTATTCCCTAAAGATTTACAGTAAGCTGCAGTTATTACAAATAACAGGTAAATCATGTTGAAATTTGGGTGTAAATTAACGGAAACATTTAACAGTGTACACTGCGACCCACCTCGCACAGTCGGATCACCTTTCTTTGTTCCTCACCCCCAGATATTCACCCCTCATCAACCATGTGAAGCCATCACTGTAGACCATCAATATATGGCCAGCGGGAACAGACTATGTACTCCAGGACAAGTTTCAACACACGGACTGGAGTACGTTTGCTTCTCAGGCCACATGTGGCTCACACACAGACAATAACACCTATGCTTCCTCTGTTATAGACTACATTATCACCATCATCGATGGTGTCACGACAGAGAAGGAGATCACCATATACCCCAACCAGAAGCCATGGATGAGCAAGGAGGTGCGGCTTCTGCTAAACGCCCGTAACAAGGCCTTCAGATCAGGGGATGCACAGGCCTACAGCACATCCAGGACTAATCTGAGGAGGGGCATCAAGAAAGCCAAGGACTGCTAGGAATACCACCAGCCCACCACACTCTCCTCCACGGTTGTCCACACAGCACTGAGCCAAATCAACACACGCAAGGCTGCCGGACCTGACGGCCAGAGGTGTCAAATACTTTGTTACTGTACTTAAGTAGAAATTTAGGGTATCTATACTTTACTTGAGTATTTATTTTTCAGACGACTTTTTACTTCTACTCCTTACATTTCAAAAATCGCCTCGTCACTATTTCATTTCGGATTGTTTTCCGGCATGTCACCATTCAAAAACACACAAAAAAGCTATCCGGAAAAATCATGTTTTTTTCTTTGTTTAAGTCATACAGCATGCGGGTCGATACGTGTGTCTCTCTGTTGTAGCGTCGCCTTTCTGAATGTCGCCATGTTTCCATCATCCGGCAGGTCACGTGATCTGAAGGCACCTTCCCATCGTGTTGTAACGGACTGACGGACTGTTTGTTCTTAACTAGTACTTTTATACTTTTACTTAAGTAAAAAGCTTGAGTTGATACTTCCACTTCTACAAAAGTATTTTTAAAACCTAGTATCTATACTTCTACTTGAGTATTGAACGTGAATACTTTTGACACCTCTGCTGACGGCATCCCTGGACGTGTGCTCAGGGCATGTGCGGAACAGCACACTGGGATCTTCACGGACATTTTCAACCTGTCCCTTGCCCAAGCAGCTGTGCCAACATGCTTTAAAGCTACATCCATCATGCCAGTGCCGAAACATTCCGAGGCAACATGCTCCCAGACTCTTGTAACACAGAAGCTGGATTTGAATTGTCAAATTTGCGTTTCTTGCTAAGACGGCGGTATTTCTTTCAAAGTGCGTCTCTGGAACCCAGAGAATGTTCTCCTTAACTATCACTATTCACTCTCTCAGGTTAAAAGGAAACGTCTTCTGATTAAGTTGGTAAAAGGTCACCTACTAAATAGGTTGATGTTTGAAATTGATACACAGCAGGAAGCGGGAAAGTCCAACCTGAAAATAAAGCCAGAGGTAGTATTACCTCAAGGTGTGTTTGTTGAGCATGGCTTAATCTTCAGACAAAGACCTTGTGCTTGAGGATTCAGGGATAAAATGTTCAAACACAGGATTTTCCCTTAGGAGACTGTCCTGTTTGTTGGCTCAATCAAGTTCAAGAGAGATGAATAAAAATGAGCAGTCTCCTGTATGAACCATATTCTTGAGGAATTGTGGCAAATGTACCCCACTTCCTGTAAATTAAAGCCGCTACAAGTGGAAGTATTTCGTCGTTGCACGATTGACAAATAATAAAAAGAACAATGAAGAAATGGAGAGGCGGGAGCAATAGGAACAATACCTAACGAGTAACAAAGGCTCCTAACCCCACTGTGTGGGCTTGGCGGCCCTTAAGGTTTGTGCCTGGGAGTGATTGGGCAGGCGGACGCTGACACGCTCCAATGAACAACGTTTATTCGCGATCGGGTTGCATATGGTCATAAACAAAGTGGGCTCCTAATCCTGCTCTCTTCCTAGAAGCAAAAACCCCATGTGAAGTTGTCAGGATCGGTGCTGGTGCAGGCGGAAGCAGGACTCAAACGCAGAGTTTTCCAAAAAAAGCCAGTGTTCTTTAATCTCAAAAATCAAGACGTGCACCAACGACGAGTTACAAAGACAATGACGCGACAGGGGACAACAGGCACACGGGGCTTAAATACACGAGGGAGGTGCAGGTGATTGGACACAGGTGGAAACACTCAGGCAATCACGGGACAAGGCAGGAAGTGAAGTTAACCCAGGACCACAAGAAACATGAAACTTCAAACTAAAACAGGAAGGGAGACCAAACCGTGACAGAACCCCCCCCTCAAGGACCGAATTCCAGACGGTCCTAAAGGGGAGCAGAACCGGAAAAAATCAGACAAGGGGAGGGAGGGTGGGGACCCGATGATCCTGGGCCGCGCGGGGAACTCCGGGTGATGGCGGCCACGTGTCGGGTCCATCGGGGGGCCTGCCGGGTCGGCGACCGGGCCTCAGGGTCTCGGGGGGCCTGCCGGGTCGGCGACCGGGCCTCAGGGTCTCGGGGGGCCTGCCGGGTCGGCGACCGGGCCTCAGGGTCTCGGGGGGCCTGCCGGGTCGGCGACCGGGCCTCAGGGTCTCGGGGGGCGCCGGGCGGTGCGGCTCCGGCGTCGTCGTGGCGGGGGGAGCCGAGCTGTGCGGCTCCGGCGTCGTCGAGGCGGGGGGCGCCGAGCTGTGCGGCTCCGGCGTCGTCGAGGCGGGGGGCGCCGAGCTGTGCGGCTCCGGCGTCGTCGAGGCGGGGGGCGCCGAGCTGTGCGGCTGCGGCGTCGTCGTGGCGGGGGGCGCCGAGCTGTGCGGCTGCGGCGTCGTCGTGGCGGGGGGCGCCGAGCTGTGCGGCTGCGTCGTCGTCGTGGCGGGGGGCGCCGAGCTGTGCGGCTCCGGCGTCGTCGTGGCGTGGGGCTCCGGCCCAACCCCTGACCCCACCCCCCCTTCAAGGACCGACTTCCAGGCGGTCCCAAGAGGGTGGGAGGGAGGGGTCATGGTCAGGCGCCGCGGGGCCGGGACCGGGGGCGTGGTTCTCGGGGCAGGAACGGGCGCTGACGGGGTTCTCGGGGCAGGAACGGGCGCTGACGGGCGTCTCGGGGCAGGAACGGGCGCTGACGGGCGTCTCGGGGCAGGAACGGGCGTCTCGGGGCAGGAACGGGCGCTGACGGGCGTCTCGGGGCAGGAACGGGCGCTGACGGGCGTCTCGGGGCAGGAACGGGCGCTGACGGGCGTCTCGGCGCAGGAACGGGCGCTGACGGGCGTCTCGGCGCAGGAACGGGCGCTGACGGGCGTCTCGGCGCAGGAACGGGCGCTGACGGGCGTCTCGGCGCAGGAACAACGGGCGCTGACGGGCGTCTCGGCGCAGGAACAACGGGCGCTGACGGGCGTCTCGGCGCAGGAACAACGGGCGCTGACGGGCGTCTCGGGGTCGGAACGGGCGCTGACGGGCGTCTGGGGGCCGGAACGGGCGAAGACGAGACTCTGGGGGCCGGAACGGGCGAAGACGGGCGTCGGGTGGCCCGCTCGGGCTGGAACGGGCGTCTTGGGGCCCGCTCAGGCTGGAACGGGCGTCTGGGGGCCGAGTCGGGAGCCGGGACTGCGGGGGTTCGTCGGCTCCTTCTCCTCAGATTGAGGAGGTCCCGGAGCCTGAAGCATTCCTCCTGGTAGCTCCTGGGGCCAACAACGACATTCGTTTTCCATTGAAAAAATGGGCTTCTTAAGTCGAGGTAGTCAGGCCCCAGGTCGCTCCAGGAGTCCGCTGGCATGCCGGTCTTGGTGTTTCGCCGGGCAGCCTGCTGCATGCTCCGGGGTCCCCCAAACGCAAGGCGAGTTCCCAAATATTCTTCATTTGGGTAAAACCCTGCTGAGTCCTTCCTTGGTCGCGTCATTCTGTCAGGATCGGTGCTGGTGCAGGCGGAAGCAGGACTCAAACGCAGAGTTTTCCAAAAAAAGCCAGTGTTCTTTAATCTCAAAAATCAAGACGTGCACCAACGACGAGTTACAAAGACAATGACGCGACAGGGGACAACAGGCACACGGGGCTTAAATACACGAGGGAGGTGCAGGTGATTGGACACAGGTGGAAACACTCAGGCAATCACGGGACAAGGCAGGAAGTGAAGTTAACCCAGGACCACAAGAAACATGAAACTTCAAACTAAAACAGGAAGGGAGACCAAACCGTGACAGAAGTAATTATATCCTGAGGTTTTATGCGGTAACGATCCAAGCCCGCCTGTGAACCGGCTCCTGACAAAAAACTTTTTGTGGTTAATGTGTAGGGGTAGTGTCAGCCGAGTCTGTGAGGTCCCGGTGCACACACATTATGTGGGGTTAGTGAAGTTTGCTGTTGCAATGTGTCTTTTCTATTTGTCTTCTTTGATGGATTGTTTTTCAATTTCTCTCCTCTCAGCAAGATGTGGTAAGTATCAAGTCTGAAAGCGCATTCTGCTTGTGTTGCCTTTGGTTGTTCACAACCTGATTTGGAAGCTTACATTGTAATTGCATTACACAAGACGAGTAAAGAAGTGATTGTGAGCCAAGTGGAGGGAGAGAGAAAGGAGCGGTAGAAAGAAAAATGGACACAGATTTAACAAAAAAAAGAAAAGGAACCCTTAAAAAAATATCACTTGTCAAATTAGAGAGATGTTTTCCACCCAAGGATAAGACCGACATGGATGTTTAATAATGTAAATCTATCATCTATAACAGGGGTCTTCAACTAAAATGTGAAGCGGTCCAGTTAAGAGAAGATTTCTAGAAGCAATGTTCCTGAAGATCATAATGTGACTACTTAGTGTGATTAAATAGAGAAAGATATGTATCAACATCTACATGTGATCAATTCAAGACTAACAAATCAAATTCAGTATGATTCTAAAACTCCTTTGACAATATTTATTGTCACATAACAAATAACTGAACATATATGTGACTGCAAATATAATATATATTTAATGTAAGGCTGCATTTAAAAAATATATATGTTTAAATAAAATGCTTCAATTAAAAAAAAAAATACTGGGAAAATAGGCTTGCATATTTTAACAATTGAACAGTTTAACAGGATATATATATCCACTCTCCCACTTTTTTGGTAACTGGGAGAATTAACATCTAGGTTTTCCTGCCACGATTTTAAACCTGGGCCTGAATGCATCAGGGCCGTTCTTCTCGTCACGTGGAGGAGCTCATTGCACCTCATGATGGCGTTTCAACGTGATCTGTGCATGTGAGACACCGGTTTAGTGCTGCATCATTGGATCCTTATTTTTCTCACCTGTCCCTTTCGCTCGCTTTCTCAGTCTCAGTCTTTCTCAGTTTTTTTAGCTTTTGGTCGAGGTCCTAATGGGGGTCCATCCCAGCTGGCGAAGACTATCTATCTATGATTCTGGAGGTTATAGGTCAAAAACAAATACAAACAGAAGGCCTTGGAATTTGCAAGTTCATTTTCTGCAAACCACCTCTCCTCTCTTACATTGGATTAAAAAGAATTAAGGCAGTCTTGAGGGAAAAACTGTTAAAAAGCCTTTAATGGGTAGAGGGCTGTTTAGTGCCGCTCCGTGTGTGCTGTAATCCACCCTTATATTAACATAAACAAGCTTTGTCTATGTTTGTACAATATCACCATCAAAGAGCCATGTGATTAAACAGAAAGCACTGCACTTGTGTGTCAGAGGGTAAGTCGAACATTCTTATTGTTGTAGAACTCTTGCAAATTTACCATTTGTCAGCTCTGAATGGCTTTCTAAATTAATACCAATCGAAAGAGCAGGTTCCTAGTGAGCACAAGACGTAATTTCAGCGTTGAAATTTGGTTGAAATCGGTTTGAAATTAGGTCTGAACGTCTAAGACCTCATTTCAACGTCTTTTCAACCAGCCAAAAAGTGTGTGAAACATCAACGTGGCAGAAAAAGGTAATTTTCTTGATAACGTTGTAACGTAAGATGAGATTTCAACGAATTTAATATTCTTCTTAAAACGTCATGAATAAGGAAATACAGACTGTGTCGTTAACAAAATGCTTTAACGACATAATAATGCGGGCCGTAACATTACTTGTATTGTGATGCTCACATCTGTAACTCGCATGCGCAAGTTCTTCCACCGGGTGCAGCAAGACGGGAAGTATGTCCGGGAGCAGAACGACGTGAACGGGCTGATACAACCACGGCTTCCGGCTCCAATACTCTGCAAGTATGTGAGTGTTTGAATGAAGCACACCTGGAACTATAACCAGTTGTTTTACTTGTGCTGCCCTCTCAATACAGGATATAATACTGTTATTTTTGATATGCTAGTTAGCGTTAGCGCCCCATAGTTTGCTAGTTAGCATGCTAGCGTTCAACATGACGAACCAAGTAAACATCGCAGAATATTTTTTGTGTGATGCTAATTTGTTTGTCTTTTCCCTGAAGTCTTTGTTCTTCCCCTCCTCACAGGTTCCTGTGGATGGTGGTAACATCTAATGGAGGATGTCCCTGCAGTTGTACTGCCTTACACTGGGTGTACTACTTCCAATATTTGAATAACTTCTGTCGTAGGAATTGAACGTACTGTACGATGTGATGGTTTTGGGACAGGATGCTGAATGTTTCCAGACTGGAAAGCTCCCTGAGGATTATTTTTCATTTTGGGTTGAACAAAATAATACAATTTGAATTGAATAAACACGTTGACCAGAGGAATCTGCAATTGAGGCAGCTCCCTTAACACAAGAATCATCGAGTGACGATGAGGGAGAAGGAGCTGATTTCAGGTATACTATCCCGATTCAAGTCACTCAGAGCCAGCTCTTACAGAATCTGAAAATGAAGTTCCAATGATTCAGAAAAATGGACTAGAAGCACAGCATTCTAAACTAACTTTTCCATGTTATTGCTGCACTTATAATTTCATTTTAATTTATTTCCCCAAAATATTTTATTTGTGTATTCTGTTTTTGTATAGTGTAGGGTTGTTCCGATATAAAAAATGATGACTTCGATACTATACCTAGCAAAATATTTCAATACTAATATTTTTCGATACCATACCACAAATAAGATTCTGGAATATTTATCTATGATAGTAATAAATAAAACATCTGTAAGGTTCCCTTTTTAGCAGCTTGTTCCTGCCCAGCTTATTGCACTTAACAAATTCGTCATTCATATTAGTATTAGCCCACAGCAAGATATTAATGAAAACGACATGGTAAAATCACGGTTCGAAATGACGTGGGTCTGGGGGGGGTCCCAGACCCCCTATAAGTCATTAGGGACCCCCTATAAGAATTTATTTTTAGATTTTGGGGGGTCCCCGACAAATGTTTTTAACATTAAAATGATTGTGATTTATAAAATAATTAATTTTCTACCGCGATTGGGCAGCAATCAGGGCAGCTAATAGCATCACAGATTGTTGTTGTGGTCTATGGCGCAGACACATAGGTTGTTGTTGAACGCGGCAAAAACGAAGCCTCACAAAAAGTGAAATCCCTAATGAAAATGCTGTAAGTGCTTCGATTATGTTTATATCTCCATAATAATGGCTTATTCTAGTAAAATATTTGGAGTTGGTGTTCCTATATCAAAAGTTGCATTAACGAACTTAGATACCCAATGAAACGTAATGATTAGAAGATTGCGTTTGTCAACGTTTCTTGCTGTATGTGTATGAAGCCAAACAATCTGCTAGCTAACAGCAGCACATTCACAAACATATTGCTGAAAATCTACAAAACGCATCACAAATCCATTGCAGCGTTCACGATTGTATAAGTGAGCACTACATCACAACTACGTATGAAAACATGTAGTCAAGAAAATATATTTAAAAAAAGATCGGGATTCGAACCCCGTGGGTGAAAACATCCTAAAGCCAACAAGCCCACTGCTCTACACAGTGAGCTATGGAGATTCACAGGTTCGCCTCTGCGGTACAGGTGTCTTAATGGACGTTATCTACCAGACCGAATAGCAACTCTGATTTCGGTGCCTTATTTAGATGCCAGGAACAGTCTTTATAGACATCTTTATTATTCAATCCAGCGGCTAGTTGTTTTACAAATTCCATTAACATAAGGGATGAGAAACACCAGTTGTATTTCATCAAACCCTTTGAAGGTGCATGGTGCTGCCATAATGAGTACACCTAGTGGATTTTGGTAACTTAGTTAACTTCCTTGCTCAAGGAAAGAATGACCTTCATCCACTTTGTCATGTCAGGGATTTATATAAGGTGCTGTAACTTTGTTGCTCCAGAATTAGAGGGTTACCTGTTTGATTATAGCCAATCCACTTCTCCATACACCACTACAATACTGGGAGTAGCCTAAACCATGAAAAACATCCCAAGACCATTATCCCACCTTCAAAATATATCAATATAATGTTGCCTGCAGTATATAGTGTAGCAAGTTAGTTATCAGTATTTTTTATAGTTACATTTTAGGGGACCCCCCAAGAGTCCTAAGTCATTTCGAACCCTGGGTAAAATCATAGTATTGATTATACACGGCTATGTAGACCTACTGTCCGTATCTATATGACTACATCGTTATTCCATAAGTATGAATTACATAATTTTACAGATGTGTGTTTGAGGTGGAAAAAAAACTAAAGCTATGTGGCTTGGGTACATTAAAGATTGACACATAATTAAAGGGCAATTTCTCCCCTTTATTGAAAAACGACAATGAAAATTGCATCTTGTGTGTATTTTGTACAATTTTGTGTGCATTCTGACCTCATGATCACATAGTCCCACATGAGTGAAACTGTAGGTCATTTTGCATGTTTATATTTCTGCTGGACTATTCAGTAACTTATTTGCTGTCTTGCTTTGTCTTGTGTTGCACTTGCTTGATGTTTGACTGTTAGGAAAGTTGTTGTCAACACAGTCACACGGCTACAGGCTGCCATCTCTCACGGTTTCCCTGTGTGACACATGCTTTTGCATGTTTTCACACGCACTCACGCCACACACGTGGAACTTATTACACAAAAAAACAATCCGCGCTGGTTCATCTCCGACGCTGCACGTTGACGTGCTGGTTGGTTATAAACAAAGTAAGCGGATTTCAACAGGTTTCACTAAGTTAAGCTGCTAGCAAGACGTCTCGTTAGCGATGTTAGCAGCTGGTTATAACACGGACATTGATGCTACTATTAAGTGCTCTCACGTCGGCTTCTTTGAACGCTACGTGCGCGAATAGTCGCATGAGACGCAAAGCGTGTGAGTCACACAGGGAAACTGTGAGAGATGGCAGCCCTGTAGCTGTGTTAGCTAGCTTGACAACAACTTCCCTAACAGTCAAACATCAGCAAATGCAACACAAGACCAAGCAGACATCCTTTTACCTGGACATTTCCTCTTTTTGAGACCAAAAAAATGCGTAAAATAATATGAATTATTAAAAATCACGTTGAAATGTGGTCTAAACATAGACGGCTTTTCAACGTCTACGATTAGACGTTCAACTTCGACGTTCGACTTTCACTTTTAACCATTTTGCAACGTCGGGCATAGACGTCTATTCAACATCTTTTCAACCAAAAGATGCTCACTGGGTTGTAAATGTGTGCAATTTGTTTCTTGTCTACGACTTAATGCTGGATATTTAGCTAATTCTGACAGCTTGATGGTGTTGAGGAAAACCCGCACTTCTCAGTTAAGGTGTGACTTGGGTGAAAAAGAAATCTGGGGCATGACAGTAAACCGGCCGTTACCATGGCTTTCAGAATGCATACATAGCAGTTGGTGTGAGACAACTGATACCAGGGAGTTTCTCACAATGCATCTTCAAGTCACATGATCAACTATTCGTAAATTAGTGCCATACATCGAGACAATACTGTTTTCTCTTAAGGGGTTTACTTTATAATTCACTTGCTTCTGCTTCAGCAGGACACGGCCTACTTGTGTGAAAGCATCAAAGCTCAAAAGTAATCTTCCTAGACAATATGTCAGCCTGAATCCATCTGAGTGATGGAGTAAAGTACTGACTGTGTGACATTTTGATAATGCATGTATCTCATTCGAGCAATATGCCACAAGCCCCCCGGTGAGACTGCTCTTTGCCTGTAACCTTTTTCTCAGAATCTCAACACTGCTTTGCCAATAACATATCAATAAACATTTCACAAGTTTTGGTGGTTCATACTGTAAGGAGGCTCAGACGTGCCTGCTTTTCCGAACCAGTTCAGTCTATTACTAGGGTTGTGACGTATAGTGCAGTATTAAACCTATTAGACTACAAATAGTGACTTACAAATGTAATTTAACAGCTGTTCCAGCAGTTTGCCTTTTGACTATTGTAGTTTATGCCCTAACTTGTCTATGCCCCCTTGTCTATGCCCCATACTTATTGTATCAATTATGGTAGCAAAATAATTGCTGGGAATATATCATGTCAATGATAATTGAATACATTTTTGTAAATCACCTTGCCAATAAAGTCAGTTCATTAAAAAGTAGAATTGTATGTAAAAAGAGCAAAAGAAGCAGCTGGGTCATTTAATTTCAGTGTCTACTGCTGAATATCTAAGTAGTTTGGGAATATCAGCTCTTTGGGAATTGTAAAAAATCTGCTGATTTAAACAGGGCAACGTTTATTTGAAGTACCAAATTAACTTAAATGTGTCAGTGAATATATAATCAATTGTAAAGAAAAAATCTGGGTATAAATCACGCCTATCCAATTAACTATTTTTAGAACCAGTTTGAACCACCAACCTTGCGAATACCGGCACACTTTTTCAACCCCTTGTGCCACAGTTGCCCCCAAAAAATATGAATGGCAAGACTTTTTATTTATCGTTATTTATCTTCACTGTAGAACAACTCTCTCCTGATATCTCTGCTTAGCGTTCTGACAGAGCTGGGGGGCGAGAGGGAACAAGTGATCACCAGTTTGCTTGTCCATGTCCATGTCGGACACTTACCTCCAAAGGGCCTGCGGTGTACGAATGGGTATTAGCGATTCGTTGGTGAGGATTTTTCTGTATTCTGTAGTACAAGTTGCAATGTCCTTTAAGAAGATTATTGTAGGTAATCAGAGCAGTGAGCAGAGGTTTCAGTAAGTTTCCCACAAATCTTACTTGTGTAAAGGTGTATTATACTTCATACCTGCAAAATTCGCTATAATTCAGTGTTGTCTACTTTGCGACTTTCTCACAAAATCTGGTGACTTTCCAAACCCCCCTCAGATTTTCTTTTTCGTCAAAAGCGGCCAGCAACAAATCTAGCAATTCTTCCTGATGTTATTAGAGCGTTTTCTGGTGTCTGAAAGCATGGATCGTTCTGTAGTTACTGTCCTCAGCGAGTTGGACACACACCCCCATGTTAATTTGAAGCTTATTCATTAAATTATTATCATCATTGTAGTGCGAGTTGATTAAAAATATACACCACATCTAAATATAGATTAAAAAATAAGCAAGTGCTATGAGATTTATAATTTAAAATGGCATTTGTGAATGAATGCATTAGAGGCTTCTTTTAGTTAGGTTTAATAGATCACCGTGTGTCTCCCTTTACGGGCAGAACATCAACTACCGTAAAACCCACAAGCGCAGTAGACTGCCGTACATGATAGCATTAAAAAGTAAAACACATTTAAATATATTTGTCAACAATAACCCTAATGGGACAAAAGCACAAAATATATACAAGACAAGAGATTGAAAAATGAATGGTCCAAAAGAGGCGAGTAAATAAAAACGTGTCTTTGGTCTTGCTAACTGCTTTACTGCTGTTATTAGGGAGCTAACGCTAGCTTGATCAGCTGGATGACGAGTAAACAGCAGCAGCAGAGGAGCTGCTGGAGGCTTCACGTTCCTCACGTCAAAGTGGGACAGCGTAGTGCTCTCTTGTCATGTTATGTTGACTTTGCATATTTTGCCTTTTTTTTGCTCCGCGCACATTTTCGCAACACTGAGTGACGTAATAATTGCGCGACATAAAGAATCAATAATGAAATTTGTTGCCAACACTTGTAATAAGTGATTTTTAGCGATTCCATCGATTCGTTGTTGCAAGCTTAGTTGTGATACTTGCAATTATTCTAAAATCTCATGTCTAACATGAGAACATTAATCTACTTCTCTAAAGATGTATTCCCTGGTTTCAATCTAAGTTTTAGTCTTAGGTTAGGTCCATTCAGATGGAAAAGGTCCCCACCATGTGCGTGTCTCGTCTGGAAGTTAGCTGAAAGTTTCTGACTTAGAACTTTAAGTGTGTTTTGACTTCCATAAAGGTGTATTATAAAACATTGTATTAACAAAAAAAAGTAGATCAATTTGTATTTAGCTCCACCCACTCCAGTGACTTCTGGTGACCAATGGCTGAAAGGCTATTCTTTCAAGACAAATCAAACCACAGTGACTATGTTCACCTCTTTCATACAGTTAAAGATGATGACATTTTGCCATAAGTCCTCTCAGCTGTTTGAGGCCTGTGTGTAATTCCCTGTATTTGACTCCTGTGGCCAATGTTTCCTATAACCTCCAATCCAGACATAAAGGATGCCAGTAATGTATGCCAGTAATGAAGACTTTCTTCTTCCTATGTTAATTAAACTTTAAAGCAGTGATCTAAATTGTATATAACGCATAAATTATCTTTTGTGGATAAATAAAACATGTGTTCGATAGTTTGATTCATTCTCAGATGGCACACAAGAAACTTCAACCAGTATTTGTTGTCTACAAAATGCAGCATAAAAGGCAGCTGTTTAGAAGTATTTAAATGCGCTGGAGCAGAAAACCACGTTTAACAGCACTGCCGGCTACAATGTAGCAGAAAACTAGCTGGACATTAACGCGCTAAGCTCAGATTTCTGCTAAATTGAAGTTCACATGAATGGTCATTATGACATTAATTTGTACAGCCGAACTTGCGCTCTTGAGTAAATACAAAACACGTGGTACTGAAACACACATCAATACATATAACGATACACAATTGACACTAATACACATTTCACACCCTATACTACTTGTAACAGCAGTCAACAACAGTCTGCAACTCTCAGAGCAACAGATTTTGCGGGGCTTGCTAAAAGAATATTCTAATGGCCTATTATAAGGGAAGGCCTCCGGAGATGGTCCATTGTAAGGTAAGATTGTATGGTATCGTGTAAGCAAAAAGTCTGTCTTGCGCGAGATATTTTCTCACTCCCTGAACGTGAACTTCCTTGCTCGCGAGACTAATCTCTGCTCGCGCTCGAAGGTGCTTTCCACGCGCTCGCTGTTGTTCTTTTTGACAGTAAGGGGTATGAAGCAATGTCTCCATGGTAGATCGTGAGACGGACATTTGCTCGCGGATGTTTGATTTACGCGCGTGCATCAACCTGATTTGCGCTCTTGAATTTTGACAGTGATTTGCCGCCATAGTGTGTGTGTGTGTGTGTGAGAGACGCGTGAGGGATAGAGACAAGAAACAATTTAAATTATTTCAAAATTGGAATTTGCCAAGATCCATATACATTTTTTACACATGAGTGTAAAGGAGTCAACGTGGAAATTCAATATATTTGCCTATCGATAATTTACGTCTGTTATTTTGATGGGTAATAACAGGAGGGTTCAGACTGAGTCTGAGACTCCAGAGCCTTTGTTTTTTAGTTCCATAATTCTCATAAATAAGGCTTCATTTGTACTGGGAAAGCCCAGGGAAATTGACCTCATTCATGAAACATGTTTTCATGTTGTAATATCCCCATGCTGTGTAAAAGTATTCATGACATAAAGAAACGTATGTGTAGTGTGTATACAGCCTTAATGCAAGTGCTTTTCACTTTGATTTGCGATTTATGATAATATCCCATATCGTCTGGAGCACCTGTAAAGGTGTAGTAGTCGGACAAAAGGTCCGGCCGAGGGGGGGGCGGCTTAATAGTTGGCCGAACGGGGTAGTCGCTGTCTGCCCACAGACTTATTTGCGAAATGTTAATGTCCGTGTGGAACTGCAGTGCATGGAAAAATAGCAACAACAACAAAAATCATAATTTTGTTATAATGGTATGGGAAGCACTGCATCACATTAAAATGTGCTCAGGTCTACATGTAAGCAGGGCGGCTTCAGCTCCAAAAGGTGCAGGTCCTTCTGGCCTCAGACTCCAGAATCCTGGCTTCTGGAAAAGGAATGGAGATGGGCTAAAATTCCCTAACCTCTCTCACAACCCACAGCACTATTTGAAAGTGCTCAACGTGACCGGCTCTCAATTCAGCTGCTCCTGAGACAAAGCCTCTTCTCCTTGCTCTCCACAAATACAGACAAAGGCCAACCAAAACTGCATATTCAGGTCAAATTCTACTTTGTATGAAAAAGAATATATACAATAATTCAATGATGTCCATACAGTTGATGAAATAGCCACCCTGGAATTATTGGTCTAATGAGTTATTTTATTGTGGAAGAAAAATGTTTTTGAAAACTCGCGATGTGATGTGTTTAGTGACAAATGGGATGGGGGACAAGTAACCGCATCCTCACTCACACACGTTCATGTAACACGGATGAATGTAACACAGCAGTCGCTCTCTCGTGAGGTGGTGGGTGCCCACTTAATGGCCAACACCAGCACTTTTCAAGACCCCGCTGTGAATTGCCGCTTACGGCCAGTGCGCTGGGAAAAGGGTGACGGATGAGTCACTTACGCTGCTGTTGTGGCCGGACCAGTGCACCATGGCCTGGTTGTGAGACGAATCCCCGGTCAAGGCGAAGGTTGAACTGTTGAGTTTCTGCTCCTCTTGCCTCGAACCGGCGCCTCTCCAGCGCGAGTCAGAGCGGGCCACCCTACGCCGCCCGGGCGCAGGGCGCCTGTCTTCTCTCGGCTTTCTACCGGCGGGTCTGCTTTTGTCATCATCGTCGTCATTGTCACTGTTCTTTCTGTAGCGGCTGGCCCCGGGTCTGGTCTTCTGGTCGCCACTCATTTCGACATTGGAAACTTTCACCTTTGCGAACTTGCTCTCGCCGCTGCTCCCCCCCGCGTCCTGGTTCTCTGTGCTCCGAGCCAGCGTTTGCTCCGCGGATTCCACCCGAATGTCTGGAGCGCATTCGGCGGAACCAGCAGCGCAACGGAGCAGCCGACTTTCCGCACCTGCAGCCGCGGATCTCACCGCCCCGTCGCCGTGTTCAAAAACTTCTCTCTTTAATCCAGTTGGGTACTCACTTGTGTCGAATTTCAGCAGTAATTCCTGTGCACGCCATTTATTTCCAGGTTGGCACGACCTGCATGTTATCTCTGCTTTGGCAACACGAAAGAAACAGAAGACCATAAAAACGAAAAGCCTGAAGGAACTGTGCCACTTTGGGGAAAATATGACCTCACTCTCCATCGCTGGAGGCAGAGAAGGATGCTGAAGATGCAAGAAGCTCTTTGCCTCACTCTTCCCTTCGCCTTTTCGGGGAGAAAACTGCCGCTCGGCTGTGGAAGAGGAAGTGCTGCGCAAGTTGTGGCGTTGCTCAAATGCAGTGTTGAAAAAAGAAAAGTGGTCCAACTTGAAGGATTTGATCAAATGAAGCTCTGCACGCATGGGGGAGGAGCTGATCCACACAGAGATGGAGGATCATTCTGCACTGACTTTCTCCATATTTGTTATGTCCCACCATATGGTCGGCAATAATTATAGCAGTCAGTAATATAATTTTGTTCTGCTGCTCTTTTTTTTTTAGCCCTCACAGCTATTTCTAGGACTTGTTGGCTCTCTCCTGATGCAGATTGTATCCCCAGCTACATCTCACACAAAAAGAGTCTTCAATTTGGTGTCTTAACAAATGAACAGCTCTTAGATGGTGACTGCTCACTAAACATTATCATCCTCTGTAGCACTGTGTTAACATAGACTATGATCACAGATTGATGCCATGAGTTTATACTCATATTTCCTAAATTCACAGAAAGTTAGCAAATGCCCCATTTTCAAGGAAACGTGTAATGGAAAAGAATGATAATCTTATTATAGTGTGAATGCTGGTAAGTGTCATGTTGATATAACATTCTTTGTAGTCGTAATTAAAGATGACATGAGCAAAGCTGCTGCATGTCATTGTTAACTAAATACATTATAATTTCCAATGCATTTAAAATAGAATGTATCTAGTTCTAAATGTATTCCTATAACAATATCAGCATTAATATAGATTGTATATTGATGTTATTAAATAACACTATATAATATCATGTTGCAGTCCCTGATGGCCTCATTGTGGAGAGGTTTTATTCACATTTTCTTCTTTATTTCAGTCTTTTACATTAACACCGTTATTGTCGAGATTTGTGAGCTTAAGCAGGTCCCTCTTCACTCACTGGATCGCTGCAGGTAGGACACAGGACATATGGAGCAGGACTTGGAGCACTATTGTGTTTTTTAGCTATGATGATTGGTGGATGGATGCTCTCATTTACACACAGGTGTTAATCTCCATATTAAGTCTAATCCTAATGGCCTATTTGTTTACATTGCCTTGCAAATAGGTCACGTGATTATCACGTTTCCCTCAGCTAAAAAAAGAAAATGGCGGACTGTCAGCCTATTTTATCTGTGAAAAACACCACATTTTAAGAAAGCATTAACATTTGTATGCATTTTGTAGTAGTATGCGTTATATTTTCATAATCTTCTATCAGTTTATCAGTTTCTACGAAGATTTTAGTGTTTCTTTAGGAAAGTGTGAATGCAACGCTTTTTCCCTTTGTTATAGTGGTTGCTATAGACGCTGCTGTTGCTGCTAGGCCACCTAGTTCAGTGATTCTTAACCTGGGTTCAATGGGTTAAGTCATTCTCAGGGGTTCAGCAGACACACACGGTGGTCAAGTGAGCCACGGCTTTAAAAATAATGTCTATTCGTCTATTCTTTAAGGTGCGTTACAGTTTTTTTTCGATTGCTAAACGACAGTGGGCACAACTGGAGTCACGTGCAAAACTAACTACAGTCTGCACTACCAAGAGTCAGATAAACAGTACTTGGTGTTTCTTTAGGACTCGAGCAATAGTTGTTGTGCTGACAGAATTAACATTTTCAAATATATAATTATCAGCCAGCACTCTATCTTGAATCTCCCGCAGTTTTATTGCATTGTTGACAACTACCATGTCAACAAAAGCATTTTCCTGCGCATCTGAAAATATTTTTCCTCTTCCTCCTGTTGGGGGCAGCGTTTGGGTTCTGTTGTAAAAATATATTTTATTATATATCTGTAAATATCCTATAATTGCAATACAAAATAGATTTCCCTAGAAGATTATGAAATTATAACGCATACTTCTCGCTAGAAATGCCATCGAAATGCATACAAATGCTGATGCTTTCTTAAAATATTGTGTTTTTCACAGATAATTGGCCGACAGTCCGCCATTTTTTTTTTAGCTGAGGGAAACTTGATGGTCACGTCACCTAGTTGCAAGGTAATGGAATGGAATAGGCCAAATAAAACGTAGTATTGTCACAATTTCGGGGGCAAATTGTGACAATACTACGATTTCCCTTGTGGACCAACGTAGCTATTACGCATTTTGCTGTGAGACTGGGTTGAACATATAGACTACATTTGTGAGTGGTTTAAATACCTGCGCCACAATTACAACTTTTTATGTCTTGGCAATAATTTAATTTATTTTATGTAATATATATGGTAAAAAAAAATGTCAACTATGTGCAGTGTCATCTTAAAGCAATAAAGAATTCAACAGCAGCTAAAGTAAGATGAGTTTATGTTGCAATATACACATCTCAATCTGGATGTGTTTAACTATTTATTTATCGTAGTATTGTCACAATTTGCCCCCGAAATTGTGACAATACTACGATTTCCCTTGTGGACCAACGTAGCTATTACGCATTTTGCTGTGAGACTGGGTTGAACATATAGACTACATTTGTGAGTGGTTTAAATACCTGCGCAACAATTACAACTTTTTATGTCTTGGCAATAATTTAATTTATTTTATGTAATATATATATGGTAAAAAAAAAAAGTCAACTATGTGCATTGTGCAGTGTCTTTTTAAAGCAATAAAGAATTCAACAGCAGCTAAAGTAAGATGAGTTTATGTTGCAATATACACATCTCAATCTGGATGTGTTTAACTATTTATTTAACATTCTTCCAGCTTGATAAAATTCTCTAAAGACCAGCTGAGATGATTTTTTTTACTTTTTGAATAAGGAGACATTATGTTCATTGTTATAATTCTGCCGCAACAAGCACCCAGAAAGTCTCTGGCGTTGCAAACCAGTGTACAGTAACTGGTTAAAACTTCAAGGCTGGAAGTTCATCCCTTTGATGTCAACCCTGCAGCTCTCTGTGTGTAATGACCGTAAAGTTATGGTGATTGCTGATGAGCACAAAGGGATATACAAATGGTCACAGACAACTACACCAGCTGGATGCTGTCAGGATGCTGCCAGGGGGGGAATCAAATGGACAGAGCGCCTTGGGAGCAGATTCATTTTACCTCAAGGAAAACTGGTTACAAATTAGCTGGAAATAGTAAATGATTATATAATTCGAGTGTCATACATAATTGTAAATACATGTTTCCTGTCAGTGTTTAAGTAAGCATTATGATTATTATTATAATATATATTATTTTCCATGGAGTGTAAATCAGTGTTGTGCATTGAATGCAGAAACTGCCTTTTAGATGACTAAACCAACCCACTTTGTTTATAGGTATAACTAAAACCTAGTTTACATTGTGCAGGTTTTGTATTTCATTTTCAATTTGTTTGTTATTTGGCCAGATTAATACAGAACAGTGTTTACGTAAGATAAGATATTTTTGGACATGACGAGCATGAATCATTTTTTAGGAAAAGCGGACTAACATACACCTGAGGCTAGGAAGAAATGTTGGAATTCTATTTCTGCCACATACAGCTGCGGTGAATGTGTTTGCATCCTATCATAGGATTATAATTGAAAATGACACAGTGTAGGTCATCTCAGGGTGGCTGGAAGTAGTTGTGGATTTTAATTGTTGGAATGCATTGATGCATTCCAAGTATTGTTCTTTGAATCTTTATTCACCTTTTTCTTCCGTTGCACGTTTTAACTCCTTCACACTTTCAGCTATTTAAACCGTTTAAATATTAGAATTTTCAACTTTCTAGCTTTTATTATTCATATTATTTAAAATCATAAACTTTTTTAACATGGTTTTCAAATGAAGTTTGTTTTCAAATCCTCTTAAACTTCTACAAATTTCAACTTTTTCAGCTTCGCCAATCTTTCAGCTAGAGACACCATTTAAACTTTAAAATCTTAACAATTTTATTTAAAAGAGCTTGTTCAGCTTGTTCATTTCTATTATACTTCATACATAATCACTAATTATGTTACATTTCATGTTTCACCTTGAAGTGTATTGCGTTTCTTAGAGTGGAGCTGAGTGGAAGTTGTGTCAGAGTTCATTAAAAAAAAATGGCACTTTTGCCCTCACAAGTACAATATTTACTTTTCAGGCTTCATTTTTGGATTAAAACGATGGTTGGACTCATGAGTATGGAATCCCACAGTTATTTACTTTTTGCGCGAGGAGCCCGAGAGTGAGACAAAGTCTGTCTCAAGCCCCATAGGCTCCAATACAAATCTGCCGACATATAAAGAAAAAAAACAGAAGGTACATGTTTTGTAAACTGCTAGTTGAGTAGTTTTAAAACACATAGAGACATGAAAACTACACTCATGCGTTCGGTAGAGTCTTGTGTCTCTCACAATTATTTTTTGGATCACCTGGATAGTTTTGCTCCGGGGGACATTTGTTTGACGTGTGGATTCTGAGTAAATCACTGTCTGTCTCTGCTCCTGTGAGCTCGTTAGTAACCGCAGCTGCTCCGTTGTCACGGTTACTCGCGGGCTCTGTCTGTGACTCACAGCTGATACATATTAGGTGATAAGTGCAGCGTGACATGACCTCCTTCTCCCCACCCTCCCCAGCTGCTCTGTTGCCGTGGATACTTACACAAGCGCGCTGCACTCTGTCTCACTGTCTGACACAGCTAAAGTCTCATGACGCAGTTATGCTTTCTGTCAACAGACATCTCTCCTTTCCTTACCCTCTTCCTCCCTCCCCCTTTCCATTATACTCTTTTTCTCCCCCCAATCCCATCATTTCAAAACAACCGCCCATGGAGGGAATTCTTACTGTAATGTTTGATGAATGTTTTTAAAAGGAACAGCCTCCACTTGGGTATAAATAGGAACAGAACTCGTACTCACACTTTCTTTTCATTCTTTACTAACATCCACTTTTTTTAGTAAGTATTTGAATTTTATTTGTAGGGCTGTCTAAAATAACACATTAATCTATGCGATGTGGAATGAATGCAATAAAATATTTGAATCCCTGTTACAAGGGTCACTTTAGTTTACTTACAGCAAACCGGAAGTAAACAACGATGACCGGGATAGATTTTTGCATTGGAATGGAAACAAGCAAAAGTCTTCCGCGTGTCAGACAGAACGGGGATGAGTGGAAAACGGGACACTTTACAAGCTAGCTGCACGGCTAAGCTAGCTGCTAAGCTACATCTATTTCAACATCTTCCCAGCGCTGCACAAGGTCTGAAGAGTACCACCACTGGCATAAGGAGTGATAATGGTATGTGTAGGAGCCAGTTTTAATTGATATTGGGTGGAAGATACCGAATTGGGCCAGCAGGTGTCACCATGGTGCACTTGCCTTATTAGGTGGGCACTTTCAGCCAGGTGGCAGGTGTTGCGAGACGGAGGAGCACACAGTTTTCGACCGCTCCGGGCTCCGTCACAAGTACGTGGTTATGGGTGACAGCTATATGGACTCCACAGTCTGACAAATAAACCAAATATCCAAGCAAAAAATCAAAGGCGTGAGCGGGTTTATTGTGCAAAACGAAACAGGTGGTGACGAGGTGGCCAGCGCGTCAAACGCAACTTTTAGCCTGTCTACGCAGCCCCTCAGTGGCTTCAAGTTCGGCTTAGCCGCTACATTCAAGTCGAAAACTTGCTTAATCATGCCCTATTGGCACCGGAGGGGGCAGACGATGCTGTAGTTTCCAGCGGACAGGATCCTGGAAAGCGGACATCAGCGTTAACATTGGACACTGGACTTTGCTGATGGTCCACCTGTGTGCATACTGCTGTCTGCGAGAGAACCGCCGGTAAGCCGGCTATGGACAGCTAACGCTGTCAGCATCCACCACCTTTCTGTGGAGCCGGGCCAAGCCAGCGTGAGGACACCGGGAGTCGACCTACAAACGCCGGCGGCACAAGAGTTACTCACCGGGATCATCATGGCGCCCACCGTGAGTAGTAGCGCTACAAGCTTATGAATGGCCATTCATGTTTAAGTGCACAGTTGTTCGCTACATACAAACGGGATTTAAATCCAATGCATTGGTGGTAAAAGGGGACAATTAACTTCATGAACTTTGCGCGTGTGGGGACATCATGATGGATGCGCATGGAACTGAGGTTGAGCCAGCTGAGGCTATTGCGCAATCAGCTGAGATCAACATCGACACTAGCAGCGTTGGTACGCAAAAGGACAAACCAAAACGTGTTGTAACTCTAACTGCTAAAGCTTTTACTGAAAGGTGTGATAAATTACAAGCTACTAGGAAACCAAAGTTAAATAAAGCGGGTTGTTTAAGAGAAAAAATGAAGGTGCTTATGCAAAGCAAAGACAAAATAAAGGTTCATGGTGCTCTTGATGATCTTGTCAATTTGTGTGATGAAGCCAAAGGTATTCATGACTCTTCAATGTGTATTTTACCTGATGATGAAAAAGAGAAACACGACATATGGTTCAAAGCAAAAATGATATCAAATGATGAATTTATTTCATGTGTGAAAAAATGGGTCTCATGTGCTGAATTAGCAATAAAGGATGATGATGATGAGGTTAATCCAGAGGACAGTATTTCAAATGTCGCTAGCAACCACTCAAGCAGAAAAAGCTCACATAGTGGAAAATCCAGCACTACTTCCTCTGCAAGAATTAAAGCAGAAGTTGAAAGAGCGGAGTTGCTTGCTAGTGTGAACAGAAAATGCATGCTTTGGAGGAACAAGAGCAACAGCTTAAAAGGAAAAAGGAACAGCTCGAGATGGAAGCCAAGTTAGCTGCATCTGCTGCTAAATTAGCAGTGCTACAGGCCGCTGGCATTCAAAGTGGTTCTAAAGCGTCCTACCTAAGCAAGAAAAAAAAGGCAACGGCTTCTAATAGTCTCAACCCAAGGGCAAAGGAGTACAGACCTGTAGCAGAGCAAACGACAGCCAACAAGTTGGTCACTTCCAACATATGACCTTCCACAAGTTGCTATGCTACCACAGGAGGCTAGTCAGCCATGTACAGCGCAATTGGAGGCATCCTCACAGCCTTTGGAACCCACACTGTTGGTCTCTCAGTCAGCGGATGAAAGGCAATTTGGAAACATCTGTGCCATAATGGCAAGGCAGAATGAAATAACAGCAGCTCTTGTACATCAGCAACGTTTAATGTTATTGCCGGCACGGGATATTCCAATATTTGATGGGGATCCTCTTAAATACATTTCCTTTAAGTGAGCATTTGAGCAAGGAGTGGAGGAGAAGGTCAGCAGAGGTGATTGCTTGTATTATCTCGAACAGTTCACCAGAAGTCAGCTAAGGGAACTGGTTCGGAGCTGCCAGCATATAACTCCAGAGTATGGCTTTACTCAAGCAAAACGGCTGCTTCAGGAACACTTTGGCAATGAGTATAAGATCGCCACGGCATACATTGAAAAGGTGTTTGCTTGGACTGCAATAAAGGCAGAGGATGTAAATGAATTACACGCTTACTCTCTTTTTCTGCGTTCTTGCTGTAATATTATGGAGAAGCTGCATTACATGAGGGAATTGGACACTCCAAGTACCATGAGAGCTGTCATGTCCAAGCTGCCATTTAAACTGAGAGAGCGATGGAGGACTGTTGCATATGACATACTGGAAGCATCTGAACATAGAGCCGTTTTCAAGGATCTGGTTGCATTTATTGAAAAACAGGTCCGAAAACTATCTGACCCTCTATTTGGTGACATTTGGGATGCACCTTCTGGACCACTGTACGGTGTGGGTTGGCACGGCTGTGGACACAGGCACTGACACCAGGGTGGTGAGTTATAATATTTTATTTGTTCGGCTCACAAGGACACGCCGCTCGCTTGCTCGGTCGGTCTCCCTCTCTCCTCGCTCGCCCCCGCCTCACTGTTATATATGGGAGAGCACACACACACATGATTATCCCCAGCTGATTGTTATTATTTTCACCTGGCACTGTTCCCCGAGCCACTCCCCCTCTCTCCCACCTGCAGCCGGGCTGAACCCACGCCCGCCACCACATACCCCCACCGCCCGACTTAGGCCGGGGAGCCGTCCGGCCTAGCTTACTCCCCCCCCCCTCCCTCCAGAGGGCGGGAGAGGAAGTCCGCCACGACCATCTGCGTCCCCGGCCTATGGACCACCTTGAAGTTAAACGGCTGCAGGGCCAGATACCACCGAGTGATCCAGGCGTTAGTATCCTTCATGCGGTGGAGCCATTGGAGCGGGGCGTGGTCCGAACAGAGGGTGAATGAGCGTCCCAGGAGGTAGTAGCGCAGGGAGCCCACCGGATGGCCAGGCACTCCTTCTCCACCGTGCTGTACCTGGCCTCCCTCTCCGACAGTTTCCGGCTGATGTAGACCACTGGGCGGTCGACCCCCTCGACCTCCTGGGACAAAACGGCCCCCAGCCCTCTGTCCGACGCGTCGGTCTGCAGCACAAACGGGAGAGAAAAGTTAGGTGTGTGGAGGAGTGGCTCCCCACAGAGAGTCTGTTTTACCTTCTCAAACGCCCGCTGGCACTGCTTCGACCACTGGACCGGATCTGACGCACCTTTCCGGGTCAGGTCGGTCAAGGGTCTGGTGAGGTCCGCAAACCCGGCGATGAACCGTCTGTAGTAACCTGCCAGCCCCAAAAACCGCCTCACCTCCTTTTTTGTCTTGGGGCGCGGGCAGGCTGCAATTGCCGCTGTTTTGTCTACCTGGGGACGCACCTGCCCCCCCCCCAAGTGGTACCCCAAATACCGTACCTCCCTTCGTCCAACTGCACACTTCCCCGGGTTGGCGGTGAGCCCGGCCCGCCTCAGCGACTCCAGCACCGCGTCCACCCGCCGCACATGCTCCGCCCAGGTGGTGCTGTGGATAATGACATCATCCAGGTAGGCGGCTGCATATGCGGCGTGCGGACGCAGCACCCTGTCCATCAGGCGCTGGAACGTGGCCGGGGCACCGAACAAGCCGAAGGGAAGCATGGTAAATTGGTACAAACCATACGGAGTGGAGAAAGCTGTTTTCTCTTTGGACTCTGACGACAGGGGAATCTGCCAGTAGCCCTTAGTTAAATCCAGGGTCGTAAAAAAACGTGCAGTGCCCAGCCGGTCCAGGAGTTTGTCGACCCGGGGCATTGGGTAGGCGTCGAATCGTGACACGTCGTTTACCTTGCGGTAGTCCACGCAGAACCGCACAGTCCCATCCTTCTTGGCCACCAGAACGATGGGGCTGCACCAGGCGCTGTTGGACTCTTCTATTACCCCCATCTCCAACATAGCCGCTAATTCCTCCCGAACCACTTTTCTTTTGTGTTCGGGTAGTCTGTAGGGTCGTGACCTCACCGTCACCCCCGGGGGTGTCTCGATTCGGTGCGCTATCAGGTCGGTGCGGCCTGGCCGGGGGGAGAACACATCAGCAAACCGCTCCTGCAACTGGGCAATGTCTGCTCTCTGGTCCTCAGAGAGACGACCCTCACACGGGAGCGGGGTGGGATTAGTCGCTTTTGGTACCTCCGGCCCCAGGTCCTCTCTTTCAGATACTGTGGAAATCAGAGAAACAGACTCCGCCTCCCTCCAGGGTTTCAGGAGGTTGAGGTGGTATATTTGTGTAGCCCCGCCCCTGTCAAACCGCACCACCTCATAATCAACATCCCCCACCCGGCGTGTGACCTCGAAGGGCCCTTGCCACTTAGCCAGGAGTTTTGAGTTGGAAGAAGGAAGTAATACAAGTACCTTTTCTCCCGGTGTGAATTGTCTCAGCTTGGCTCCTCTGTTGTACAGCCGTTGTTGTCGTTCCTGGGCCTGGAGCAAATTCTCCCGTGACATCCTACCCAGTGTGTGGAGCTTTGCTCTCAGGTCCAGGACGTACTGGATCTCGTTCTTGCCGGGGCTCGGTCCTTCCTCCCAGCTTTCTTTAATAAGGTCCAGCACTCCTCTTGGTGACCTGCCAAACAGAAGCTCAAAGGGGGAAAACCCGGTGGAGGCCTGGGGAACCTCCCGGACTGCAAACAACAGAGGGTCAAGCCATTTATCCCAATTACGTTCATCGTCGCTAATACATTTACGAATCATGGATTTCAGCGTCCTATTCATCCGCTCCACCAACCCGTCAGTCTGGGGATGGTAAACGCTGGTGCGGACGGACTTAATGCCCAGTAACCCGTAAAGTTCTCCCAGTGTGCGCGACATGAACGAGGTGCCCATGTCTGTTAGAATCTCTTTCGGGATTCCAACCCGGGAGATGACCTGAAACAGTGCTTGCGCGACGCTCTTTGCAGAGATATTGCGCAATGGCACTGCCTCCGGATACCGGGTTGCATTATCCATGAGGACTAGCACAAAGCGGTATCCGCGTGCGCTCCGGTGAAATGGCCCGATTAGATCCATGCCGATGCGCTCGAACGGGACCTCCACCAGCGGTAGAGGCCGCAACGGAGCATGCGGGATGGCTGGTGCATTGACTAACTGACACTCCGGGCAGGACGCACACCAGCGGCGCACGTCCGCCCATTATCCGGTCTAGTGTTTTCCCGTATCCCATGTGACCCGCCATCGGATTATAGTGAGCCGCCTGGAAAATCATTTCCCGGCGGCTTTTCGGCACCAGCAACTGGGTGTTTTCCTGGCCCGTTCGAGTGTCACGACTCACCCTATACAGTCTGTCCCTAATCAATGAGAAGTGCGGGTACGACTGTGCTGCGTCAGGGCGCACCAAATGACCATCAGTTCTTATTACTTGGTCGTAGGCTGAGCGTAGAGTATCGTCCCGAGACTGCTCGAGTGGAAAATCTTCCATGGAGCGGAACTCGGGAACCGCCGGAGTCTCCACGGGAGCCTCCGCTGGTTCCCCCTCTCCCCCGGCGGCGTCGGACGACCTCGCGTCACCGCTGAGCACAGCACACATACATGTCCCTGTCGGTCGTGAACGCACCCCCGCAGCCTCTCCCATTAGCGTGTTAAATCCCTCCCAATCCGTTCCCAAAATTACTGGGTGCGTCAGGTGGGAGCTAACCGCGACCTTTATTCTATATTTTCTCCCCTTGAACCGAAGTTCGACGGACACTATAGGATACTCGTGAATGTCCCCATGCACACACCTAATTTTCACCCGCGACGCTTCTACCAATGCCCCTGGCCGAACCAGGCTCTGGTGTATCATGGACTGCGAGCAGCCCGAATCCACCATCGCCTGGCGTGTACCCCCCTGGATTCTTACCGTACGTCGCTCCCGGGCCGGGGGAGGGTGATGGAGCGCCGGCGACCCGGATCACCTGCCCCACCTCCATCAGCGGGCACTCCCTCCGCAGATGGCCGGGCCGCCCGCACTTCCAGCACTCCTGCCCTGGCGTTTGAGAATCTCCCGGTGGGTCAGGAAGGGTGCCGGGGTTTGCTGCGGTCGGGGGGTCCCGGTGTACAGCTGTCGGCGCCCGACGTGGGGCCGGTGTGGGCCGCCCCGCGGTCCGCTGCGGGCTCCTTCCGGTTGGCGCTGCTGCTGGTTGCGTCGCCGGCGGCGCGCCCTCCCGGCCGCCCTGCCCGCTACGGTGCACCGCCAGGTGGTCCTCGGCCAGGGTGGTGGCTGCCTCCAGCGTCGGTGGTCGGTGATATCGGACCCACGTCGCCGTCCGGGCCGGGAGCCCCTCCACGAACTGCTCCAGTGTCACCGCTTCCAGGACCTCTGCCGCCGTTTCCACCCCCGTCGGCCGGAGCCACCTGGGGGCGGCGTCCCGGAGCCGCTGCCCGTAGGCGAACGGCCTGTCCTCTGGCCCCAGCCTGGCCCCCCGGAATCGCCGCCGGTGGTCCTCGGGAAGCAGCCCCAGCCGGTCGACCACGGCCTTCCGCACGGCCGCATAGTCTCTCCGGGCCGCCGGGGGGAGCCCCATGGCCGCCGTCTGCGCCTCCCCGGTCAGGAGGGGCACCAGCCTGACCGGCCACTCTTCCTCCGGCCAGCCGCATGCCTCCGCCGTCGCCTCGAAGGCCTCCAGGAAGGCCTGGGCGTCGTCCTCTGCTGTCATGCGGTGGAGGGTCAGGCTCGCCAGTGCTGTCGGGCCCGGTGGTGGTAGCGCGGGTCCCGACCGTGCCACCAGTAGCTCCAGCGCCTGGGCCTGCCTCCCCACCTGGGCCTGGAGCGCCCCCAGGAACTGCCGGTTCGCCTCGGCTTGGTCCCTCTGGATCGCCGCCAGCTCCCCAATCATCTGGCCCAGTGCTGGTTGGGCCGGCATCGCCTGCTGTCCCTCGTCCGCCATTCTGCCGGGTTGGGCGCCACTGTACGGTGTGGGTTGGCACGGCTGTGGACACAGGCACTGACACCAGGGTGGTGAGTTATAATATTTTATTTGTTCGGCTCACAAGGACACGCCGCTCGCTTGCTCGGTCGGTCTCCCTCTCTCCTCGCTCGCCCCCGCCTCACTGTTTTATATGGGAGAGCACACACACACATGATTATCCCCAGCTGATTGTTATTATTTTCACCTGGCACTGTTCCCCGAGCCACTCCCCCTCTCTCCCACCTGCAGCCGGGCTGAACCCACGCCCGCCACCACAACCACCTACTTCCAAAGTCAGCAACAGAATGAATCCACAGCCAGTGAATAAGTCGAGGGGAAGCAGCTTTGCTGCCACCATTTCACCGGTGAAAGCGGATGAGAACTCCAGAGGCTTAAAGGAGGATGCACTGGCACATGGTTCTGTAATGAAGTCGACTTGTGTGTTTTGTTGTGGAGGTCACCTATTGGAGGAATGTCGGCAGTTTGAAAGGAAGAAACATAGAGACAAAATAGGCTTTCTAGTGGAGAGGGAGCTTTGCTTTGGCTGTCTATGTGCTGGGCACAGGAGCTATGACTGTGACGGGCGTTTGACCTGCAGAGTTTGTAGTCAAGCCCACCCCAGTGTGCTTCATATTGACAAAGGGGACAAAAGTAACACAAACACAGGGTATTACAAGGAGCCTGTATGTAATATCCCAGCATCTCCTAAAACTTGTGGTCATACAGGGGCTGGAGACAACCGCTGTCTTCTTTCCATACTCCCAGTCCAAGTTAAATCTATCAAGGGAAATCGTATCATAAATACGTATGCATTTTTGGATCCTGGCAGTACAGCCACCTTTTGTTCAGAACATCTTATGCAAAGGCTCAACCTTGCTGGTAGGCGAACCAATTTTCTCCTACAAACTATGGGACAGGAAAGAGTTGTCCCAGCATATTCACTATCCTGTTTGGAAATTGCTGGTTTGGAGACTAACCTTTTCTATAAACTTCCTGAAGTACTCACCCAGAGGAGGATGCCTGTAAACATGGACAACATCGTGACTGAAGAGGATCTGGCAAAGTGGTCCTACCTTGCGAAGGTAAAAATTCCCAGCATAATTGCTAATGTGGATTTGTTGATTGGAAGCAACGCCTCCAAGATGTTGGAACCTTGGGAGGTCGTAAATAGCCATGGGGAAGGCCCATATGCTATAAGAACCGCACTGGGATGGGTCATTAATGGCCCTTTGCAAGGAAACGGCAGCAGCTTGGAAGCTGAGGTCCCGTCAGTGGTTGTCAACAGGATTTCTGCGAGCAAACTGGAAAGAATGCTGAATGAGCAGTATAACCATAACTTTAATGAGAGAGCTACAGAGGAAAAGGGCCTCTCAAGGGAGGACATGAGGTTCATGGAGATTGCGGAAAGGTCTGCAACACTCAGAGAGGGTCATTATAGCTTGAAGTTGCCCTTTAAGAAGGACGATGTGTCCCTGCCCAACAACTTTTCTATTGTGAAACAAAGGTTACTTGGCCTGAAAAGGAAGTTCCTGAGAAATGGGCAGTTTTATGAGGAGTACAAAACATGCCTCAACGGGATGATCAGTAAGGGCTATGCAGAACAAGTACCTGTGCACCAGCTCGATGGTGGGAGTGGAAAGGTTTGGTATATCCCTCACCATGGTGTATATCATCCAAGGAAAAGGACTCTGCGGGTGGTGTTTGACTGCGGTGCAGCATGCAAGGGAACATCATTGAACCAGCAGCTCCTGCAAGGTCCCAACCTCACAAGTACATTGCTTGGCGTCCTCGTTAGGTTCAGGCAGGAACCGGTGGCAGTATTGGGTGACATCCAAGCAATGTTCCATCAAGTCAAGGTTGAAGAGGAAGACAAAGATTTCCTGCGCTTTTTGTGGTGGAGGGAAGGAGATCTGAACAAGGATTTGGCTGAGTTTCGTATGACTGCTCATTTGTTTGGTGCGGTATCCTCTCCAAGTTGTGCCAGCTTTGCGTTGAGGAAAACAGCCGATGACAATCAGTCTGGTTTTCCAGCTGCAGTGGTTCAAACAGTCAAGGAGAACTTTTACGTTGATGACTGTCTGAAGAGGAAGCCACCCTCATGGTCAAAAATCTTACTTCACTCTGTAAAAAGGGAGGTTTCACTCTGACCAAATGGGTTAGCAACAATTGCACCATGTTGCATACTCTTCCTGAGGAACACAGAGCTAAAGACCTCCATGAACTCAATCTGGATAGAGACAAGCTTCCTGTGGAAAGAGCTCTTGGGCTGCAGTGGTGTGCTGAGACTGATGCATTTAACTTCAAGATGGATGTTCAACAAAAGACTTGCACCAGACGGGGAATGTTGTCCGTCTCAAGTTCCGTATATGATCCTTTGGGGTTTCTTGCACCAGTTGTGCTGCCTGCTAAAATCATGCTACAGGAGCTGTGTAGAAGAAATTTGGGATGGGACGATACCACACCCCAAGACATCTTGCAGCAGTGGACAAAATGGACAAAGGACCTGGATATGCTCTCTGAGTTTAAGGTTGAAAGGTGCATTAAACCTAAGGGTTTTGGACATCTCATACATGCTCAGTTACATCATTTTGCAGACGCTAGTGAAGCAGGATATGGAGCGGTCACTTCTGGCCGCATCACTTATCTTATATGCAAAATAATAAAAATGACATCCATGTTGCATTCCTGATTGGTAAGGCTAGGGTTACCCCTTTAAAGACTGTTACCATTCCTCGCTTGGAGATGACCGCTGCCGTTCTGGCAGTTCGTGTTGACCTCATGCTAAAGGCAGAGCTGAAGCTCCAGCTGCAAGAGTTAGTCTTTTGGACAGACAGCACTTCTGTGCTGAAATATATAATGAATGAAGACAAGCGTTTCCATACGTTCGTGGCCAACAGGATTTCGACTATCAGAGGAGCCACAAGAACTGCGCAATGGCGGCATGTGAGCTCTAAGGAGAATCCTGCTGATGTTGCATCCAGAGGAATGAGAGTTGGAGATTTCATTCATGACCATAGGTGGATTGAGGGTCCAAAGTTCTTGTATGAACCAGAAGAGGACTGGTCAGCAAGCATAGTTGAAACTGCAATAGCAGCAGATGACATTGAGGTCAAGAAGGAAGCTGTGGTGAATGTAATCCATGTGGAGAAAGCATCTGATGCCACTGGTCTGCTAATGGCCTACTTCTCAAGTTGGATGAAGCTCAAGGTATCCGTTGCCTGGTTCCTTAAGCTGAAAGGCATTTTGCTGGAAAGATGTTGCAGGAAGAGTGAGGCAGAGACATCCAATACCAGCAAGCTAAAATCAGACCGGCCAAAGGGACAAGCTTTGTCGGCAAAAGATCTTTCGGAGGCCGAGCATGCCATCATTCAGTACTGCCAGCAACAAAGATTTGGAGAGGAGATTGCTGCGCTGTCATCTGGGAAAGCTACTGTGGGCAGACACAGTAGTCTCTACAGGTTGGATCCATATTTAGATAATGGGCTTTTGAGAGTTGGAGGACGGTTGACTAAGGGCTCTCTGCCAGAAGAAACTAAGCATCCACTTCTCCTCTCAAAGGATCAACATGTTGATTCTCTCATTCTAAAGCATATTCACAGGCAGCTAGGCCATAGTGGGCGCAATCACACGCTGTCCACACTGAGAAGGAAGTACTGGGTCACAAGTGCCAACTCAGCGGTGAGAAAGGTCATAGCAGAATGTGGTTTCTGCAGGAGGTATAATGGAAGAATGGGGGAGCAACAAATGGCAGATTTGCCAAAGGAAAGAATTCTTCCTGATTATCCGCCGTTTACAAACGTTGGCATCGACTATTTTGGACCAATTGTTGTGAGCAAAGGACGAGGAACAGTAAAGCGCTATGGTGTGGTTTTTACCTGTCTAACCAGCAGAGCGGTCCATTTGGAGGTGGCTAACTCTTTGGATACAGATGCCTGCATCAATGCTCTGCGTCGTTTCATCTGCAGGAGAGGTCAAGTTGCTCATATTCAATCCGACAATGCAACCAACTTCATCGGAGCAGAGAGAGAACTGAGGGAGGCGCTCGCATCATTGAATCATGCACAAATCCAAGGAGCTTTGCGGAAGGATGGAGTTAATTGGAGGTTCAATCCTCCAGCAGGTTCTCATCATGGTGGAGTCTTGGAGCGTGTAATCCGCATGGTGAGAAGGATTCTGAGTTCAGTGCTTCAACAGCAGAGACTGGATGATGATTTATTGTGCAAAACGAAACAGGTGGTGACGAGGTGGCCAGCGCGTCAAACGCAACTTTTAGCCTGTCTACGCAGCCCCTCAGTGGCTTCAAGTTCGGCTTAGCTGCTACAGTATGTAATACTCTTGATAGATTTACCATTCTTGTTTTGTAAATTGTGAGATCTCACAACTCTTTCTTGTCTGTTTCTACCAGGCTGCGACTACTAGATTTTTGCTGGAATCAAAGGCCAGAATAGGGCCATGTCTTTAACAGCAAAATGTGGGCCAGATATGGCATGAATGAAATGGGCCAAAGCTGGCTCACATCTGGCCGCATCAAGCCGGAACACAGCCGAGCTAGCCGATACTCAGCCGCAATATGGTCGGGTCCGCTGGCTTCCTGGGTCATCACCAAAAAATGTGATCTTGACTTGTCTTGATTTTGGAAGTGTATTTTTGTGACATGAAGAATATATTCATACCGAGTCACAGACGAGCCGGCAACCGGGCTTGGGCCGACGCGTTTCTTTTTTTATTATTATGGCGCAGTGTCGTATACTGGATTTGGGCCAGTCTATTCGGCCCGATCGTGGGGCGTCATTCATACCGACTCTCGGACGAGCCGGCAACCGGACGTGGGCCGACGCGTTTCTTTTTCTAGCGCCCTGTTTGGGCCGATGCTGGCCCCGGTTATTTCCGATTAGGGCGCAGTGACGGCATCATTCATCCCCATTCTCAGCTCAATTTAGGTAACCTGGGTTAGGATAAAGCTGTTTCGTTGAATACTTGGCGCTCTTTCAAATAGTACTACAACCACTACTAATATTACTACTACTTCTAGTAGTACTATTAGTATTCCAACCCCCTATGGAGGAAATTCTTAATGTAGTGTTTGATGAGGCCTATCAATTAATAACTTCTTAGTTTTCTTAGCTTAGGGCAAGTGTGGGTGAGTGGGGAGCCTGGCCGTCTTTCAATCAGAGGGTTGGCAGTTTGATTCCAGGCCCGGCTAACCTGCATGTCAATGTGTGCTTGGGAAAGACACTTAACCCCAGCATTGCTTATTTCTGTATTTTTTCAAATTCATATATGCTTCTCCCATTTGTTTTTTTGCATTTCTTTCAAGGTTATTTTAGCTTTTCTCATTTCTGTATTTTCAGCAATTTTTTAATTTATTTCAGCTTCTCCTATTTTCCTAAATTAATCTCAGCTTTATGCATTCCAACCATTTTCAGCAGGAAATGCATTTTCTAGTTTCTAATCTAAATCAAATTTTATAGGTTTATTCGAAAAGGGACATTGCTGTCACGAACCCCTCCTTGTGAGTGCTGCTGGTGGGAGGAGTCATAGTGACTCGGGCCAACACACCTGCTCCAGATCACAATCAACAACAGGATAAAGAGGAGGTCCTGACATCTCATCCCCGCCGGATCATTGTGTCTTATTTGTGCGTTGATAGGATACCTACCTGAATGTTTTTTCTGGCCGGTGCCTTTTTCTTGTTTCTGATTCCATTTTGTTCTGTCCACAGGATCACCACCACTCCTCATTCCCAGCCAGCTGGCATGCTCACTCCTCCCCTGATTTATGAATAAATACCAGTTTTTTTTTCCGCCATCAGTCTGAGTTTCTGGTCTGCTTTTGGGTCTCTTCCCAAATCCTGACATGTGCACAATAATGAGAAAAAAAATCTTTAAATACCCCAGTTAGATCATAATCTGATCCAGTGACTAGAGGTAAGAGGCCAGCTCCCGGATCTTGCAGAATTTACTTTATTCAAAACGAGAACTCAAAATGCCTATGACCAGTTGTACAAGAGACAGACATGGCTTAGATACACTGGGAAGGTGCAGGTGATTGGACACAGATGGAAACGATCAGGAACACGGCAGACAATCACAGTGGGTGACATGAGAGAAAACAAGCCTAAACAATGATGCAACTACTGACAAGTATTTTGAAAAAAGACTCAAACTATTTAACAAGAATTAATTATGGGAGAACTGGACATGCTTTTAGCTCAAGTCCAGAGTTCTACTTAACAAGGCTACTCTGAGGTCTCCTAAATGTCCAGTCTGTTTCTCTGTTTAGTCTTCCGCTGAGAAGCCACACTGGCTAGAGATAGGTGAGGCATGGGAGACAAGCTATCTAAATATGTATCAGGTCCTACAGCTGCCATGTAGGTCCCTACACCCGTGGACACGTCAGCACTGACTGCTAAATCTTCAAATTAAAGAAGTTAACTGTAATGAGTTATGATTTTAGTTATCAAGCTCCTCTTTTGTGGAACCAGCTTCCACTTTCAGTCCGGGGGGAAGACTCGGTCAGTTAATTTAAGGTAAAGCTTAAAACGTTCCTCTTTGATATTGCTTATAGTTAGGGCTCAGGTTAGCCTGGAGCAGCCCTTAGTTAAGCTGCTCTAGGCTTAGACTGCCGGGGGACTTCTTAGTACACACCGAGCCCCTCTCTCTCTCTCTCCTTCCACAATCATACATGTTTTATTAATGTACATCACTAATTCAGCTTCTTTGTGCTTTCTCAACTCCTGGCAGGGCTCTGCTGACACCTGCTGCTGCCATCATCATTACTTTAAATATGATTCATATTACTGTCATCATAAACCAACATATTTCTGCTCTCCCTCCCCACAGAAGCCTCTGTGGATGGTGGTTCGACCTGATGGTAGTTGTCCCTGCAGTGGTCCTGCCGTACACTTGTTCTGCTACTTGCAATTACTTGTAGCATTTCTGTTGGAGAAATTGAATGTATTGTACATCTTTTACATTCTTGATTCTGTACACATGACATCCATTGCAGTCGGTCCATCCCGGTAGAGGGATCCCTCCTCTGACGTTCTCCCTAAGGTTTCTTCCCTTTTTCCCCCATTGAAGGTTTTTTTTCATATTTTGGGGAGTTTTTCCTGTGCCGATGTGAGGGTTTCGGGACAGAGGATGTTGCATGTCTACAGACTGTAAAGCCCTCTGAGGCAAATTTGTAGTTTGCGATTTTGGGCTATACAAAATAAAGTGAATTGATTTGAATTAATAGTAATGTAATGAATAATAATATTAGATGTAGGTCTAAGCAGGGCCATGGCAAAATGTAGCACAGATACGTTTTTTTTTTGAGAAACAGCGAGATCCTCCTTGTGGCACTGGCAAACAAAGGCAAGTGAGTGGCAACAGTAGCGAGTGGGCGGAGCCAAGTTTTCCTAGAAAACAGCCGTTGTGTGTATGACAGGTCACCTGGCGTAAAAATTTTTTTTTTAATTTGAGGCAAGCAAGGGCTATTTTTAAGTTTGGACCAGATACTCTCCATTTCAATCTCATGTCCGCAGGTTCTGTGGGATGTGGCTTATGTGGCAAACTGTTAGGCGTCTCCAAAATGCCACTCTATCCGTTTTCCATTGTGTTTTTTTTTTTCAAATGTTAAATATTTCTTGGGTTTGCTGAGCATGTTGAGCATCCGCTCAAGAGGCTGGGAGGGCCGTGGCTACCCATAGTTAGGTGTACATAGTTACTGCCCATTTATCCTGCTGTGTATTGCGCTGATATTTCTTTGTGACTGATTTCTTGTTGAACCACACACACATTACTGTACATTCACGCAATCAATAAAGAATCAATCAAAAATGATTTATATAGCACTTTACAAAACCAGCAGGTATCCAAAGTGCTTAACATCAGAAACACGTGTCATACAATAGAAAGAGCGAACATAGAAAACAGTAAAATCAAAAAAGAGATACATCTGTGATAGTGCAAATATCAGGAGGTAACTTGTTTCAGAGTCTTGGGGCAGCAACTGCGAAAGCCTCATCACCCCACTGTATATACTGTACCTTGACTTTGGCACTTCTAAAACCAGTTGGTTAGAAGACCGCAGAGACTGGCTGTGCTCACGCAGGGTTAGAATCTTGGATAACTACTTCGGGGCCAGGCCATTAAGGGCCTTAAAAACATACAATACAATCTTAATCTATTCTAAAACGCACAGGGAGCCAATGTAGAGTGTAAAGAACTAGGTTAATATGTGCAGCGCAAAGCAGCGCGTTGAAGACGTGAGATAGAGGACTCAGACCAACGTAAAGAGCAGAGGTGGGACAAAGTCATTGTTATGCAAGTGCCAAGCAAGTCTCAAGTCGTTGCCCTCGAGTCCCGAGTCAAGTCCCAAGTCAAGTCCAAAGTCTTACCATTTTAGTTCTGAGTCATTTCGAGTCCTTTTATTATAGTGGGGACGGGGAACACTGGGTGATGGTGCGCTGCCTCACAGACCTAGACTACGAAGGGAAGGGTAATGGTGGATCGACTGTGACTGTGTTATAGTACTGTAACGCTCACCCCAATGCTGCAGCGTAAATAAGGAGGCGATGACTGGCTTGCAACTCCGGTGCATTTATTTATATAAAACAACTCAACTTCGGTCACTGTTGGCCGTCACCACGCCGAACGAACACTTCCGCATACACGGCCCCCCAAAACTCGGGTTATCTCGCGTAACTACAGCTGGTAACGGAGCATAACGTGAACACATGCAACATCTGCATAACTGATTAACTAATAACATTAACTCCACTCATTACAGTACTTTAAAACGGACGTTGACATAATGTTGGCGAGGATTTCCATCGGAGTCTGAATCCGGGTTCAAAAATCCAGATTTTTGTAACCATGAACGAGCTGTCTCGTTGATACGGTAAAATGGACTGCAGTGATTGGTTGTTGTGCAGGCAGCACGCGCTCTCTGCATACAGGTGGCGCACATTTTTTGACAGATGCAGATAAACAGAGCGCGGCCGTGTGAAAATGTTTTCCCCCAGTTTTCATGGGAAGTAGCAAGTCTTCTTGAGTCAAAAGGCTCGAGTCCAAGTCAAGTCACGAGTCATCGATGTTAAAGTCCAAGTCGAGTTGCAAGTCTTTGTACGTTTTGTCGAGTCGAGTCTCAAGTCATCAAATTCATGACACGAGTCCGACTCGAGTCCACACCTCTGGTAAAGAGCATTACAGTAATCACATCTTAAACTGATGGGAGCCTGGATCGCCTTTTCCAGATCATGCCTGTCCAGGAAAGGCTTAACTTTAGCCCGGAGACGAAGCTAGAAAAAGCTCATTTTAACAACATTACTCATCTGTTTGTCAAATTTCATGCTACGATCAAAAGTAACCCAAGTTTTTGACTGAGAAGAAGCCAACCTTGCGGCTCCCAGCACACCACACTACTCCATGCACCACCATCGCCCTGATTGATTCACCGCTGTGGTCACACATCCCCAACAAGCTACACTTACAGTCCTATAGCTGTAAACCCTTAATAATAAAAATTAAATTCATCTTTCTTGTATTAGGGATACAGATAACTACTAATGTTTTTAAATACATGTATACTGCCACGTGATGGTATAGGCGCTGTTTTGGTGCTTGAAATTGGTTAACTGGAATCCGGTCCTTGGAGGGGGATTGGGGTCAGGGCTCAGCCCGGTGATCCTCGCCACGACGACGCCGGAGCCGCACCGCCCGGCGCCCCCCGCCACGACGACGCCGGAGCCGCACCGCCCGGCGCCCCCCGCCACGACGACGCCGGCGCCCCCCGCCACGACGACGCCGGCGCCCCCCGCCACAACGACGCCGGAGCCGCACCGCCCGGCGCCCCCCGCCACGACGACGCCAGAGCCGCACCGCCCGGCGCCCCCCGCCACGACGACGCCAGAGCCGCACCGCCCGACGCCCCCCGCCACGAAGCCCGGTCGCCGTAGCAGCCGCCCCCCCGAGACCCTGAGGCCCGGTCGCCGTAGCGGCAGGGCCCCCGAGACCCTGAGGCCCGGTCGCCGACCCGGCAGGGCCCCCGAGACCCTGAGGCCCGGTCACCGACCCGGCAGGGCCCCCGAGACCCTGAGGCCCGGCCGCCGTAGCGGTCGGCCCCCCGAGACCCTGAGGGCCGGCGGTCATCCCGGCCGGAGGGACCCGACACCGTGCCGCCGACCCTTGGAGTCCCCTGGGCGGCCGGGGGTTGTTGGGTTCCCCGCCCTCCCTCCCTTGTCTGTTTTTCTAGGTTCCACCCTCCTTTAGGACCGTCTGGAATCCGGTCCTTAAGGGGGGGGTTCTGTCACGGTTTGGCCTCGCTTCCTGTTTTAGTTTGAAGTTTCATGTCTCTTGTGGTCCTGGGTTAACTTCACTTCCTGCCTTGTCTTGTGATTGCGTGATTGTCTCCACCTGTGTCCAATCACCTGCACCTCCCTTGTGTATTTAAGCCCTGTGTGCCTGTTGTCCTTGGTCGCGTCATTGTCAATATGTCCCTCGTCGTTGGAGCACGTTATTAGTTTGAGAATAAAGAGCACTTTTGATTGAAAAACTCTGCGCCTGAGTCCTCACTGCACCTGCTCCAGCTGCATTCGTGACACACATCTTGTAATTACATTTATTAAAGTTCAAGTGATGGCCGTAACTAATTTCAACAAATGTTAAATAACACACTAAAGATCAAGCTTCACAGGATAGGTGTAGAAAGTATTCATTAAAAAGTCATCTAAAGTGTTTGCTGTCTTCTCTCCGAGCTGCTTGTAAAGAAAATACGTTTTTATTTTAATTGGTAGCTTGAGTTGGTAGGTCGAGTGCAGAACGAGTATTCCTGTTGTGACGCAACAGAAGCCATTGATATGCCACAGAGGTTAGTTTTGAATTACATTGAGCTGAATTTAATAAATGTTTATTTGTTAATTACATTTTACTTAATTTTGCTCCAGTAAAGTCAAATGCAAAAAATTGACATTTTCAAATGGACATCTTCTGCCCGACGTGGGGTTGCAGTTTTTCTCAAGGTAAGAACTGTAGTTATTGTTAATTAGTGAACACATTATAACGTTAACCACGCTACTCTGGTGCTAGCAGTTGCCCGTTTGAAAGCTTGTTGGCTCGGATCGGGCACCGCACTTCACCGCCTTCGCATCATACTTCCATGCCGAGGGAACTGTCCCATCGTATGCTTAAGCACAACCAAAAGGCTCTTTTAAAAGCTACCAGGGGCGTGGTAGTAGGGGGAAAAGTGGACCTGACTACCCAGGGCCCAGTCAAGGGAGAGGGCCCTTTGCTAACCCGCATCATACAATGGCATGTGTAGGGGGCCCACTGGCATTGAGAGTATAGAGGGCCCAGAATTTGGTGCTACGCCGCTGAAAGCTACACACACGTTATTACTGAGTAAACGTCTTACTTAATATCAAGTATCAGTGTGTCGTTAAACAATACAACGAACTCGACGCTAGAAACACGCAGCCCAGTCGCAGATTCGCGTCCCTCCAGTGTCCCGCCGTGACATAGACTTTGTATGTAATCCTTCGGCGCAAAACGGTGTGAACAGCGTATTAGAATGCTATAGTTTTTCATTTAATCTGCTATTCTCACGATACAGTTAAATGAACAGGACAGTCTGCCACGAGTAAACAGTAAATGTTAAGTGGTGGGAATTCTTGTAGAATAATGATCAGTGGTGAAAGTAAGCCGGTACGGCAAGAAATTTCGATACACGCACAGGCCCGTCGCGACAAGGCAAGCAAAACAAGCAACTGCTTGGGGCGCCGAGCTGGCTTGGCAACAAGTTGCTGCCAACATTTTACACTATTTGTTGATTGTTTGAACAGTGGAAATACCACCAAAGACGTTGAACCTTACATTAATCATAGTTAAAATCAGATAACTATACGGATATCAAAACTAGCACCATGTGTGACATTTATCTTCTTCCAAAGCCACATATTTATTTCATTTAGTCTTGATTTAACCATGACACAAAGTCATTTTAACAGCATTAACAAAAGCAAGAATTAGACTCATTGCCTTTTTCCACCAGCCAAAACATTCCTGTTCTAACGATAGATAAATCCAATAGATATGTGATTAAAGACCTTGAGGTGAACCAGTTGAGAAGTTGAAGGAAAGACAAGCCAGTGCAAATACTGTGTCTGGACCAATAAGTTGTCCCAGTAACATACTGTATTGGCATTCCCTTACAGCAGACAGCAGGCATGGGGTCAGAAGCAATCAGTTTTCCAGAAAGGAGTTTAACATCTGACTTCAGCTTTCACTCTTTTTGGCACTCGTCCACCCATAACAATGTGAGCTTGACTAAGCCTGTGCTTCACAAGGCTAAAAAAAGCTGCATACCGATATAGACCAGTAGTTACTTAAGATTACATTTCCGATTCATGAATTGAATTTCAAGCAGTGTCTCCCAAATTGTCCACATCTCTTCTCTGTATTGTCATGGCGTTTGAAAAGCAGTGTGTCTAAGGATTACAATGGAAACCTTAGGCTGTCAGAAGCAAGGAAATCGTCACAACCATCTTTAATCAACTTATTGTTGGAATGCGTCAAGCATTCCAAGTATCCTTAAAATCTTTTTCAACTTCTTTTTATTTTACTATTTCTTCCGCGCTTCCTCTCAACTCCTCCATACTCAGCTATTTAAACCGTTCAAATATTAAAATGTTCAGCTCATTCAGGAGAGGGGTGCTTTTCAGCTTTCTAGCTCTTATAATTTCCCATCATTTCAAAATAAACCCACCATGGTTGTAATTCTTACTGTAATGATAAGGCCCATCAATTAACAACTCCTTAACTTAGGGCGACTGGGTGAGTGGGGAGCGTGGTCGTCTTCCAATTCCAATCAGAGCATTCCTCCTCTAGCTGTGACTACAGTGTGTGAATGTTAGTTACTGATGGGCAGGTGCCACTGTGTATGGTGGATTCTGTCATTAGTATATGAATGACGTCATGTAGTGTTAAAGTGCTTTGAGTGGTCAGAAGACTAGAAAAGTTGCACACATCTATTTTACCAAGTCCATTTAGTTTGAATGACAAACATTCTGGTCAGTGCTCAGTTCATCTCTGTGCCACATTGCTGCCCAGCCAGCGCTTCTTCCACCGCCTTGCCGCTGCATTCTTAAATGGATCCACATACCATCAAAATAAATAACTTTTTCCACCATCTGTAATGTACAAGGAAGGATTCCCAACGAGAAGATTTCGATTTCAATATATATTATCGTTTATTGACTGTTGTTTCACATGTCTGCATAATTCAAAACGGCTGCCACAACAAAGGCTGTTTGGTGGTGCTCGCTCCGGCCCGCGACGTCCCTTTGGTCTCGGGGATTCAACTGGAGGCCACGCCCACCTTCACCGGGTATGTCAATACATGGAGACCTGTAACACAGACATCCAATACAGCCGCAACACCATCCATGCCGGCTTGGTTTCTGCGATTGGGTCCAGAATAAACCAACCGTAATACATTCTTAGTCTTTACTTTCGTGGAATAGCTGGCACTGATTTGGAGTCAGCCAGGGTGGCTTTTAAGTGAAATTAAATGTATCCATTAGTAAGCAATTACCACGGGGAAAAAAAGTTTCCCGTTAGCAATCACGGGTGACCGCACATGCAATTCAATTCAAGTCAATTCATTTTATTTAGTATAGCCCAAAATCGCAAATTACAAATTTGCCTCAGAGGGCTTTACAGTCTGTACAAATGCAACATCCTCTGTCCCGAAACCCTCACATCGGCACAGGAAAAACTCCCCAAAATATGAAAAAACCCTTCAATGGGGAAAAAAGGGAAGAAACCTTAGGGAGAACGTCAGAGGAGGGATCCCTCTCCCGGGATGGACAGACTGCAATGGATGTCATGTGTACAGAATCAACAATGTAAAGGATGTACAATACATTCAATTTCTCTAACTGAAATGATACAAGTAATTGCAAGTAGCAGAACAGGTGTACGGCAGGACCACTGCAGGGACAACCTCCATCAGATCGAACCACCATCCACAGAGGCTTCTGTGGGGAGGGAGAGCAGAAAGATGTTGGTTTTTGATGACAGTAATATGAATCATGGTGACATGTTATTCTTTTCTAATGGCAAGCAATCTACCAGCACTGCTGTGGCAATCAACTGCTCACAATCAACCTATTGGGCACCCCTGTCCTAGATGAAGTGGGATAGTGAATAATATTGCCATCTCAAATAACATTGGAGTCATTAATATAGCTACACAGTGTTTGAAACTAAGAAAATCTTCCCGTTGTAAGATTTCAACTTCACCCTAATTCTGTAGAAGTTACTTGCTTATTTCCCATTATACTGGACTTCATCTCAGATCCTTATGCCAAATTTACACCACAGCCTTTAATGCACAATAATTACTTTTTTGATGGCAAATAGAGAAACAAAGACATTTTCTTGCAGTATAGCTAATGGACCAGGGAGAAACTTGTGTGGCTTGTTGGAGTTGGAGTTGTCAGTGAACAACAGAGGATGAAGGCGGGATTCATTCGTCTGTTGGAGGAGGCATTTCCCCACACAGAGACTTCATTCATAAGCATTGAGAAATGGGCATATTTCTCACACAAAGCCGGCTCTCACCAGCACCATTCAGATTCTTCTGAAAGAAGTTCTGCCTTCCTAGAAATGGAGGAACATCGTCCCGGGGTAAAATGACTACTATAAAGTGGTGATGACTGGACACATTATCATTAACTCCTAATATTGAGTTCAGCAACTGAATACACCTGTTATTCATCCACCAGATTTTCTTCAGTCAGAGCAAAGCTATTACCTTATCTTTATCTGGTTGGCTTTTCTAATAATTTACTTAAGAGTGTGGAGAGAGTAGATATTTTACTGGCTTGCTGGCTTTTCCTGCAACAGTGAGATGTCATACCCACATTGGCAACAATATAAGAAAAGTTTTGAAAAGCCAGGTAAAGAGGAAGAACTGGATCAGTCCTAATCCATCTGAAGTTCCAAACGAGTGACTGTTTTAAAAGCTTTCCTACAGGGGCTGAGACATAAATATTTTCTGCTGAAGGGCATTACCAGTATCTAGGGAATGAGGCAATGATAATTATTAATGAATCTCATTTTCAGGCCACTTTGCTGGTCGAAGGAAAGCAAAGCCCATCATTGCCTTAATCAGGATTCAATAGACTAGAAATCTGTTAGAATTCATGTATTGCAGTTGGATTTCCAACCACTGTGCCGAGATTGTCAGCTGTGCTGTGGAAAAATGTCCAATTTTACTTGCATACCTGTAATCTGCGCAAACCATGAGGTTTATGGGAGACTGACTCACTGAGGACAGTAACTAAAGAACGACATGTGCATTCACGCCAAACACACCAGAAAAGCTTTTGTCAAAAAAAAAAGTCGACACCATGGTTTGGCAAGTTGCCGGTGTTGTGAACGGCAGGTGGGTCGTATTGGATTAATACCAAGCATGGAAGTAAATTAGACCAATAACCAATACTATAAATCAAGACTCATGATTGATATTCACTCCTCGAGAGTGAAGACTTTTGAAAGATTTGAGCACTGGCAATGTATGTCAACTGTCACCCCCATATAAATGCACAAGTAAACACAGGAAAACGGTTATTTAAAGTATAGCAGGGTTTACTAACACAGACAACAATCAAGATCACCTGTGACTGTAACAACAATCCCTATAACACTTATTATAAACCTACTAAACAAACAAGTATGTGTGTGTATGCCTACGCGCGAAGGAGGGAGAAAAGGTTGAGAGTGACAATAAGTGGAGTACCAACCATCATACTAGGGGTGAGCGAGAGCAAGCGTGGCGGAAAAGAGACTTGGCTCAAACCACCATTGAAGTCGAGAATGCCAAATAGTCTAATGTGACTTCCCAACATGAGGGGCGAGCAGGAGCAACATGGCGGGGAAGTGTCCAACTTACTTAAAACCACAGAGGGAGTTACAACAGACTATGGCGAAGACAAGGGCTCTGTCTCAAGAATGGACTTGCCCTCCCACGAGAATAGACTCCCTTGGAGACGTACTCAGAAGTCCTGACTCACATGTACGGTTGAACAGAGAACGGTCATTTCCGCAATTGGAAAAGCGACTGACTTGATGACGTCATTTTGAAAATGTCTGTGGCAGAGAACCAGTGCGTGCTACGAGAGCCACTCTGCGAGCATCCAAAAGGAAATGGCGAAAATACAAACAACCTGATGACCTGCATGCGTTTTAGTCGCTTCTGTCATCTTTTTCTGCCTCCATCTCCGCTGCAAAAAGTGCTTTCTACCAATTCAGAATTGAGTCCTCATTTTCCAACCCCAAAAAACTATTTTCCATCTTCACTAACCTCCTCGAACCCCCCAGTCCTCCTCCCCCCTCCACCCTTCTTCCAGGAGACTTTGTCACCTACACTGTAAACCCAGATTTTGTTTCTAATTAAACTTACGAGTGATCATTACTTATTCTTTTATGTTTAGTAAAAACCTGCTATCATTATTAAACAACATTAGTTGTTTGTACTAATTAGCTGAAAAATTAATTGCACTAATCATTTTTAGCACAGATAACTCGGTATATTTACTTTTGGAAGAAAGGGGATTGGAAGAAAGGGGAGGGGGCTAATTCAAAAACCTGCCTGGTCACGTGACCAGACCAACGTCTAACGTGCGTCCAAGGGGCTTCTTCACCTGGCGGGACGAGCACAGGCATCGGCAGCAGACGGAATCCAAGTAAGTGGAATGATTAGTATGTAAAATAACTATTGTAGCCTAGTTATCTTTGTGCGAAATGGGACCGACGGCTATTTGTCACGCCACACGCAAGATATATTATTATATTTCATTTTGACACGAATACATATTAATAAATGGCATGTTAATGTTTGAAAGTCTCGAGTTTATGAAATAAATGCAGGTATACAAATGTAATTTTAAAAAAAAGATCGATTTTCAAATGCACATGTACAGAATGCATGTATAAAAAGGACATTCATGGATGTTTGTCAGGACAGCACCACTTTGCAGATGGCTTAGCTGCCTTGTATAGTTCAGTTGATCTAAATTCAGATTTTTATTGTTCTCTGTATTTTTCCGGTGTTCATGGATGGAGTTCAGCAGGATTGTGGGCAAGAACCTCAAGACGGAATTCTATGAGACCAGCACAGTCGGTAAGACTACAGAGCCAACTGCGATCCAGACACAAGTGCTCAGAGGGCTTCCTATCATCCTTGGGGACAACCCCACAGACTTCTTCAAAGCAGGCTTTGTAAGTAAGCTCTTGCTTTCTTATAATTTTTAATATTGTTTATTTTTCACCATGACACTCTTCTATTGATTAAAGTTTTTTTTCAAATGAGAAATATAATGTAATGATTGTTCTCTTCTGTTTATCTTTATTTAGGAATCTAACGATGACGATTCTTTTCGTGACCTTGACATTGGGATACTTCTTATTGAGCGTGAAGGTGCTGTGCTCACATCTTCCCAGCATCTCAGTCCAGCCTCGTTGAAAATCATCATTGAGGGAGAAGTCGTGATGGACAACATTCAAGATCTGCCAAAAGCAATGTGCATTCTGTTTGGACTGTATGCACTCCATCTTAACTACCCCAAGACTATAAAGCTCACATTTCAGTTCATCCAACAGGTATTGCTCTTGTTAGGCCACACTGACCTAAAGCAAGAGCTACAGACTTTGAAAAATCAGCTTTCAATGTAAAGAGATGAAACTGTTGACAATTTTTTTTTCTTACCTGTGGGGTAAACGTATTTATTTTCTGTAAAACAGGTGGACAAACAGACGCATAAAACGCAGACACACACACACACAGCACAGACAGCACAGACACAGACAAAACCCACAAACACAGACAACACCCACACACAGATTGTTTTTAATTTATTTGAAATTTAACTTTTTCAGATTAATCATTTTAGGTTGACCTGATGTGAAGTTTTTCATAATAAGATTAGCTGTGTTTGGCCATTTTTCTTCAAAGTAAAATGCATTGGAGCATTTACAAGTGTTTGTGTTTTTTTTTTAATCCAATTTAATTGAAACAATGTTTAATATCATAGTTATTCAATAACAAGTCATAATAGTTAGTTTTATCTAATGATTTTGAGTACACACTACTAATAAATGTGTAAAAACTAAAGTGGGATAGGGCAACGGGTTTCCACGCGATTTGCGAGTAAAGTAAACTCAACATTTCTAGTTTCAGCTGGTGTAAAAGCTTACGGTTCCACGTTAATACAACTCAACATTTCTAGTTTCAGCTGGTGTAAAAACTAAAGTGGGATAAGGCAACGGGTTTCCACGCGATTTGCGAGTAAAGTCAACTAATTCGGGTTTACAGTGTACTTTACCAGAAAAATAGCTGACATACTCTCCTCCTTCTCCAACCCACCCGCCAGAAGGCAAGGAGCTGTGCCAACATGCTTTAAAGCTACATCCATCGTGCCAGTGCCGAAACATTCCAAGCCCACCGCCCTGAAGCACTCACACCCATCATCATGAAGTGCTTTGAGCGGCTGGTCCTGCCAAACCTGAAGGACTCCCTCCAACCCACACTGGACCAGTTTGCCTACCGCAGCAATAGGAGCATAGACGATGCCGTCTCCACAGCACTGCACTCTGTGCTCACACACCTGGACAACACCAACGTGAGACTGTTGACTTCAACTCAGCTTTCAACACTGTCATCCCCTAAAAGCTAGCCAAAACTTGGAGACCTGGGCACCAACACCTCCCTCTGCAACTGGATTTTGGACTTTCTGACTAACAGACCACAACATGTCAGGTCAGGCCCCACCACTGATGTGCCACAGGGCTGTGTGCTCAGTCTATTCCTCTACTCCCTCTTCACCTACGACTGCAAATCTGTGCATGGTTCCAACTCCATCATCAAGTTTGCGGACGACACCACGGTGATTGGCCTTATCACTAACAACGATGAGACTGCCTACAAGGAAGGGGTACAGCACCTGGCCAAATGGTGCGCTGAAAATAACCTGCTCCTAAACACCACCACAACCAAAGAGAAGAGAAACACGCATGCATCCACACCAATGGGATGGATGTTGAGCGTGTCTCCAGTTTCAAATTCCTGGGGACCCACATCTTAGAAACCTGTCCTGGACCACCAACACCTCTAGCCTTGTGAAAAAAGCTCCTGGACCTTCCTGCACTCAAACACGTTGGACTCTGTTTGCACTGAACATTTCACTAGTCTAGTAGCATTAGGTAGCTATTGTTTACTATGATGGACTATTTAACGTTCACTCAATCTGTATTACCTAACTTATCATATGCCCATTTGCCTTTTATAAATTATGTTTATAGTTCCTGCTTATAGTCTACCTACATTTAAATTCACTAATCAACCTCTATAATGTGTACATATTACCTCAATCAATCTGCATATCCTGTATTTATGTACTACAGTTCGCTAACTTATACCTGTAAGATACTTATCTGTATATTTGTACCTACTACTATTGCACTTCTGGTTGGATGCTAAACTGCATTTCGTTGCTCTGTACTTGTACATGTGTAATGACAATGAAGTTGAATCTAATCTAATCAATGATGCCTTGCCTTCTTGTCAAAGAACTGCAACGTATTGTCGCTGCACAACTCAAACCCAACCTCATCTCCAAAGATCTGTTGCAACCATTTCAATTATTTATTTTTTATTACATTGCGTGGGCACCCGTGGTCTAAATGATCTTGTTCTTTTTTTTAAATTCCACAGGCCTTGACTATATTGTTGCCAATTGACCTAATAAGTTGCAAAATGGTCCTCCAGCTGTTCCTTATCCTAGCAATAAGAGGCCGTAAAAGTTAAATGTACATACACTACTTTTCCTGTCCAGCTCTCCAAAATGAGCCAATATTTGGCATGACATTTCAAAATGTCTCACTATGAACATTTGATATGTTATCTATATTTTATTGTGAATAAAATATTAGTTCATGAGTTTTGTAAATTATTGCATTGCTTTCTTATTCACAATTTGTAAAGGGTTTGTATATCATAGTGATCAATGAGACTACCTACATGATGGTGACCTCATTTTTGCTTGACATAGTATTTAATATCTATGAAACAGTGATCATGGAGGCAACATTTAGATAGGTGACATAAATAGGGATTAACATAGTATTTAATATCTATGATGCTGCACCCAGGTAGCCAGTGGACTCGGCCCTATTGCAGCTCGATGCGGCCAGATGTAGCTGGGAGCTTGGTTTATCAGCAACCAGCATTGAAACCCGTTCTGGCCCATTGACAGCTGCCGAACCTGTACCGAATCTGGCATTATAGAATTTGGCATATTCTGGTTGAGACATGGCAGCCGGGTTTTCGGCCCCAAGTTCTAAAACTGGTTCTGCCGAACATTGGCCAAATCAGGCTTTTCAGACAGACATGTGGAGAAAGAAATTGGTTGTCTGTCAGGTTGCCAAGGGACATAGACAGTAGATTTTTGTATTTGAGTACAGGGTGCACTGTTCTTGAATCTAAGATGGCCAAGGAATGCAGCCTTGATGCGGTCTTATTTTTTAAGTTTTTAGCTCACAGCTCTCTGGTTGCATTTACTAGGGAATACATTTTGAACACTCAAGCAAGCTTTCAACTTAACTCAGAAGTATTTAGCCCGAGTGCTTCCAGGTTCGGGCCACAGCGGTCGGTCTGCCTGCTAGATTGCTAGCATGAGCCCACCGGTTTACCCTCCCGGGATCTTTCCGTCTAGTTAGCAGACATGAATATAGGACTTGTGGTAGCTCTCAAAACTACCAGCTTGCTGCCCATCTCAAACTTCTTGTCAAGACCTGCAACGTATTGTCGCTGCACAACTCAAAGCTGACCTCGTCTCCAACCGTTTCAATTGGGGATTTTTTAATTACATTTCATGTATCTAATAACGTCCCTCAATGCTCTCTCATTGTTACGTCCGGCTGCTGTTTGTGTTTTCTCCTCCCCATGTCTTTGTTCCAATCTGTTCTTCACAGGTGTGGTGAGTTGCTGATGATGATGGGGGCGTGGCCAGGTGTTTCTCTAGCCAATCCAGCGCGGCTCTCCTCTTTAAAATGTTTATTTGTGAGAGCTTGCAGGGAGGTTGTGTTGAGGCAGAGATTGAAAGAGAGAGATAGACTTTGAGATATATGTGGAGTATGTGTTTGTTAAAACTGTTGTATATTGTACTCCCAGGTCTGTGTTTTATGTACTTACCCAAAGAGCGCTGTGAAGCAGGGCTAGGTAAGATACCCTGGGGTCTCCATACACCCATAGGAAAAACCTCTGTTAGACACACTAGGTTAGAAGCCAGTGACTCACCCAGTGTATTGTAGCAGTTAGGTAAGTGGTGTGATAGTTTAGATTGTGGTCGGTATGTTTAGAGGAATAGGGAAGCTCAGGGTCCTTTTTTTTTGTTTCTTTGCTTTGACAGAACGCTGGCACCGCCCTACTCCACAGGCCTTGTTACCTGTTAGCCCTCCTATCCCCTGTCTACCACCCGGCACCCGCGCACACACTGGTCTGATGCATCACAACAACCGGGAGTTTTTCGCATGCCATTGACTTAGGAGGATTGGAAATCATGACTGGAGCTGTCCCGGACGGGACAAATCCAAATTGCCCATAATTCTGGATGTCCCGGGTAATACGGGACGGTTGGCAACCCTAGCCACACATTTACTTCCACTCCATGACCTCGGAGGTGCTTAATCATATTTGATGTACAATTTTGCTGCAAATGTTTCATTTTGCAGAGTTTTCAGTTTGTTTCGAAAAGTGTAACCACACTTTGGACCGCCAACGCACGCTATACATGTTCGATCGCTCTGTTATGCCAACACTTCCGGTGGACGCTTCTTCATTGGCGTTCAGCGGTTTCTATTTCCTGTCGGCGCTGGCAGTCTGAGAATCGAATTTTACTTTTGAACGATACCGGGTAAATTGCAAAGCTAGTCCCGATTCCAATTTATACTCGATGTCCAAGCCTAGTGGTAATGTAGGTTGCACTACATTAATCACACGAGTTGGTGTACACGGAGCAGTAGAGCTCATCGAGAAATACACACAACACGCAGACTTGTATACTCACTCAAACACGAAGCCATCGATTATAACCCTTTTGAAATCCGGTATTATATGATGTATGTATCATGTGAAAATTCCCCGGTGCGAACACCATTTTTTTCCAGTAAAAAAAAAAGGGTTTGCGATTAAGGTCCGCCCTTAGAGTGGAGATTTGTGCGGGGTCCACCCGAATAGTTTTGTCTGGGTTGTGTTTTTCCTTTAATAGGGGTGGCTATACATGGACTAAATGTCCAATGGGTTAACACAAAAGTCAAAGTGTATTCGCAAACAGATGATGATTTGCAGCTCATCAAAAGAGGCTTGTAAAATGTTAGCATGAGGCTAGCCTACAAAAAATGAATAAATTTGCTCTAAAACATGTGACTTTTCTGGGACATGTGATCCCAGCAGAAGGCAAATCCCTCTCTCGCAAACGTATTGCGGCTATTCAATCGGTACCAAAACCAATTTGCATAGAAACTAATAATGATCTTTTTAGGAATTACTTCATACTGTAGACAGTGGATCCCAAAATTATTTAGAAAGAGAGGGATCCCTCTCGCCCATGGTCCATGGTAAAGGCCTCAGTGCGCATGACAAACTGACTTAGACTACTGAAGCTGAAAAAGCTTTTCAGAACTTAAAGACTTTTTATCACAGGCCCCGACTTGGGCCTGTCAAGACCCGACTTACCGTACGCTCAGTTCATAGACCAGAAGAAGGACTGTTATATGACATCAGTTTTAAAACTTCGGCCTGTTGCCTAGTTCTCTTCAAAACGTGATCCTATTGCTTCAGGTCTTCCTCTTTGTTTGCAAAAAGTGGCGGCAGCAGAGAATGCCATTTTAGCGTCATGTGACATTGTGGGCTACTCTGATGTTACACTTGTGGTCCCACATGCTCTCTCCCATATTTTACATGCCCAGAAGACTTCTCACCTCTTTGCTCAGAGATGGCTCAGATAACATACAACATTGTTAGAACTGCCTAACATTACTGTCAAACGATGTCCTTAACTCAGCTACGCTTCTTCCAACTGCAGATGATGGAGAGCCTCATGATTGTGTCGAGGTCTTGCAGCTCTTCCAAATGCAGATTTTGAGCTGTTTGTAGACGGCTCTGCTTCTTGCTCACCCGAAACGAGCAGCGGTCAGGTTGGGTTTTCAGTGGTTACATCACATGGCACACTTGTTAGTGGCAGGCTTCCTTCACACTTCTCAGCACGGGCAGCGGAGTTAATTGCAATCACGGAGGCATGTAAGGCAGCTGAAGGTAAAACAGTTAACATCTACACTGATTCACGTTATGCTTTTGGCGTGGTACATGATTCTGGAGCTCTTTGGAGACACGGGGGGTTTCTTACGTTGTCTGGCAAGTCTATTGCACATCATACCCTTGACTCGGCTCTTTGGATGCCATTTTGTTACTCATAGGGAACAGGGGAGCCGATGCTGCGTGAAGGAAGTAGCCTCACGCGGTATCCATTTTCCCCCTCACTCAAACGCTTTCTACAGCAACCGATTCCAGTCCTTATGCTGATCCTTCCACACTTGCCGGTGCACAGGAATGTTCCCTGTGGAAACAACCTGGTGCCATTCTTGAGTTCGGAATCTGGACGGGGCCAGACAGTGGGCCGTGTTTGCCACATGCTCTCCCCCACATTTATGCTTAGTTGTCTCATGGAAGAGATCACATGGGCAAAGGGGGGGATGTGCACGCTGAGATATTGTGCTAACCTCTCCCCCTCACTCTCAGTACGGCACGGACAGGTGAAAGCGGCATGTCCAGCACCACATGAAACCAGGAGACTGGTCCTCATTAAGGAGCACTGGAAGCAGAGATGCTACACGGGGCCCTTCCAAGTACTCCTAACCACAGAGACTGAAGCTAAGGGTGAAGGGAAAGCGACGTGGGTCTACGCCAGCCACTGCAAATGCATCCCGAATCCAGGAGGCGAAGGAGCACCTCCATTTGGTTACGGGGTTGAAGGATGACAGCGCCTCCCCCACTGCAGTGTTCCAAGACATGGCAGAGACAGCAAAGTCAACACCACCCGGAAAACAGCAATGGAAGACAGAGATATCCAGTCCCAAGGAACACTTCCGGTGAGAAATGGTTGGAGCCTGAGTATGAACATGTGTCACGGGCCACATTAGTACTGATCCCCAATGAATTGCAACCCCCTCATGTGAACGCCACCGAGTCCAGCCTTCTCCATTGCTCCAATAGGAAATTTCAGGAAGAAAAATTAATTTTCCACATGAACCATGTGATAAGACTGAGTGTTTGCGCTACACAATAGAACATGGGTTAAAATAGAAAATCATGTAATTTAAAGGAAGATAGTCTGTACTTGTGGTGCACAGATTTTATTCAGCCGATCCACCCTTCTGGTGCAGTAAGCCACAATCGTGTCAGGAGACCCCAGCCTATAGTGGCTCCGGCAACTGGAGGGAGGCATGCAATAAAACGTATCAGTCTGAAACAACAAAGCCTGAAACAATTGACGAGGCAGAAAACCCCCGGGCCCTAACCCCCAGCAGGCCAGGGCGTTCCCCCACTCGAGAAAATAGGAGGCAAGGGTTAGTCTCTTTTAAATGTCCAAAAGGGGGATGTGGGGACGGGGGTTGTAAAGCTTACATGTTACGACTGAGTCCGCCGCACTTAGGTCACTGGTCGGTCCTGAACTCAGACGGATGACATTAAGTTCTAGGTAAGATGCGAGTTGGGAATACACATGCTGGTGCGCTCAACCTGCAGACTGTACAACAGAACCAGCCAATCTCACTCTGCTAGATTGGAGGTATGCATGCAAAGTAGGCCTAGAGTGAAGAAAAACTTCCAACCTGTATATCACCGTACGAGCATAACAATATTGCATTGGCTATTATGAATTGATTTGCTAAGAAAACAAATGTCAGCATATGCCCACTTCATCTAGAGCACCTATGCTGGTTCCTGTTCCAATTACAGAAGCCGACCAGGGTGTCATGGGGTGGCCAGAACTATCTCGTCAATTTGTGTAACGATGAAGACTGTTACACTCCGCCACAACAACAGCGCAAAGCACAGTTGACTATGAGGATGAAAATGGGGAAGTTATAGGTTTTGCATTTATACAATTTAATAGTGGAAATAAACTTCTAGGTTTTAAGCTAGTGGTGTTGTTCAGATTAATTTATTACAGAAAATACATCCAAGAAGGGTTACCATATCCAATGCATATGACTCTTGCCGAAACTAACTGCACGGCAAGTGAGGTGATAAACACTGTATGTACTCTCATACCAAATACAGCGTATTATTCGATTGGAGATGGGTATACAGATCATACAGTGGGCTAAACATTTTAAAATCACACATTCGACCTGAACGAGACGTAATTGTAGTAAACCCTTCATTTCAACCAGACCTCCGAATAGAGATTGAACCAATGAACGCCTCCCATTCCGGTCCATCCTTTAAGCAACATCAGCCGTTGTGTTAACTTCTGCCTGCCTGCTGTCCGACTCTGACCCTTTTTATAATCTCAACATGCCCTGATACTAGTTTGAACCGGTTCAAACTAGCGCACGCCACCCCCGCCCCCCGTCAGCGGTGCTGATATGAGTTTGACACCCCTGTCCTAGATGTTTGTTGCCAGAGGTGTCAAAAGTATTCACATCCATTACTCAAGTAGAAGTATCAACTCAAGCTTTTTACTTAAGTAAAATTATTTAAAAAAGTCAAAGTACTGAAAGGGAAAAAATGTCCATTATGAACAAACAGTCCATCAGTCTGTTACAACACGATGGGAAGGTGCCTTCAGATCACGTGACCTACCGGATGATGGAAATATGGTGACATTCAGAAAGGCGACGCACATGCCCTGAGCACACGTCCAGCAATGCCGTCAGCAGAGGTGTCAAAAGTATTCACATTCATTACTCAAGTAGAAGTATAGATACTAGGTTTTGAAAATACTTTTGTAGAAGTGGAAGTATCAACTCAAGCTTTTTACTTAAAACTAGTACTTTTACTTAAGTATTGAAAGGGAAAAAAATGTCCATTAAGAACAAACAGTTCGTCAGTCCGTTACAACACGATGGGAAGGTGCCTTCAGATCACGTGACCTGCCGGATGATGGAAACATGGCGACATTCAGAAAGGCGACGCTACAACAACAGAGTATCACACGTATCAACCCGCATGCTGTATGACTTAAACAAAGAAAAAAACATGTTCCAGTGACGGCTAAATTACACGAGTCAGAGGACACACGTGGTTCCCATTGATTAGACTGCAGTGTCTCCCCATGGTTTACTACTTCATAGGGGGGGGGGCGCGCATCGCTTTTATAATGATGGGGAGCGGTCGGTTAACAAAATATTGAACAAATACAGAATCCCTTAGTGTTCATTTCTAAAGCCTCGCATTAAGATGTACATTACTTTATTGAAGACGCCGCGCTACTTGCAGGTCGCTGTGTTGTCCCAGATCATCAATAAAGTTAGAAAAAACATGTACGGCCGACCCATGGTCATGAAGACTCATTTAACGTTATATGGACTTTGCATGAGGAGGAGGAGGCGGGTTCATGTCGCTAAATACCAACTGAGATCAACTTGTACCGCGACCACCGATCTTCCGTCCTGAAAAAGATCCTTCACCACTTTACGCACCCAGCATCACTCTGATTTGCGTCATCTGAGGCGAATCGCTGATAAACCAATAGGGTGTCTGGATGGTAAATGTTTACACTTCTCATCCAACCTCAATCAAATTCACGCAATCCCGACAATCTTTACACTTCCTGTACTCCTTCATCCCTCAGTTCCCATATTTGCTTTATATGGTCACAGCGTTATTTCCTGCATTGTCACAACATCTGCTCTATAAGTCAAAGAAGGTAAAAAGCACACAAACGGGAACATATACTGTACATCTCCTGGTCCTTCATGTTTTCCGACTCCACAGCATTCCCCTGGATATTGTGTCAAACAGAGGGGTGCAGTTCTTGTCACAGGTCTGCAAGGCTTTCTGTCGAGCGCTGCGGGCCCTGCTAGTCTCTTCTCTGGTTACCATGGCCAGACGGAACGAGCCAACCAGGATCTGGAATCTGGTCTGCGGTGTGTCACTGCTCACCACCCTTCTTCCTGGTCCATGCCCCTGCTGTGGGTGGAGTACGCGGACAACGCTCTCACTACTACCGCCACTGGCATGTCCCCCTTCTGGTATCAGCCCCCTCTGTTTCCGGCCCAACAGTGCCATCTGTCCAGGCCAACCTCCAGATTCCAGCATCTTGTGGATTGGATCAGTTATGGTCCGGAGTATTGGTCATGGATTCCTCGCAGCTCTTACACGGACGTCTCCCAGGTGAGCAACTTCCATAGAGCTCATCCTACCAAGCCCGGGGGGCACCTGTCGAGGGGGGGTACTATCACGCCTCCACCGTGGCGCCAGCTCTACTCCCGGTTGTTTTCTGTGTTCTGTCAGCTGGCATCTGGGCTCCTCACCTGTGGATCAATAGACTCGTCTATGGCAGATGAAGTACCCCAGCTTCCAGTGGTCTCATCACCAGATTGTTTTGCCACCAGAATGTGGATCTCCAGACAACACCGCCGCCCAAACAGCGCCTCGCCACTGCAGACTGGACTGGATGAATTTATAAAAATATATATTTTTTCCCAACCTATCCTGCCGCCTCGGTGTCTGCATCCCGAATAAACCGACCCTAACTGCACCGGCATGATGTAGGTGGTTTTTTAAAGCAAGTAGGGATGGCTGCCTGAGCCAGTAACAGGTTGAAAATGACACATGTCAGTTGGGGAGAGAGTGAGAGGTCTGTTGTGAGCACAGACTTAATGGAAACCTCCAGATTGTCCCTAAAAAAAGCGTAAAAGCTATTCAACTCGCCAGGGAAGGAAGTGTCACTGCTTTGGGGTTAGAGTTGGTTGGCTTGGATCCCAGCGGTGGTCGTTGTTATAAAGCCAACATGAGGGTCTTCCTCCATGTTTCTGTGTTTTTCCTTTGTATTGAGTGAAGAAAAACGTGGTGAGGTCTACTAGCACGATGGCGGGACCAACACCGGATTTGGCTTGAAAGGATGCCTCTCTTCTCCATGCAAATATTTATATTTGTCATTTAGCTCACATCTGAGCACAGCCACCAACCTGTGGGAATAATTATAAGGGAATACTTCCTAATGATGTCTTTAAGTTTCAGTGCCCTTCACCAGCCGGTCAACTTTGACCTGCGGAATAGTTTGCAACAGTATGATTATGAAAAGGTCAATTCAACTGTAATAATTTCAAGACAGTGGGTGGTGGCTTTTAGTTTGGTTTGAGCATGCCTGATGATAATCAAAAGCTCTTTTTATAGTGCTCATTTAGTCATGGTCCTGTCCTGGTTGAGGAGTGCAAGGTCTGAGGGCCAAGCAGAAAGTGCCAACCAGGCAGAAGGATGAGAGTTATAGACACACATTAAGCACCATACAATACACTCATGCTTTGTTTGTTAGGAGACCACACATTGGATCTTGTGTTGCCGGCGGTAGGACTTGCTCCTCAACGCCAGTTTAGGGCCAATAGAAATCTTTCCTTTTATATCCAACAAAAATTATGAAACAAGATGTTCTTCCTGATGTTAGTCAGGTGTTCTTCCGGCCTGCGGGCCGACAGAACTGCTACTTGACTTGTGATCTGACAAATAAATATACAAGAACGAGAGATGTCATTTCGCTGAATTCTTCCAGACATCCCGAACCAGGCTTCCAATTTTTTTTATCACGATGCATTCGCTCCTTTTCTTTCACTAATAAGCAGTGTGTGTTGCTTCTCAGCAGCTATTAGTGTCTATTTGCCCATGTGAGATGTTTCTGCATAATAACAAGAATATGCTAAATTGATGGTACTGTTTTTTATTATTTATGTCTGCTTTGTTCAGATTACAGAGGAAAATAATGAGTAAATGGTGTATCTCTGTATTGGTTAACCATTTCTGAAAATGTGGAGTTTCAAAACCACTTAAAATAGACAGAAATTATGTGCAGGTTTTACCTAGAAAGGGAAAGGCAATATTTATGGATTTATTTGTCCGCAGCAGAGTCGCAGTCTGACACACTTCTCTGCGCTTCATTCCAAGCAGTCACTCAGCGTAATTAACTCTATAGAAACTGTTTCTGCACCACGGACACCGTTATTTAAGTTAAAGGTAAACAACCGAGGAGTTATATTTAATAACTTAATCAAAGTTAAATGTAACAATACAACTGTGCAACAAACTAGGAGAATTAAAGGGGGACTTTTGAATATTAGATCTCTGTGCTCTAAAGCTGTTTTAGTAAATGAACTAATATCTGACAACCATGTTGATATTTTCTGTCTTACTGAAACATGGCTATCGGATGGAGAGTATTTTAGCTTGAACGAAGCGACTCCTCCAAGTCATGTTAATACTCATATCCCCCGAGGCACAGGCCGAGGGGGTGGAGTGGCAGCTATTTATGACTCCTGCCTTTTAATAAACCTTAAACCCAAACTGGATTATAACTCATTTGAAAGTCTGACTTTCAGTCTTTCCAACCAACCTGGAAAATAATCCAGCCGGTTCTCTTTGTAATAGTGTACAGGGCCCCAGGTCCTTATTCTGAATTTTTATGTGAATTTTCACAGTTCTTAAGTTCTTAGAGTTTGGTCCTTAAAACGGACAAGGTAATTATAGTGGGTGACTTTAACATTCATGTGGATGTCGATAACGACAGCCTTGGTACTTCATTTCTCTCTTTGCTGGAATCAATTGGTTTCTGTCAGACTGTAAACAAACCAACTCATTGTTTTAACCACACCCTCGACTTGGTTCTTGTGTATGGTATTGTGATAGAACACTTAACAATCTTTCCACAGAACCCTCTCCTGTCCGACCATTGTCTGATAACCTTTGAATTTCTACTGCCAGAATCTCCTCCTCCTGCCAAGGGTTTCTACAGTCGATGTTTATCGGATACCGCTGTAGCCTCATTTAAAGAAACCATTCCCTCTGCTCTAAGTTCAGTGTCCTGTCTCAAGATATCAGAAGACTCCTGTGAAAACTTCAGTCCGTCACAAATCGACCATCTTGTCGATACTGCCACAGGCTCTTTGAGAATGGCACTGGACGGTATTGCTCCCCTCAAAAGAAGAATGGCAACAAGAAGGAAGTTCGCCCCTTGGTATAACTCTCAAACCCGGAACTTAAAGCAAACTGTGCGGAAACTTGAGCGGTTATGGCGTTCCACCAAATCAGAAGGATCTAGGCTAACTTGGCAAGACAGCGTTAAAACATATAAGAAGGCTCTCCGTATCGCAAGAGCATCCTATTACTCATCATTAATCGAGAAAAATAAAAACAACTCCAGGTTTCTCTTCAGCACTGTAGCCAGACTGACAGAGAGTCACAGCGCTGTCGAGCCGTGTATTCCTGTGGACCTCAGTAGTAACGACTTTATGAACTTCTTCAATAATAAGATTCTGACTATCAAAGAGAAAATTGATGGTCTACTACCCCCAACCGGAGCCGACCCGTCCTCGGATGTAGGATACTTGGATGCAGCGGTGGGCCCTGATACCTACTTGGATGGTTTCTCTCCATCAACCTTGATCAACTGACTTCTACAATTTTGAAATCCAACTCTTCCACTTGTCTCCTGGATCCGATTCCAACTAAGCTGCTTAAGGAAGTTTTTCCGTTAATTAGCACATCCCTACTGGATATTATGAATCTGTCTTTGTTGACAGGACATGTACCACAGTCCTTCAAGGTAGCTGTAATTAAACCTCTTCTGAAGAAACCTACCCTAGCTCCAGAGGTGTTGGCCAACTACAGACCCATCTCTAATCTTCCCTTCCTCGCTAAGATCCTGGAGAAATCTGTCACGAATCAATTATGTGACTTTCTACAAAACAATGCTTTGTTCGAGGATTTCCAGTCAGGATTTCGAATGCATCACAGCACAGAAACGGCACTGGTGAAAATTACAAATGATCTTCTACTTGCATCGGACCAAGGACTTGTATCTTTTCTTGTATTGCTGGACCTCACTGCTGCATTTGACACCATCGATCACCGTATCCTGCTGCAGAGACTGGAACACTTGATTGGCATCAAAGGAACTGCACTCAGCTGGTTTAAATCTTATTTATCGGATCGATCCCAGTTTGTGTTTGTGAACGGTGAATCATCGAGGACCACCAATGTTGGTCACGGAGTCCCACAAGGTTCTGTGCTTGGACCGATTCTATTTACCCTGTACATGCTTCCTTTGGGCGACGTTCAGAAAACACCGCATAAACTTACATTGTTATGCAGACGATACTCAACTGTATCTATCGATCAAGCCAGAAGACACCAACCAACTTGTTAGACTTCAGGATTGTCTTGGAGACATCAAAACTTGGATGACCTGCAACTTCCTGATGTTAAACTCGGAAAAAACGGAAGTTATCATGATAGGCCCAGAGCGCCTTCGAAGTCAGCTGTCACGTGATACAGTCTCTATGGATGGAATCCAACAGCACCGTCAGAAATCTTGGAGTTCTCTTCGACCAGGATATGTCCTTCAACTCTCATATAAAGAAGACTTCAAGGACTGCCTTTTTTCATCTACGGAATATATCGAAAATCAGGAACTTCCTGTCTCAAAGTGATGCAGAAAAACTAGTTCATGCATTTGTTACTTCTAGACTGGATTACTGTAATTCTGTTATCAGGCTGCTCTTGTAAATCGCTTAAACCTCTCCAACTCATTCAGAATGCTGCAGCACGTGTATTAGCAAGAACTAAGAAATGGGATCATATAACTCCTGTATTAACTTCTCTGCACTGGCTTCCTGTTAAATCAAGAATAGAATTTAAGGTACTTCTCCTCACCTACAAGGCACTTGCTGGTGAGGCACCGTCTTATCTTAAAGAGCTTGTTACACCGTATTGCCCTACAAGGCATCTACGCTCCGTAGATGCTGGGCTACTTGTGGTTCCTAGAGTTTTAAAAAGTAGGATGGGGGCCAGAGCCTTCAGTTATCAAGCGCCTCTTTTGTGGAACCAGCTTCCACTTTCAGTCCGGGGGGCAGACTCGGTCAGTTCATTTAAGATAAAGCCTAAAACGTTCCTCTTTGATATTGCTTATAGTTAGGGCTGGCTCAGGTTAGCCTGGACCAGCCCTTAGTTATGCTGCTTTAGGCTTAGACTGCCAGGGGACTTCTTAGGACACACCGAGCCCCTCTTTCACTCTCACTCTCTCCTCCCACAATCATCCATGTTTTATTAATGTACATCACTAATTAAGCTTCTTTCCGGGAGTTTTTTGTGCTTTCTCGCCTAGCAGGTCTCCGTGGATCATAGTTTTGTGCGGACCCCGGTTCTGACTCCTGGCATGGCTCCGCTGACACCTGCTGCTGCCATCATCATTACTTTAAATATGATTCATATTACTGTCATCAAAAACCAACATCTTTCTGCTCTCCCTCCCCACAGAAGCCTCTGTGGATGGTGGTTCTATCTGATGGAGGTTGTCCCTGCAGTGGTCCTGCCGTACACCTGTTCTGCTAATTGCAATTACTTGTATCATTTCAGTTAGAGAAATTCAATGTATTGTACATCTTTTACATTGTTGATTCTGTACACATGACATCCATTGCAGTCTGTCCATCCCGGGAGAGGGATCCCTCCTCTGACGTTCTCCCTAAGGTTTCTTCCCTTTTTTCCCCATTGAAGGGTTTTTTCATATTTTGGGGAGTTTTTCCTGTGCCGATGTGAGGGTTTCGGGACAGAGGATGTTGCATGTGTACAGACTGTAAAGCCCTCTGAGGCAAATTTGTAATTTGCGATTTTGGGCTATAAAAAATAAAATGAATTGAATTGAAACTTGCATGTTGCATCTACAGTGCAAATAAAACTCGAAGACTTGGTAAACATCAAAGATGTGCTTAGAAATAACTAGGGATGAGCGAGTACAGCATTATCTGTATCTGTATCAGTATCTGTTGAACCATATGAATTATCTGTATCCGTATCTGTACTCGGATTGGGCGGGGCTTAACCCGGAAGTAGGAAGTATTTTACGCGTAAGTTGTCGGGTTGTCTTGAAATGGGCTGGGCTTTAAACCGTTATGCTCTTTTTTAAGCATGCAATTGACCCTTCGCAGGGAGCTTGATTAACAGGTGACCAATATAAAACATGAACTTTGAAAACAGTGTACTGTACTGACGCATTTCTGCAGTTAAAACAGCATTCCTTCTTAATTATTGTGGTGTGTGTGTGAAGAGAACCAGCAGACGGTAAAAAAAACTCCGGCAGAGAGAGGAAAGAGAGAGAGGTCAGTGCGTGAAGTAAAAAAACTAAAAACTTGTTCGAGCCAAATGAAAAAAAAAAAATCTCCGACAGGCAGGGACGCAACGCGAGTCGCATTCTTAAGAAACACGTCTTAATAAACCCCACGTTTACCTAAACTCTACGAATTAACAACAACCGAAGTAAAAAAATTTAATTTGAAGCCGAAGAAATCCTTTAAATTTATGGCGAAAGACCCGTGAACCTGACGACAGAGAGGGAGAGAGAGAGCTGTTCACTTCTCAGTGTTCTGTGTGTGAGCCGAGCGGGACACAGCAACACAAACAGTATGTGTGTAGGGGAGGGGCGCTGTGACTACCAGCCAATCACAGAACACAGACAGCTACCCAATGAGGACTTTTATTCAATCCGAGCACAGATATTGACTTGTATTACTCGTATAATACTCGTACTCGGCAAAAGTGCTTTATCCGTACCGGATACTCGTTTCAGCCGAGTATCCGGCTCATCTCTAGAAATAACCTAATAACGGCCCGAACCCGGCACTACAAAAGAAATGGTTGGCCCGCGTCAGTTTGACGGCTCGTCTGAGACTTCGGATGAATGACCCAAAAATTATCAATCAAAGTCCAGATATCCATGCCAAAATGTAACAACTTTTTGATAATGATAAAGGCCCCAAAATTAGTTAATTAGTTTTCATAGACGAAAACTAATTACATTTTAGTCTTAGTAGTCTTAGTATTCTCAGGCCCAGGGACCCCCTGTGTTGTGACTACAATAGTCTAGTCTAGCTTGCAGTACTTAGGTTGTCCATTAGATATCCCTCCTAGGATAGGTCTATAGCAGGGGTAGCAAACTTTTTGACTCGTGGGCCACAATGTGTTCTAAAATTAGACAGAAGCGCCGGGCCAGGAACAATCAGGAAGCATTTATTGCCATAATATGTTGGAGATACATGGAAATTGTCTTGGCGGTTGGTGCATGACAGAAGACAGTACAATAATTACATAGTGCAGCAATAAGAGTCCTGGAGAGACGGAAGATTCCAGCCAATCACCCTCTCTGCAGAGCAGATGACACGCTGCAGCCTGCCCTTGTTCTTGGCTGTGGCTGCAGTGTACCACACAGTGATGGAGGAGCAGAGGATGGACTCGATGATGGCCGTGTAGAAGTGCATCATCATCGTCTTTGGCAGGTTGAATTTCTTCAGCTGCCTCAGGAAGAACATCCTCTGCTGAGCCTTTTTCGTGATGGAGATGATTTTCAGCTCCCACTTGAGGTCCTGGGTGATGATGGAGCCACGGAAGCGGAAGGAATCCACAGGGGTGACGGGGGAGTCACACAAGGTGAGGGGGGAAGGTGGGGCTGCGTTCTTCCACGACCATCTCCACTGTCTTCAGGGAGTTAAGCTCCAGGTTGTTCTCGCTGCACCACGTCACCAGGTGGTCAGACTCCCACCTGTAGGCGGACTCGTCCCCACCAGAGATCAGTCCAATGAGGGTGGTGTCTTCAGCAAACTTCAGGAGCTTGACGGACTGGTGACTGGAGGTGCAGCTGTTGGTGTACAGGGAGAAGAGCAGAAGTGTAAGAACGCAGCCTTGGGAGGAACCGGTGCTGATGGTCCGAGAGGTAGACATGTTTCCCCTGCTTCATGTCGGACAGCTTGGAGAGTTCGTCCTGCAGCAGAGACGGGATGATGGTGTTGAAGGCAGAGCTGAAGTCCACAAACAGGATCCAGGCATAGGTTCCTGGGGAGTCCAGATGCTGGAAGACGAAGTGGAGAACCATTTTTACAGCATTGTCTACAGACCTGTAGGCGAACTACAGGGGGTCCAGGAGGGGGTCGGTGAGGGTCTTCAGGTTGGACAGGACTAGCCGTTCAAAGAACTTCATGACTACAGAGGTCAGTGCGACGGGCCTGTAGTCATTCAGTCCTGTGATCCTGGGCTTCTTGGGAACAGGGATGATGGTGGAGGCCTTGAAGCAGGCTGGGACGTGGCATGTCACCAAGGGGGTGTTGAAGATGGCGGTGAACACAGGAGACAGCTGGTCAGCACAATGCTTCAGGGTGTGGGGCGAGACTGAGTCCGGACCGGCTGCTTTCCGGGGGTTTTGTCTTTTGAAGAGCCGATTGACGTCACTCTCCAAGACAGAGAGGGGCAGTGGGGGAGGGGAGAGTAATCCAAAGGTGTGAGCACCTGATGGGTCGGGGTAGGTGGTGGAGTTGTGGGGGATGGAGTCAGGACATTGTCTTTCAAATCTGCAGTAGAACTCATTCAGCTCATCTGCCAGGCGGAGGTCATTCATGGAGTGGGGTTTTTTTGGCTTGCAGTTTGAGGTGTTTAAAGCCTCTCCAAACCAAAGCAGAGTTGTTAGCTGAGAACTGATGTTGGAGTCTCTCAGAGTACAGTCGTTTAGCGTCTCTCACCGCCTTGCTAAACCTGTATTTACACTCTGTGTACAGGTCTTTGTCCCCACTCCTAAATGCCTGATCCTTCTGCAGACGTAGTTTTCTGAGTTCCGCTGTGAACCAGGGTTTGTCGTTGTTATAACTCACCCTGGTGCATGATGGTACACAGTTGTCCTCACAGAAGCTGATGTAGGAAGTTACAGCCTCTGTGAACTCATCCAGATTGTCAAAAGCAGTCCTGAAAACATCCCAGTCTGTGCAGTCAAAACACGCCTGAAGATCCTCAAGAGCCTTGCTGGTCCACTTCTTGGATTCCCTCACCACAGGTTTACAGAGCTTTAGTTTCTGTATGCAGGAATCAGGTGGACCATGACGTGGTCGGAGTGTCCCAGCGCAGCACAAGGGACAGCGTGATAAGCCCTGCTTGCTGTAGTGTAGCAATGATCCAGCATGTTCTCCTCTCTGGTCGCGCATTTAATAAATTGTTTGAACTTCGGAAGTTCATGGCTGAGGTTTCCTTTGTTAAAGTCACCAAGGACAATAACCAAAGAGTCCGGGTTGGTCCGCTCCACACGCCGTATCTGGTCGGCGAGTGTCCGCTGTGCCTCGTGCACGTTGCCCCCCGACGGCATGTAAACACAGACCAGGATGAATGAAGCGAACTCACGGGGGGGAGTAGAAGGGTTTGCAGTTGATGATAGAAGATTCCAGAGCAGCAGAACAGTGTTGTTGGATCACTGTTACGTTGTTGAAGTAGAAACAGATACCTCCACACTTCGTCTTGCCGGAGAGCTCCGTGTCGCGGTCCGCTCTGAGCAGCTGGAAGCCGGCCAGCTGGAGCGTGGAGTCCGGTATGGATCCGCAGAGCCACGTCTCCATGAAGCAGAGAAAGTGGTGGCCAGACGTGGATTCAAACAAGTAGGGTCACTGACCTCTGCTGAAAGGGAAACCCTTTTTACACTGGCATGTTCCGTCTCAGCCACAGGAAATAGTATATCTCCATACTTATTTTCCCCTGTGTCAACTTCCGCGACCATTTCCTGATTAGCGGGCCAACTAGCAGCAAAGAAGGGGAAAATTATTCTAGATGGATGAAAGACACGCACTTGGTTGACTTCCTTAAACATTTTAGTACACATACAAAGTGCTCAAAGGAGAAGCCCTGTTTACTCCTTTTGGACAACCACAATCAGTCTCATCTGTCCATTGATGGACTCAATAATGCCAAAGAAAATGGCATAATCATGTTGTCATTCCCACCCCACTGCTCACATTGGCTCCAACCATTAGACAGGTCTGTCTACGGACCACTAAAGAGGCACATCAACAGCGCATGTGTGACGCCCACCAATGTGTTTACACATGTGTGTCAATGTGTTTGGTAACACAGTATAGTGTACAGTATATTGTATGTAACTGAAACTGTTATTAGTTGTATTGCGTGTACATTACACCCTATAGCCAGCAGGGGGCCGAGTGGCGCTATTTTGCCGGTTTCGCGGCAGTGGAACACTTTACCACCACAACGTTGTTAGTGACGTTTCCTCATTGTGCGGCGCGAAGCGCAATGACCGAGATGTGAAAGAGCTGCGTGTCATTTGTGTGTTCTGTTTACAGGTGGGTGAGGAAAATAATAAGTAATGAATGACTTTGTTTGAATGGAAGTATTGTTTTGGCGTTTAGCTTGCCAGCATATGAATGTCTGTAACTGTATCTATGAGTGTTTGTGTGGATGTTTAGTTTATTGCTCGGTGCGCCGCACTAGCAAAAATGGCGCCACGCCGTCACATCCACCGAGAGTACTGTAGGTTGGCTCTGAACATTTCCTGTGACATTGTAAAAGACTGTTAATCGTTTACCATGTTTTGCACTTTATTGTGAATATGTTAAAAAATGTCCTCATTCTGCGGCGCGAAGCGCAATGACCAAGATGTGAAAGAGCTGCGTGTCATTTGTGTGTTCTGTTTACAGAATCACATTATCTGCATACTTGGTACCAATCCTGGTACCTGTAACACATGTGATGCCTGGATGAGGAACAACCCCCGGGAAGACAATGTCAATTTATGACATTCCAGGGATTGTGGCAATTGCCTATCCACTGGCTCCAACCCACTTGAACATAAAGGCTGACTTTAGGTTAGCTGGGCCTACAAATACAAGGCAGATAAAAAAAGTAAAAAGCAAGAGTCATCATCAGATGACTAAGAGTGCTTGACTCTTAGTCACTAAGTAGTTTTGCTCATATTTTTAGATAATCTATTGTGACAACATACCCGCCGATGGGGCAAGTTGTCTCAAGTGCACTCTCTCTATTCTACAGTATACAACTCTATAATCAGATAAGATATGAAAATGTTATAAATACAACATATGTGCCCAAGACTTCCTTTTTTCATTTGGTATGACATTTATACCATTGTGTTGTATGGTGCTCAGTAAATGTTAGACTGTGTGAAAAGTGACAACATGCCTCGCTCTCCTCTAATCATGACACTAATAACTAATAACTGCCGTACGGGGGCCGTACTTTGTCCATGTCTGTTAGGTGCATGTAAATTTAGGAAAGGAGGGGGGTGAAGTACACAATAGCACTAATTGCAAATGTTCCACTTGTGTATGTGACTCAACTCAATTTCTGATTGATTTTCATTCAGAATTTCATCTCATGAAGTGATCCTGGGGGTAACCCTTGTTGATAAATGAAGCAACTACAGCATTTAGTACCGTATTTTCGCGACTATACGGCGCACTGAATTACAAGGCGCACCTTCAATAAATCGCCAATTTTAGAACTATTTTCATATATAGAGCGCACCGGATCACAAGGCGCATAGAAGTAACTGCAGTAAAACGTTTGACTGGGGCTGCGTTATGCATCCACTAGATCGGGCTGTGCTAAATCAAACGTTATTAAGCGTTCTGAAAACTCTTCACTCCCATGGAAACGTTGTTCAAACGTTAATGTGGATATTAACAATATCTCTGAACCTCCAACTTTCGTTCTTGATTAATGAAAACATTCTTGGCAAATGCTTTGGTGCATCTTGCACCGAGAGGCAGCGCTGGAACAGACGGTGGCGCCTCGCGGCGGACCGTCAGCGCGATCCCGACATCCAACTACGAGCTTTAATATACTGTAGCGACTCTCGCTAATGAATCTCTGGACAATGTGCTTATCTTCTGGTTTTATTGTCGAGAAACAGGCTCCTGTCGGCCGTAGCCTACGCCGAACAAAAACACACCATCGCTCTCCAAAACAACAACAATTCCCGCGTCCCCATAGGTGGCACTAAGATGAGTGACGTCACATAGTGCGCCCTTCACTGACCATCCCAAAACTCTGTAAAGTGCAACGCCGCTCCAGAACATGAAAACACAGTCAGTTACAATACGCTGTTGGAGCTGGAATTACCGCGGCTGCTGGCACCAGACTTTCCCTCCAATGGATCCTCGTTAACCAGTATGGATCAACCAATTGAGCCATATATACGGCGCTCCGGATTACAAGGCGCACGCGCCGTTTTTTTAGAAAAAAAAGGATTTTAAGTGCGCCTTATAGTCGCGAAAATACGGTAGTTACTTTGACCAGTTCAGAGTACACCCTGCCTCTCACCCAATATCAGCTGGGGTTGACTCCGATATGGAAAATGGATGGGTGATTTCAACCATGAAGCTCTGAACAAATCTATATATGTACCTACATTTCTTTGGAGTTCCTTACTGGTTTTGATGTGATTCACTGAATGCAATTGAACAAACAACATCACCGCAGGTCTCCCACACTTCAGCCAATGCTCTGGTGGTACAGCCAGAAAAAATGTTTAAACTTCCCAATGCTGCCATTATCGTGTCAATTGTTATTTGAAGTCTGGATCGATGCAAGGTCTTTAGTTTTCATCACCATAGAGTTTCTGTAGCTTTGACGGCTCTTCTATTCCTGCCACATTTTCCTACCATTTGGGGTGCAGAAAATGTGCTCAATAAAATTTAAACAACAATTAAACTGGTGCGTTGCAGCCACCTTAAATGATTCACTACCTTTGCAATTTTCATGAGCTAGGTGATTATATACCGAAATGGTACTGCGGGCAAACAGGAAAGTATTTTTTCACAGCATTAGCACCACTGCATTAAAGAATACTGTAATTCAGATCAAACATCTTGCAGAAAAACCTTCGGTTGCATTTACTAATGACCGGTCGTGACCTCTGACTGGCCACATGCAGCATAAAGATGTTTCTGTACGGGAAGCGTGGGAGCGACACATGAATATCTGAGATTTGAAGTCTTTTATAACTGCACAGAGGGTCTTCAGTTTCATGGTTTGCTGAGTGACGCTTTCTGTTCATGTGGTTAGGAGGAAAAACATTTTTGCTTTCCCTAACCATTTTTGCTAAAATCTTTGTTGGATAAAGTTGTTGAGTCCTTGGGCTGTTTGGGAACTCAAACTGCTCACCAAAATAAAACACACCAACAAAATCTCAACAAGTTGTTTTTGTGCCTCCATAAAAGAAATTATTTGACACCAAAGAAAAAGAGAACTGAACAAGGAAATTACTGAAAATAAATATGCCATTTCAACAGGATAGTGTACAAGGATATGCAGTATACACGTTTTCTATGGAGCGTTAGCGGTAGTTAAGGAAGGAAAACTCCCTTTACGGCACACATAATTTATATATGCCGCAGCTGGTCTCAGCAATATGGTATCAGTTGAGAATGGCTGCGTCCAGGTGTATATAACCAACCAACCAGAGGCGGCACAGTGGCTCTAAATCATACGGTTGCTGCCCCACTTTTGAAAGAGTTCTCTCGGTTGCTGTCAGGTGTCTTTTCAGCGCAAAACTGGATGCAACCCTCCTCCACCGCAGGCACCTCCAGCCAAGTGGAACTCAGAATCACGGCCCCTTGATAATCCTGGTTTAGGATGGAGTCCAAAGATTTTCCACTATTTAAATGTTATTTATATATATTGGGGCGTCACGAGAGGCTGGGTCCTGGAGGGGCGCTACATCCCCAGAAGATGTCTGTCTTCAGGGACAGCTATGGCCCCATTTGCTGGTGGACTCGGGAACCCCACCCCTCCAGTCCAGCACACCTGAAATTGATCAACTCCTAATAAACTGAAGGGTTTTTAAGAGTCAGGGAGAGTGAGTGGATGAGGAAGGCTTGGAGATACGAGCGGCAGACTGAGCTCCCAGAAAAGGACCAGACCATGGAATACTCACCTGAAGAAGTACGGACGCGATGCTACGCACCGCAGGAGATATAGTAAGACCAAAAAGGGTACTTTCCTGCCAGAGGGTAGTGATGACAAAGTGAAGCTTTCTGAACCAGTGAAACTTTCCAGCCAATTGTATCGGAAAAAGGTTTATTCATTCAATGCATTGCAAACTCTATGATGACCTCTGCTGTTGACTACTTGTAGTGCATGTTTCCAATAGCCTACCAGTATCATTTGGCCCAGTCTCTGTGGGTTGAACATGATTATGAAAAGTTGGACCAATAAATCTTCTAATAAATACATGGATTCTTATATGAATACAACTATTGTTTTTCAGGTTTGAATTGTGTCCTTGTTTGTGTATTTCAATTCTCTGTACATTGGGAAGAAGTGGAACAAACACTTATCTATGTGTCTTTCTGCACCTTTGAGCATGTATGTTTGTGATCATACGAGCAGAGTAATTAATATATATGAGTTATATGTAAGCAATATAATTTAAAATACCAGCAAGTGCTTCCTACTGCATGTGCACTTCATTGCAGTCACAGGGACGTATGTTAATTGTTTGAATCTGGAATATGGGAAGTGATTTACAGAGGATCTGAACATCTATAATTAATGATTACCCAATACAAATGACAGACTTGGCCTGCCTATTGCCAACCTTGTTAGAGGAAATCAAATGTAAGGGCTCCCACATCTCTCTGCGACCTCTTTACTACTCGCAACAACACTGACCTTTTGAGTGATCAGACAGACAAGCCCGAACCCGGTTTCGCACCCATTTGAATCAAATCGAAGTGGTCACGTGTGCCGGAACGCACTTATTGTAAGTCGCTTTGGATAAAAGCGTCAGCTGAATGACATGTAATGTAACAAAGCTTCGGACGTCACTGATCACGTGATCAGCAGTGAACAAACCAAGCACCGATACATTTGCTTCGCCTTGCACTGGTTCATATTTCCATACAAGCTTCGAAGCAGGAGGGTTGGAGGTAACAACACTACCGGAGGGAACCGGCATCATAATTTCACTTCAAGGAGAGGATCTACTGAAGTTTGACAGTTTAGAACGTTAATTTCTGTTAAACCCCCAGAACGGAAATAAAAACATTATTTCCAGTTAACCTGGTGTCCTTGCACTCATTGAACTGTGCCACACTATATTTATATGGTGTAATAAAGGTTTGTTATTTCGAACAGTCTCTCCTGATTGAAATCCTACTAAGCAGACTTTCTTTGTATTGACCTTAAGTGTGCTTGAACATCAGATGGCAGTGATCATTTGCTAACCCAGTGAAACAAGGTTGAGCTAATCTACAGTGATATACACTCACCGGCCACTTTATTAGGTACCCCATGCTAGTAACGAGTTGGACCCCCTTTTGCCTTCAGAACTGCCTCAATTCTTCGTTGCATAGATTCAACAAGGTGCTGGAAGCATTCCTCAGGGAGTTTGGTCCATATTGACATGATGGCATCACACAGTTGCCGCAGATTTGTCGGCTGCACATCCATGATGCGAATCTCCCGTTCCACCACATCCCAAAGATGCTCTATTGGATTGAGATCTGGTGATTGTGGAGGCCATTCGAGTACAGCGAACTCATTGTCATGTTCAAGAAACCAGTCTGAGATGATTCCAGCTTTATGACATGGCGCTTTATCCTGCTGAAAGTAGCCATCAGAAGTTGGGTACATTGTGGTCATAAAGGGATGGACATGGTCAGCAACAATACTTAGGTAGGCTGTGGCGTTGCAACGATGCTCAATTGGTACCAAGGGGCCCAAAGAGTGCCAAGAAAATATTCCCCACACCATGACACCACCACCACCAGCCTGAACCGTTGATACAAGGCAGGATGGATCCATGCTTTCATGTTGTAGACGCCAAATTCTGACCCTACCATCCGAATGTCGCAGCAGAAATCGAGACTCATCAGACCAGGCAACGTTTTTCCAATCTTCTATTGTCCAATTTCGATGAGCTTGTGCAAATTGTAACCTCAGTTTCCTGTTCTTAGCTGAAAGGAGTGGCACCCGGTGTGGTCTTCTGCTGCTGTAGCCCATCTGCCTCAAAGTTCGACGTACTGTGCGTTCAGAGATGCTCTTATGCCCACCTTGGTTGTAACGGGTGGTTATTTGAGTCACTGTTGCCCTTCTATCAGCTCGAACCAGTCTGGCCATTCTCCTCTGACCTCTGGCATCAACAAGGCATTTCCGCCCACAGAACTGCCGCTCACTGGATGTTTTTTCTTTTTCGGACCATTCTCTGTAAACCCTAGAGATGGTTGTGCGTGAAAATCCCAGTAGATTAGCAGTTTCTGAAATACTCAGACCAGCCCTTCTGGCACCAACAATCATGCCACGTTCAAAGTCACTCAAATCACCTTTCTTCCCCATACTGATTCTCGGTTTGAACTGCAGGAGATTGTCTTGACAATGTCTACATGCCTAAATGCACTGAGTTGCCGCCATGTGATTGGCTGCTTAGAAATTAAGTGTTAACGAGCAGTTGGACAGGTGTACCTAATAAAGTGGCCGGTGAGTGTATTTCACAGGGAAACGGAATATAAATGATACATATGATCCTTCATATTTGAGTGGACTGCTATAAAGTGTGCTTACAGTGTTGTGCGATAATAGTCCACAGAGGACTGTGGGCCCAACAAACCCATTCTGGACCCCGTTGTGCTATTACGAGAGGGAATTATCGCACATCTACCTGCTCGTCTCAATCATCCGTTGATAGGCTGGTAATACAATCAGTGTGTTAAAAGTATGTATATGTTTTTACAAGAGTGGATTTTTTTTTCAATCAATGTGCCCTGTCATATATACAGTTATGCATTGTTGGGAAAGTTCACTTTATACATGAACTAGTTCAAAGTTCAGTTCATAGTTCAAACTTAAATATTTGAACTAAGTTCACAGTTTCAACTAGTTCAGTTCTTTTCCATATGTTGCTGCAAGCTATTATTTTTCAAAATTATTGCCACAGCCCATATAGAACCACAGACAGCAATTATTTTATTAGTTTTAACACTGAAGCTATGCATCAGATTTCATCTTTGTTGTATCTTGCTTACTCTTATAAGAAGCAGACGAGGCGTGATATACGTTTCATGAACTTTTAATGTCAACTAGCACAGTCCGCTGTAATGCTACCTGGGGTCTGCCGCGCTCTGCTCTGCGCATGTCCTTCAACACAGACTAGGGAATGCTGGGTGATGGAGTTCTTTACCTTAACAGTAACCAGTAACATCTAGTAACATCACAATCTTCATATCCAATTTTGAATCCTTATCCAACCAGGGTTTACATTAGCATTGAGGGGACAGCCTTTCCCCATTGTTGCTTTAATGTTGCTGTCCATTCACTCCACACTAGCAGCAGCTGCAGCGTTCACCCCTACAGTACATTCTCAAACACGTGCTGCTTAAATGGTCTTTTTAAAATAAGGAATCAAAACACGACAGTTATCATTAAGGTGCAAATGTTTGCAAAGAAAGGTCAGATTCCTCCCATCCTCACCGACCTTGTCAGTAACTTCATAAAACTCATTTAAATTATTATACGCCGCCTCTTTGCTACACGCAGCTGTCGCCTCCATGCATTTCTCTCTTTTTTTTTGATGACGCATGCGCGGTGCGACGCTGGTGGCTGGTGTTGCCAGATTGGGTGTTTTTTCCGCTACTTATTAAGGCACGTTTAAGGTGTGTTTTCAATAAAAATCTGGAGACCTATTTGAACAACGGTAACCTGAAAGAACGCGCCGTTCACAGACACCAGAATGAACGAGTTCACAGTAACGTTCATCGGGCATTAATACAGTACGTTCAGTTCACGTTCGCCCAAAATATGAACGGGTTCATGAAATATCGTTCAATGAATGCGTTCAGACACAACACTGCAGTTATGATTTATTGATTGCAAACAGTGTTCGTTTAGCCATTTGTTTTTTTTAGTCTCAACTTCATAAACTACTTAACAAGACCCCTTAAGAAATTCATACAAAAATATAAATGTTTAATAGTAACTTCTCAGCAGAGACTCCGGGAAGTCAATGGCCTTTTTACAGGTAATACTTGGCGTTAATATGTTTAATTTCCATGCTTCAAGAATAGCAACTGCCCGTTAGCAGCATTCTTAGCCAATTGGGAGGATAATCAAATTTCTACAAACCAATTGCCACACAACCAAAATGGTGCTGAAAAAATGAGTCAAAAATTAATGGCTGTAACCTTGTCTGGCAGGGGAAGTCCTTAAATCTTAAAAGTCAGGCTATCCATCTTTGTCCACAGGCTAGAAAGATGGATGTATTCACTAAATAGGGTCTTGAGGAATCTGCAGGAAATGATTAAGGTGATAAATGGTAGACATGTGATTTTTGTGGGACAATCCATTATATCATCAATAACAAAATTAGATTCTCAAGGAGTCTTTTGCCACATTTCTACACAGTGTCTTTAAAGCAATGGGAAAATAATATCAACTCTTATCTCTTTAGACTTCAGAATAATAAGAGTATCAACATTGATTTTTTCATTGAAAAATATTAAATTCAATTCATTTTTTTTGTATAGCCCAAATTTACAAATTTGCCTCAGAGGGCTTTACAGTCCGTGCAACATTCTCTGTCCTGAAACCCTCACATAGGCACAGGAAAACTTTTCAAAAAATGAAAAACCCTTAGGGAGAACGTCAGCAGAGGAATCCCACTTCCGGGATGGACAGACTGCAATGGATATAAAAGATGTACAATACTTAAAATTCCTGTAACTGAAATGTTTCAAATAATAGCGAGTATTAAGCCAGGTGTACGGCAGGGCCACTACAGGGACAACCACCATCAGATAGAGCCAACATCCACAGAGGCTCCTGTGGGGAGGGAAAGCAAAGATATGTTGGTTTATGATAATAATAGTAATATGATTCATATTTAAAATAGGAATAATGATGATAGCAAAGACAGGATCAGCGTCCAGATTGATCCATGGAAACCTGTGAGTCGAGAAAGCACAAATACTCTGTGGAAGAAACAAACTTAGTGAAGCGTTGTGGTGGCGGGCGTGGTTTCGGCTCGGCTGCAGAGGGAGAGAGAGGGGGAGTGGCTCGGGGAATGGTGACAGCTGGATGTAATGAACCTCCAGCTGAGAACAATTGAATGAATGCTTCCCGGTCTACTTAAGAGGGACGGGAGCGAGTGAGAGGGTTGGTGGAGGCGAGAGCAAGCCGGAGAGACAACAATAAAAACGATTTCCGACGGTGAACCAGTGTCTGTGGGTCATTCCGTTCCCCCCTATAGTAACCCAGATGTTACAGTGGCGCCCAACGGGGAGGGGGGACAATGATGGACGACAAAACGCAGGAGATGCCAACCCAGCCGTTTGTGGCGCTGGGCCGGATGATCGGGGAGCTGGCGGCGGTCCAGCGCGACCAGGCGGAGACCAACCGTCGGTTCCTGGGGGCGCTCCGAGCCCAGGTGGGGAGACAAGCCCAGGTGTTGGAGCAGCTCGTGGGGCGGCCCGCCGCACCCCCGCCGGCGCCCGGGATGGCGGCGTTGGCCGGGCTGACACTCCACCGGCTGACAACGGAGGATGACGTCCAGACATACCTGGAGGCGTGTGGCTGGCCGGAAGACGAGTGGCCGGTGCGGCTGTTACCGCTCCTGACGGGGGAAGCGCAGACGGCGGCCATGGGACTCCCACCGGCGGCACGACGGGAGTATGCGGCCATCCGGAAGGCCGTGGTAGACAGGCTGGGACTGCTCCCGGAGGACCACCGCCGCCGGTTTCGCGAGGCCAGGCTGGGGCCGGAGGACCGGCCGTTTTCATACGGACAGCGGCTCCTGGACGCCGCGGCCAGATGGTTGCTCCCGAACGGGCCGGGGGGGGCGCAGGCCGTAGTGAAAAGGTGGTGTTAGAGCAGCTGATGGCGGGGCTCCCGGAACGGACGGCGGCGTGGGTGCAGTGTCACCGACCCCCGACCGTGGAGGCGGCGGTTACCCTGGCCGAGGACCATCTGGCGGTGCATCCCAGCGGGGGAGGAAGACAGCCGGGGCCAGCGGAGCGACCCACACCGGCCCCGCGACAGGCCGCGTTCCCCCCGGCATACTACCCACGGACAGCAGCAGACGGCGGCGCCATTCCCAACCCACGGGGAGTGCAGCCAGGGCCAGCGGAGCGACCCACACCGGCCCCGCGACAGGCCGCGGTCCCCCCGGCATACTACCCACGGGCAGCAGCAGACGGCGGCGCCATTCCCAACCCACGGGGAGTGTCTCAAACGCCAGGGCAGGCGTGCTGGAGGTGCGGGCAGCCGGGACATCTCCGGAGAGATTGCCCGCTGATGGAGGTGGGGCAGGTGATCCGGGTTGCCGTCGCCCCAGCACCCTCCCCGGCCCGGGAGTGACGTACCGCGTTCCGGTAAGAATCCAGGGGGGTATACGCCAGGCGATGATTGATTCGGGCTGTTCACAGTCTATGATCCATCAGAGCCTGGTTCGGCCCGGGGCATTGGTGGAGGCATCGCGGGTGAGGATTAGGTGTGTGCACGGGGACATTCACGAGTATCCCATGGTATCCGTAGAACTTAGGTCCAGGGGAAAAAAATATAGGATAAAGGTCGCGGTTAGCTCCCACCTGACGCACCCCGTAATTTTGGGAACGGATTGGGAGGGATTTAACACACTAATGGGGCAGGCTGCGGGGGTGCGTTCACGGCCGACAGGGATATGCGGTACGTGTGCGGTGCTCAGCGGTGACGCGAGGTTGTCCGACGCTGCCGAGGGGGAGGGGGAACCGGCGGAGCCTCCCGTGGAGACTCCGGCGGTTCCCGAGTTCCGCTCCATGGAAGATTTTTCACTCGAGCAGTCTCGTGACGATACTCTACGCTCAGCCTACGACCAAGTGATAAAAATTGATGGTCATCTGGTGCGCCCTGACGCAGCACAGTCGTATCCGCACTTTTCGTTGATTAGGGACAGGCTGTATAGAGTGAGTCGTGACACTCGGTCGGGGGAGGAAAACACCCAGTTGCTGGTGCCGAAAAGCCGCCGGGAAATGATTTTCCAGGCGGCTCATTATAATCCGATGGCGGGTCACATGGGATACGGGAAGACACTAGACCGGATAATGACCCGATTTTATTGGCCAGGCATCCGGGGAGACGCGCGCCGCTGGTGTGCGTCCTGCCCGGAATGTCAGTTAGTCAATTCACCAGCCATTCCGAGGGCCCCGTTGCGGCCTCTGCCTTTGGTGGAGGTTCCGTTCGAGCGAATCGGCGTGGATTTAATCGGGCCATTTCACCGGAGCTCACGCGGATATCGCTTTGTGTTGGTCCTCATGGATTACGCAACACGATATCCGGAGGCAGTGCCATTGCGCAATATCTCTGCAAAGAGCGTCGCGCAGGCTCTGTTTCAGGTCATCTCCCGGGTTGGAATCCCGAAAGAGATTCTGACAGACCAGGGCACCTCGTTCATGTCGCGCACACTGAGAGAATTTTACGGGTTACTAGGCATTAAGTCGGTCCGCACAAGCGTTTACCATCCCCAGACTGACGGGTTGGTGGAACGTATGAATAGGACGCTGAAGTCTATGATCCGTAAATTTATTAGCGAAGATGAACGTAATTGGGACCAATGGCTTGATCCTCTGCTGTTTGCAGTTCGGGAGGTCCCCCAGGCCTCCACAGGGTTTTCTCCCTTTGAACTTTTGTTTGGCAGATCACCAAGAGGGGTGCTGGACCTTATTAAAGAAAGCTGGGAGGAAGGTCCGAGCCCCGGTAAGAACGAGATCCAATACGTCCTGGACCTGAGAGCAAAGCTCCACACACTGGGTAGGATGTCACGGGAGAATTTGCTCCAGGCCCAGGAACGACAACAACGGCTGTACGACAGAGGAGCCAGGCTGCGAGAATTCACACCGGGAGAAAAGGTACTTGTATTACTTCCTTCTTCCAACTCAAAACTCCTGGCTAAGTGGCAAGGGCCCTTCGAGGTCACACGCCGGGTGGGGGATGTCGATTATGAGGTGGTGCGGTCTGACAGGGGCGGTGCTACACAAATATACCACCTGAACCTCCTGAAAGCCTGGAGGGAGGCGGAGTCTGTTTCTCTGATTTCCACAGTATCGGAAAGAGAGGACCTGGGACCGGAGGTGCCAAAAGCGGCCAATCCCACCCCGCTCCCGTGTGAGGCCCGGCTCTCTGAGGACCAGAGGGCAGACGTGGCCCAGTTGCAGAAGCGGTTTGCTGATGTGTTCTCCCCCCTGCCAGGCCGGACCGACCTGATAATGCACAGAATCGAGACTCCCCCGGGTGTTACTGTGAGGTCACGACCCTACAGACTGCCCGAACACATAAGAAAAGTAGTTCGGGAAGAATTGGCGGCTATGTTGGAGATGGGAGTAATAGAAGAGTCCAACAGCGCCTGGTGCAGCCCCATCGTTCTGGTGGCCAAGAAAGATGGGGCCGTGCGGTTCTGCGTGGACTATCGCAAGGTGAATAACCTATCACGATTCGATGCCTACCCAATGCCCCGGGTCGACGAACTCCTGGACCGGCTGGGCACTGCACGTTTCTTTACGACCCTGGATTTGACTAAGGGCTACTGGCAGATTCCCCTGTCGTCAGAGTCCAAAGAGAAAACGGCTTTCTCCACTCCGTATGGTTTGTACCAATTTACCATGCTTCCCTTTGGCTTGTTCGGTGCCCCGGCCACATTCCAGCGCCTCATGGACAAGGTGCTGCGTCCGCACGCCGCATATGCAGCTGCGTACCTGGACGACGTAATCATCCACAGCACCACCTGGGCGGAGCATGTGCGGCGGGTGGACGCGGTGCTGGCGTCGCTGAGGCGGGCCGGGCTCACCGCCAACCCGGGGAAGTGTGCAGTTGGACGGAGGGAGGTACGGTATCTGGGGTACCACTTGGGGGGGGGGGGGGCAGGTGCGCCCTCAGGTAGACAAGACGGCAGCTATTGCGGCCTGCCCGCGCCCCAAGACGAAAAAAGAGGTGAGGCGGTTTTTGGGGCTGGCAGGTTACTACAGACGGTTCATCGCCGGCTTTGCGGACCTCACCAGCCCCTTGACCGACCTGACCCGGAAAGGTGCGTCAGATCCGGTCCAGTGGTCGGAGCAGTGCCAGCGGGCGTTTGAGACTGTGAAGCAGACTCTCTGTGGGGAGCAGCTCCTCCACACACCTAACTTTTCTCTCCCTTTTGTCCTGCAGACCGACGCATCGGACAGAGGGCTGGGGGCCGTTTTGTCCCAGGAGGTGGGGGGGGTCGACCGCCCCGTGGTTTAGAAGCTAATTGTAAGAAAGAATCCATCGAACAAACGTGCTCAAAAATGGGCAGCCCGGTTGGGAACGTCTGGAAGACTGGCGTTGAGGAGCACCAGGTTCTCCCCACGCAACACAAGATCCAGTCACATACAATGTATGGTCTCCTAACCGTAATGTAAACATACATTGTGTCACGTCTCTCTGTATTTGTCTAGGGGTTCCATGAGGGACGTAACAAAACAAAAAAAAAGATGTTAAACATGGAGAAATCACCTTCTCTACTCCCAGCTCTGACCGCACTTTACACTGAACTTCCAAATGCATGACACAACACCCTTAGATTCTAACGCTGTCACAAAAGGGAAACAGAACGAATGTAAGTATTTATAGTTTTATTAATAGGTTTAATAAAACCTTAGGGTAGGACAGATCAGCTCATAACAAAACGGCAAACAAACAAATGGTAACCAAATCGTCAGGAGAGGGCCAGGCCAAAATAACAAACAAAACAAGGCTTCCTAAAGATTATGATGAGCTACCTTCCCTAACAAACAAAAGGGATAAAACAAAAGACAGTCATCTTACCTCTCTCCCTGACTAATAGAAAAACAAGAGAAAAATGTATTGAGGTGAACCTCCAAACAAAATGGCACCCAACTCCCTACACCATTTACACCGTTTGTGGTGAGACCAACTCCACAGACAGGTCTCTACCATGAACACACGCTGTGATAGCTCGCGGGGGAAGAATCCCGGCCTCCACCTGGTTTCCTTGCTGCCTTATACCGACTGCCAGGCTCCAGCTAATGGACATCAGCTGGGGATCGTTTGAGGGCTGCATGGCAGAGAGAGAGAGAGAGAAAGACAGGAGGAGGGGAGAAAACATCACCAGCAAATGCACCATCACTATTACGTCAGGGGACGTAACAATTGTCATTGTCACAAAGCGTAAGTGTTGTATGGTGTCTGGTGTGTCTCTAATCCCCCATCCTGCTTGGCCTTCTGACCTCAACCAGGACAAGACAGTGACTCCCTAACTGAGCACTATGAAAGCGCTTTTGATTATCATAATACAGGAGTAATATGATCCCTTGTCTTAGTTCTTTTCTCAACGTGTTGCCTTGAGCACTCCTCCTCCCTTCCCTCCAAAAGCACACACAGGTAGCCCACTCCTTGTGCAGCCCTCTCCGCTACAGTCAGAGCAGACAAACCCAGACTGGAAATTAAACGTGCATGCCCAGATCTGCGACCCAATAGTTAACAGTGACTGCATTAAGGAGATGTTTCCTGTGATTGATTTGTACATATATGTACTGATGCCCACGCACCCCAGTGTTCAGACCCAAAGAGTATTTGATTGCTTTATTTAATGTCATTAAAAGCAACTCATGGTAAGACATGCTCTTCAAACCAAGAACTGCTTTGTGATATGAGCTGGTGCACGTAGAGGCAGGGAGGACTCAGACGCAGAGTTTTCCAGCAAAGTGCTTTTTAATAAATTCAAATCGAGGACTGACGTGCACCAATGACATGTAACATTGAAGCGACAAGGGGCATACAGGGAGGTGCAGGTAATTGGACATAGGTGGAAACAACCATCGACACTGCAGACAATCAAAGAACAAGGCAGGAAGTGAAGCCAACCCCAGGAACACGAGACATGAAAATACAAAATAAAACAGGAAGAAAACCCAAACCGTGACACTGTTATTGTAGTATTAAGAGATATCCGCGGGACTATAAATAATTTATGAATGATATCCCTTTTCAGTTAAACCCCAATGCATTTTACCATGATACTTAATACATTGGTTTCCAGCATCCACTATGTTTTGAAATAGTTGTCACACCTGTATGTCAAGTTGAGTTTTTGTCCTGTCTCTATGGTTGTTTTTTGACTTCCTGTTTTATTTTGAAAATTAACTCCCCTCCCGTTTCAGGTTCCTGTGTCACCAGTCTGATTGTATCCACCTGTTCCCACACCTCCCTCATGTGTACTTATAGTTTGCGTATCCCCTTGTCCTGTGCCAGAGTGTCATGTCGTTTTGTCCTGCGCATCAGCCTCACGTCACAAGTCAAGCCCAGGCCTTAGTGGAGTTTGTCCCGAACCCTCACGGGTTTCCCGAATTATTACGGAGCCCTTTGGTTTGTCTTCTCATTTTGGATCATTCCCTTATTCCCTCATTAAGAGAGATTGAGTTTTTGCATATATTATTCAGAGCGACTTTTGGTTGTCCTCTCCACCCCTCTCCGGAGGAGTCTTTTATTTCCAGGGTTTCTCCTGTGAATTTGTATGTTGAAGAATAAAGAATTGTCAACTGAACCTTCACTCTGCGTCCGAGTCCTCCTCCTCAGCCCCCCCTCCCTTGACAATAGTTACAATAACAGTAATACTTCCTGTAGTGTCCATTTGCAATTCATGTGGCCCGTAGTGTTATTGGCTTATAGGTCATTCTGAGTGGCTGATTTATGAAAGCATCTTATCTGTCCAGTTTTATACTTCCATTATGTCCTCTTTGGGTATTATTGATGGTTCTGAAGAGATCCATCATTTATGTCCTTGCATCCAACACACGTCCTCAAGATCAAAATCTTGGAGCAAGATGCTGCATCCCCACTTCCTCCAACAGCCTTCTTTTTGTCTGCCTCACTTGTCCAATCTTCCTGGCCATCTATCTTTTCCTTCTCCATCTCTCTTTTTGCGAGATTGAGTGTCCTAGATGACAATTTTATGTCAAAGAGTGATTTACTTGTGTATGGGGCTTGCCAACGTGGAAACAGCTGGTGGGCAGACCTTCAAATCCCAAATGTGTACTATCGCATCAGGCAGATGCTACTTAGTTGACAAACCCCTTCCACGATCAACAACAAGGATTTCTTTAATTACACAACAGTAGAATGTATTTTTCTTTGATTGCTACACATAACTTTTCACATATAAGAGTGTCATTATTTATTATCTGTCCAATTAAATATTTGAAAAAAGATATATCCTTCTACCTTGTTGTGTTGGGTCTTTTATCCCACCATGGATACGTTGAATACCAAGGTTTGGCATTTTCGTTCAGTGGGTTAAACAAAAATTATGAGGAAAAAACTATTTCATGAGGAAAACTCAAAAGTAAAGATTAATTTAATACCTGTTAAGTAACGTGTCAAGTAACTAAGGGTGGTTGTTTGAATTACTGACAATAGTTACATTGTCGTTTTAACCTTAATTAGTGACATTGTGCGTTTATGATTTCCTGAGGCTGATGAGCATCTCTATGGAAACGTAAGCTAACATTTTTTCTGGTAACTGGGTTACACTTTGAGGCAGAAAAGCCAAACCAGGGACAAAGGTTGCAAATACCTATATGCAAGGAACCATGAATAAAATATTGTCATTATTAAGAGGATAATGGACAAATGGGTTTCCAATATAATGGGATATTCTTGCAAAATTAGAGGGTCTGTTACAAGGGACAACAGAATGAAGAATTTTAACACAAGTCACCACACATTTAAACAAGTAAAGTGAAATTTTAGTTCTTGGTCAGAACACACTCAAGAGCAGAGGAAAACACAGGAGACGAGGTGGGTCTGACCGAATAACCGTGACTATTAAGTCACGGTTATTCGGTCAGTCAATGGAGGCAAAAAGTTCCAACAGAGAGCAAGTAAAATCAAAAAGTCAAGAGTAGGCAAAGTCATAAATCACGAAAGCAAACACTGGAGAGAGTGGAGTTCCCATGTTAACACAATGCATATTACTGTATATGCATATCAGCACAGCGTAATTTCTGACGTTGGTCCAGGCTAGAAAACAGAAAAACAAAATAACACATTCATAGAGGCCCTACATCTCACACTAGATAAGTGGCACAGTGGTGTGGTGGTTAGCACTGTCACCTCACAGCGAAGTTCCTGGGTTTAACTCCGCTCAATGGCCTTTCTGTGTGAAATATGCATGTTCTACCTGTGTCTGCATGGGTTCTCTCCAGGTACTCCGCTTTCCTCCAACAGTCCAAAGACAAGCACTGGGGATTAGGTCGATTGGTGACTCTAAATTGGAGTGGATGTGAGTGTGAATGGTTGTCTCTGTGTTAGCTGGTGACTAATCCAGGGTGTACCCCGTCTCTCACCTGAAGTTGGGTGGGATTGACTCTAGCCCCCTGCAACCCTGTGTGCAGGAGGAGCGGTTTGAAGATGGATTAACTAAATAAGTAGGACAGCATTTCTAAATAAGAGAAAATTTGTATATGTTCAATTAAGCAACATAAAATACGGGGAAGGAAAGCTTTTCAGCCATTTAAATATAAAAAATCCAAATACAGTGCTGCTCTCAGTGAGAAGTATGAATTGAAATGAGTCTGGCCATTCTGGATTAAATGCTTTTTTGCTGTCCACTTTTCGGGGAGAGACATTTATTCCTTATTTATCTGACGTGACGTCTCGAACCTTCTTTATCTCACTCGCCTTTTTCTTAACTATTGCTATCTTTATTTGGAAATTGCCGCACTATTGAGACGATCGATATTATCCTGTCTGGAATGGAAAGATTTGATTGGTCGAGTGGAATGCAATTGGTCTGTGCTTTCAGCCACTACCACAGCTTCTCCGGTTGAAAAGTGCCCCGTCAGGTTTTATATCATAACCTTCTGTTTCACCTTTAGGTCTGGATTGTAAAGAGATGGCTTCTGTGTATGGATCCTGGCTGCTGTCTGCCAGTTAGTGATCTCTGCTCTACAGTGTCTATGCTGCAGAGCGCGGTATACAGCACATGTTTGGAGCCCAACAATTTTATCATGGAGTTGATTTGGCCAACGTTGGAAAAACAAGCTCGCAAGGAGAACCACAAGGGTAACATTATTATTGTTTAGGTGCCATCTCCACCAAACCCTCTCTAGAGCACTTTCAAGTTTTCCAACCTCAGCTGACAGAGGATTTATTAACTCGCCAAAACTGAAAGAAAGAACGTTTGAATGCCCACAGGACAGAAGAACAACTGACTAACATCAGGAAGAACATCGTTTTATAATTCTTGTTAGATATTGAAGGAAAGATTTCTATTGGCCCTAAACTGGCATCCAGGAAGAGCAGGTCATCCCGCCGCAACACAAGATCAAATCACATGCAATGTGTGGTCTCCTAACATTAATGTAAACATAAGGAACAAAGCATGAGTGTTGTATGGTGCTTGGTGTGTCTCTAACTCTCATCCTTATCAGATCTATGTCGCCTGGTTAGCACTTTCTGCTTTTGACCTTGCACTCCTCAACTAGCACAAGACTGTGACTCCCTAAATAAGCACTAAGAAAAACGTTTTTGATGATCAATACTGAAGCACACTTACCTAAACAGCAAATAGATAATTGTTTACATGTCAGCATATTCTAAATAGGGCACTGTGGTGGCGGGCGTGGTTTCAGCTCGGCTGCAGGTGGGAGAGAGGGGGAGCGGCTCGGGGAACAGTGCCAGGTGAAAGCAATAATCAGCTGTTGGTGATTGTGTGTGTGTGTGTGTGTGTGCGCTCTCCGGCATTTAAGGAATGAGGAGAGAGGGGGCGAGAGGGAGCTGGACGCCGGAGTGGTTCCGCCTGGAAGCAACGAAATAAAACTGTTTATACTACCTGGCCTCAAGTCCCTGTGTCCGTAGCCCGAACGACCCACGTTACCTACAGGCACTAAGATAAAACAGCTGGTAGTTCAGCTGTGAGAAGTAATAGTGATGGGGTAGGTATGGCCGTGGGACTGATGGTAGCTGCCAGCTCAGTGGGGGCGGCTGGATTTTGAATAGGTGTCTTTATTGCCAGCAGTCAGAAGAAGCAAGAACACTTGCAAAGAAGTCTTTGTTTCCTCCCCTGGGGGGATTAAGACCTAGAGCATTGAATGGCCATGACTTGTTAATTCAACAGGCTTTACTGAACCAGAAGTTGGAGAGGAGCGCTAGAATATTTCAACCCTGTCTTTGGCCAGAGACATCACAAAAAACCTGCATTATGGGCTTTCAAGGCTGAGAATAAATCTAACCAAGTAGCAAAAGGAAATTGTCTTGAAAGAAAATCTTTTGAGAATACAAAAGCATTCTGCTCATTTGTAGAATCTTATTAAACATAGAAATATCTATTTACAAGTACTCTTCACAGTTGCACCTGAGAACTCGAGCAATTTTGTCTTAACAATATTTGAGTAACGAAAAGTTTCATTTACAGTGGTTAATTACTTTAATTTGCTGCTTAAGAACAAAACACTGATGAGTAATGCCTTTAGCTGACTCTGTGTGGTTCTGTTTACACGTCGTTTTAATAAAGGCCAAGATCTGGCTTAGTGGATCTGTAACAGTGCTTTTCGCTTTAATAAGACAAGAAGCATGCCAATTATGGGCCCTTTGAGGCTGACTGAACTCCCAGACCTACCCTTTAAATTGAAGGCTTGAGCTGTCGATGCGTATGAAATGGCTACCCGGTCCTGCTCTCATGTTCATGATTTACACAGTGTGTGTGTGGGGGGGCTATACTGTACAAATGGGCCCTTGCTGCATGTGTTTGTGTGTCATTGATCATCATCACTTTTCACTGATAGGGGCCTTGAGAGGAATGTTTGATGTAGAATATGGATCCTTATAAATGGGATTAAGAGGACTCAAAGTGGAAGAGGGTGGAGGAGATGAGATCATCATCCATCACTATGGAAATTTCTCTGAAACTTTAGTCACTTCATTGGCTTTATTCATTGGAAAAAAATGTCTTTAAAATCCTTTACACTGCTTTATTTTTGATCTGCTCACTGACCCCCATCCAACCGTCAGATAAAACTTGTTTTCTCAGGGTTATAAGTATTTCATCCTTAATGACCACCAGAGGAAGTGCTTCATATTGGATTATCTGGAGTCTTTATACCAATAAAGTCACCTGTGATCTCGGATGACCCCCCCGTCATGTACAAGTACCCAGTGTTGTGAACACGTTCATTAAACGATAGTTCATGAACTCGTTCATATTTTGGGCGAATGTGAACTGAACGTACTGTATTAATGCCTGATGAACTTTACTGTGAACTTGTTCATTCTGGTGTCTATGAACGGCACGTTCTTTCAGGTTAACGTTGTTCAAATAGGATGCCAGATTTCTATAGAAAACACACCGTAAACGCGCCTTAATAAGTAGCGGAAAAAACACCCAATCTAGCAACACCAGCCAAAAGCGTCGCACCGCCGCTTGCGTCATCAAAAAAAAAAGAAATGCATGGAGGTGACAGCTGCGTGTAGCAAAGAGGCGGCGTATAATAATTTAAAAGAGTTTTATGAAGTTACTGACAAGGTCGGTGAGGATGGGAGGAATCTGACCTTTCTTTGCAAACATTTGCACCTTAATGATAACTGTCGTGTTTGTATTCCTTATTTAAAAACGTTTTATTAAAAAAGCGCACTCAGTGTTCTGCTCCCTGTCTGGCTGCTTGCACGCATTGACTGGGTGGGCGGGGCTACCAGGTCTCACATGCAACAGGCAGCCGTCACTCACAGAATCATCTCAGGAAGACATGTCCTCATGTGCAGGAACTGCTGCTGACCGTCCTCGGCTTGTTGATGAAAAATATGCCAGAAGTGACTAAATACTTCGGTTACGAAGTATTTATTATTTTACGCATTATTTTGGTCTCAAATGCTGTCCCCTTTATGCTAATGTAAACCCTGGTTGGATAAGGATTCAAAATTGGATATGAAGATTAAATCTCATGCATAGCATAGTGTTAAAACTGATAAAATAATTGCTGTCTGTGGTTCTATATGGGCTTCGGCAATAATTTAGAAAAATAATAGCTTGCAAAAATATATGGAAAAAAAGAACTGAACTAGTTGGAACTTAGTTCAAATATATTTTGAAGTTTGAACTATGAACTGAACTAGTTCATTTTAAAATTTGTGAACTGAACTTTGAACTAGTAGGGCTGTCATGATATCAAAGTTGTGTGATTATTGCATATAGTATATAGTAACATTGTAATATGAGTACGCGCGTTCAAAGAACAAGGGACGTTTCGTCAGAATATCTAGAAATTAGAATTGGAATGTGAAAAAATATATCCTTAACAAAATAAGAAGTGGTAGGGACAGGGAGCGGGCGAAGCATCCGGCTTGGTGCGATGCGGTGGGAAGCTGAGGAGCCACTGGTCTCTGCAATAAACAGGCCAGCCTATTGACTGTACCATAGTGCCTTCTAGAACAATGGATTATTACAAGTATTTATCGGATCCGCAAAGGTGTGAAAGTTACTGTCCACGCCCCTGGGAGTGGTCTCCTGGTGAGTTCAATGTAACTAGGATTTTGAATGTCTATCAGTCAATATAAGGCCCTTTCTCAATACCTAAAACGGTGAGAACGGACTTGCGTTCCTGCGAGAATAGACTCGAGAGACGGACTCGGGAGTCCTGACACACGGGTTCGGGAGAACGGTCATTTCCGCAATTGGAACAGCAGCTGACGTCAGCTAGTCTTGCTAATACGTTTTAATATAGTTGTTGACTGTTACGTATTGTCAAGCTTATTTTTAATTTTTATTTAAAATTATAAAGGTGTATATAAAATATTGAACACCATCATACTGCATTAGCTTTATAATGGTTTCATAAAAGAAGTTGGGTACAGTAACACGTAAACAGTAAATATTTTACTGGATAGTAACACATTCCACACACATCTACCGTTTGTCTTTTTGTTACTCAAACATCAAGAGGCTGATACAGTTAAATGCACAAACATCCATCAATCACTCATATTTTTTCATAGACGATCCTGACACAAAGTGCTTCACATCAGTAAATAATAAAACAACATACCTTGCAATTAAAAGAATGATATGTTAAAAAAAGAATCATAAGAAATTGTCACACCACTGCTGAGTATTAAAAGCCATTCTAAACAGGTAGGTCTAGAGTTTAGACCTAAAACGAGCAACATCTGTAGTTGTGCGAATATCAGGGAGCAACTTATTCCAAAGTCTTGGGGCAGCAACCGCAAATGCCTGATCACCCCATGTACCTTGATCTTGGTACTTCTAAGAACAATTGATTAGAAGACCTCAAGGACCGACTGTGCTCACGCAGGGTTAAAATCTCGGATAAGTACTCCGGAGCCAGGCCATTAAGGGCCTTAAAAACAAACAATAAAATCTTAAACTGTATTCTAAAACGCACAGGGAGCCAATGTAGGGTATAAAGAACGGGAGTGATGTGGGCGCGTCCAGGAGTATTTCACTTAATTGAATTGGTGATGTTGTTAGGAATTTAAGTAGAAGTGCACCCCTAGCGGTGGGAAGTATGTTACATGTATCAATGTTTAGTATAGAATTGTAGTTTGTTTGATGTTAGATAGTAGATATTACATTTGTATGTTAAATAAAGTGAATGTATTATAGACAATAACAATTTAAAGTCATATAAATCATATAAATACTGTACACATTAACATCCTGTCATGATGTAATGTTAAAACCTGGGGACAGAAGCTACAGTCTGTCTTGATGGATTTCTTCTACTTTTCCCAGAGAGGGTTTTTTGTAGAAGTTTTTTCTCCTGTCAGGTATTAATTTAGCAATTGGATGCAAGACAGCCGCATGAGGCAATGTGTTGCACCAGATAAACTGTGATAAACCATTAAGAACTGTGATAAACCATTAAGTACTGTGATCTTATATGTTGTGTTGTAATTGAAGTGTACTAGTTATAAGATGAAGACAAACTATGTATATGATGTTATTTTCACTCTTTGAGGCATAAAGCCAGATGTTTACAAGAGAATGCATTGGAAGGTGAGGGAGAGAGAGACAGAGAGGAAGATCCAGAGTCACACGTGGCAGTTCACACCTTGATGTGAAAAGGCTGGACCAGGAGGAGATACATTGAAGGAGCCAATGACATTCGAATACACCCAAAAGACCACCCCCCCCCGGGAGCTTCAAATCATCGAACCGGGAGAAGAACAGGCAGATTTTTCCTGCAGCCGTCCTGAGGAGTCACTTTTGACTTGGCCGGGGAAGTCTCTATTTCGCGAAATATATAACTATTCACATTGTTTTTCACTTTGTAAATTGTAGGCCTTACTCTTTGTTTAGTTATTAAATACATTTTGATTTTTAAAACCCGAGCTAGTTGACTTTTGATTTATCGTGTCCTGCCTGGACGAGAAGAAAGGGAAGCTGGTCTCCCCTTCGGCCTTCAGAACCTAACAATGTACCTGAACTTCTTCTGTGTCTCTACATTAATAGTGATTGACCTCCATAGTATAGATGTATACTGTATGATATAGTGATAAATGAGGCTACATACCGTAAGATAGATGACATGATCATTAGTGATTAGTGATGTCATAGTATTTATTATCTATGATAGTGATCATGAAAGTGACATCATTAATGATTACATAGCATTTAATATCTATAATGCAGGGATTAATGGTGATAGTCATTTCTAAACATTTTCAAGAATATGCAAGCAGCTGACCAGAAATTGAATATTTTTTTATTTATATATTATTACAATTCAGAGCTTCAGTCCCAAGTTCTTTAATTAAAACATTGTTAGTTTTAATGCACAATGATAGACAATAACAAGCTGCACTCTGGATACAGACAAGACGTTTAAAATATATATATATATTTAAAACTTTTAAATATGAAGTTATGAATCTAAACTCCCAACAGACGTAACATTACCGGTGAACGTCTATCGGTTACGTATGTAACCTTCGTTCCCTGAAGGGAACGAGACGCTGCGTAAAAACGCTGTGGGAACGCCTCTGCGTGACTGCGTCATGAAGCACGTGTGAAATCTAACCAATGGCGAGCTGGTACGTCATGGGCGGACAACGCCAGGACCAGGGCGCTATAAAGGGACCTGAAGGGCAGGACCATTCATCTCTGAAGGGCCGAATCAAGTGCCACGGGCATTTCGGGAGTATGGCAGACAGTTTACGCAGCGTCTCGTTCCCTTCAGGGAACGAAGGTTACATACGTAACAGAGAGACGTTCCCTCTCAGGGAACTCAAGCTGCGTAAAAACGCTGTGGGAACCCAATACCCACTCACCATATGAGCCAGTGACCGTGGTGTGAAGTTTAAGACGCACACTCAGGCGAGAGCACCTGTGCTCCAGGTGTAGCGTTAAGGTCAAGGTGGTAAAACCTCACGAACGTGTGGGGAGAGGACCAGCCTGCCGCCATGCAAACGTCGTGTAGCGATACTCTTCCCGGCTTTAGATGCCCCCATACCCCTAGTAGAATGGGCCCGGACTGCCAAAAGTGCGGGCTGGCCGGACGATTCATTAGCAAGTGTGATGGCCTCAACCACCCACTTGCTCATCCTCTGCTTAGTCACCGGGCCGCCAGTATTGGGGGGCCCGACTCATACGAACAGCTGTTCGGAGAGCCTACACAGGGCGGTCCTGCGGACGTACAGGTCTAGGGCTCTGACTGGGCAGGGGAGGTTAAGCTTTGCCTGGTCCGACGTCAGAAACTGGGGAGGACAGAAAGCCTGCAGCACAATAGGCCCGACCGTAGCGGACGGGACCTTAGGAATGTAGCCGGGGGAAGGAAGTAAGAACGCCTTCACCATACCTGGTGCAAATTCCAAGCACGATGGGGCCACCGAGAGGGCTTGCATATCTCCAACTCTTTTGACGGAAGAAATAGCAAGCAAGAAGAGGGTCTTAAGAGCCACAAACTTCACTGCGACCTCCGCCATGGGCTCGAAGGGAGCACCTGAGAGACCCTCTAGTACGATGGCTAAGTCCCAGGACGGAACTCTAGTGCTGGCTGCTGGCCTCAGCTTCAGGGTGCCACGAAGGAAGCGGGATACTAGCGGGTGTCTCCCCAGAGAGCGCCCGTCGTGTGGGGCATGAGATGCCGACAGGGCCGCCACATATACCTCGATGGTGGATGGGGATAAACCTGTGGCAAAACGCTCCTGCAGGAACTCCAGTACCGAGCCGACTGGGCAGTTAACTGGGTCCAGCTGTCGTTGCCCGCACCAAGTGGCAAAGAGATTCCATCTACCGGCATACGCCTTCCTCGTGGCGGGGGCTCTGGAGTGAACGATGGTCTCCGTGACCTGGGTCGAGAGACCGGCTCCTAGGAGGCGGGTCCCCTCGAGGGCCACGCCGACGGCTCGAGGCGAGGGACCTCAACGCCTGAGACCTCAGGTCCATCCTGATGGAGGTCTCCAACCGAGGAGTGACGAAAGGTCCGTGAACCATACTAGGGCCGGCCAGGGCGGGGCTACTAGCAGTTGGCCACCGTCCTGACGGACCGCCAGAACCCCTGGGAGCAGAACAACCAGGGAAAAACACAGAGGACGAATTAGAGTCTCCCTGGAGGTAAACAGGTCCACCTGGGCCGTGCCGAGGTGTTACCAACGGAGTTCCACCCCAACGGGATGGAGTCTCCAGTCCCTGGGCCTCGGCCCCTGACTCGACAGGGTGCCTGCCCCCTGGGCCAGAGCCCGCAGGCAACGCCGAGTGACCTCGATAAGACGGCGCTGGTTTCCCCTCAGGAAGAACCTCTTGGCCCTGCGCCACCACTGACCCGCAGTGGGTGGCTGGCCTAGCTTGACTGCAGGAAGGGTCGAAACTACTCGAGCGGGAGACGGATGTGCCCGCGTCATGGTTGAATCCCAAATAACGCCCAGGAAGGTGGTCCAGTGCACTGGGTACTGAGATCCACCTGCGACCCCCACGAAGACATCCGGCGCTCGGCCTCAGCACAAGCCGGACCGGAGCGCAGGGAGGTCTCGCTCGGCGAGAGACGGGAGCGCCACGACAGGCGCTTGCAGTCTCCGCAGCTAGCCCCCTTGAGGGCTAGCTGAGCGTGCGCCACGCCCAAGCAGGCAACGCATAGGGCGTGCGAGTCCCTGCCCGTAATAAAACGAGTGCAAGGGGGGGCACACTGCACATACCGCTCAGCCAATACTAAGTGGAAAAACTTCACACGCACTAGATGAAGGCACAGAGATGAATGGTCCTGCCCTTCGGGTCCCTTTATAGCGCCCTGGTCCCGGCGTCGCCCGCCTATGACGTACCAGCTTGCCATTGGTTAGATTTCACACATGCTTCCTGACGCGGTCACGCAAAGGCGTTCCCACCGCGTTTTTACGCAGCTCGAGTTCCCTGAGAGGGAACACCATCAGTCACTACATTAAAAGTTATGAGGACCCAGCCCAGTTATTGTATAGTTATCTCATGTATAACCGCTACGGAGACCTAAATACCAGCGGAGCATTTCACAGAAGACTTGCCGAAAACAGGCTGCTCTCTCCGGGATGGGATGAGCTGACCGGCCGGTGCTGGAGGAGTCTGGCGGTCTGTTAGCTACACCTCACATCTCCGACGCCGTTGGCGTTTCACGAGTCCACATATAGAGAAAGGGCCTAAGTTTTGGTGCTATCAAGTATTACATGCATGCATATTGGTTGATTACATTGATTACAATCATAGCTGTACATTGGTATTATTTAATTGATTACATAGTTCCAAAATCATGGCTCAATAAAATACATTTTATTAATTAGTAATTTATGAACCGGGTCGTCACTTTATTTCTAATACTCTACATGGGACAAAACAAGCAGTCGACACAGGCTTTTTCTCAATACCTAAGATGGCGAGAACAGACTCACGTTCCCGCGAACTACGGTATGGGAGAATGGAGAAGTAAATTCAGCAATTGGAAGAACAGCTGACTTGATGACGTCAGCTAGTCTTGCCAATACATTTTAATACATTTCTTGACTGTATTTTACTATTATCAAGCTTTTTAGTTTTCATTTAAAATTTGACAAGATACTTTTAGTCATTCATTTTAGTAATAGCAGCATAAATACTAGTTTCAAAGAAAAACCAATTCAGACAATAGATCATGTGGGACTAAGTTGTAACATTCGGGAGGCGTAAAGGTGTAAACCATAAAGTAAAGTCATAAAATAACAATTCAAAGGAACCAATCAAATATGATGACTAAAACACATGCAGGATGGCTGCTCTATCACTGTGTCAACACAGCAGAAAACCCCTCAAGAAAATCAATGTTAAAAAGCCTACCATTTACTTAATAGGGGAAAAAAAGTCTGTTGTCTCAAATGTCTGTATAAAACAAAAATACATTTATATTTAAAAGAAAACTTTACCATGCAAGAGAGCGACAAAAAACGAATGAATAATCAGTGATTGTAAAAGTAAGATTTCAAATGTTTTTTTTGTAAAATAGTTTAGACTTCTCAAACATTTTAAAGTTTAAATAGTGTCTGTAGCTGAATGATTGGCAAAGCAGAAAAATCAAGTTTTCTGAGGCAGCATTCAGACACAACGTCAAAGTTAAATTTAAACATGAAGTTATACATCTAAACTCTGTCTTCAAACAGACGGAATGTTCCCGAGGAACAACATCTGTATCTGACAAGACCTAGACCCTAGATATAGTTCATATATAAACTCCATCCTGACACAGCGTTGCGGTGAGTCTGTTGCGTCACTTCCTGTCGACAGCGTGTTTGATGTCTTGAACTTTTTCAGAGCTCTAGCGATACCAAGTTGATTCTGTCGTGATATTGTCAGTACAAGCGGCGAATTATCTACGTGAGACGTTGTTAAACGCCTCACCGTCCAGCACTTTGTCGTTTAAACGAATAGTTGCTTAGACGTTGTTTAGCGTTAGCGCTACCTCTTTTAGCATTAGCTTAGCAGCTAACATTGTGATGTCTTCCCTCCCTACCTCCCCTGCTCTCTCTTGCTCGGTGTGTCACATGTTTAGCAATTCCTCTGCCTCCCTTACGGATAATGGTACATGTAAGAAGTGCAGTATATTTGATCGCTTGGAGGCGAGGCTTAGTGAGTTAGAAGCACGGCTCCGCACCATGGAGGTAGCCGCTGTTAACCAGCCATCTCCTATAGTCGGTGCGGACCACATAGACGTATCGTTTGCTCCTGCTAACCGTCCCCCGGCAACCCCCGAGCGGCCGGGAGGCTGGGTGACTGTCCGGAATAAGCATAAGTCTAAGTCGAAGCACACGGTTAACCACCAACCACTTCAGGTTTCAAACCGCTTCTCCCCACTCAGCGACACACCCGCTGAGAAGCCAACTCTGGTTATAGGTAGCTCCATTCTGAGGAACGTGAAGTTAGCGAAACCAGGGGCCATAGTCACTTGTATCCCCGGGGCCAGAGCGGGCGACATTGAGTCTTATCTTAAACTGCTGGCTAAGGATAAACGTAAATACAGTAAGATTGTAATACATGTCGGCGGTAATGACTCCCGGTTACGCCACTCGGAAGTCACAAAAGTTAACGTGGAATCGGTGTGTACATACGCTAAAACAATGTCGGACACCGTAGTTTTCTCTGGCCCCCTCCCAAACTTGATCAATGACGACATTTATAGCCGCATGTCGTCATTCCGCCGCTGGTTGTCGAGGTGGTGCCCAGTAAATAATGTGGGCTTCGTTGATCACTGGAAAACGTTTTGGGGAGTGCCTGGTCTGATTAGGAGGGACGGCATCCATCCAACTTTGGATGGAGCTCAACTCATTTCTAAGAACCTGACCCAGTTTCTTAATGGACTTAATCCATGACCCAGAGTTCAGACCAGGAAGCAGAGTCGCAGTCTTACACACTTCTCTGCGCTTCATTCCGAGCAGTCACTCAGCGTAATTAACTCTATAGAAACTGTTTCTGCCCCACGGACACCGTTATTTAAGTTAAAGGTAAACAACCGAGGAGTTATATTTAATAACTTAATCAAATCAAAGTTAAATGTAACAATACAACTGTGCAACAAACTAGGAGAATTAAAGGGGGTCTTTTGAATATTAGATCTCTGTGCTCTAAAGCTGTTTTAGTAAATGAACTAATATCTAACAACCATGTTGATATTTTCTGTCTTACTGAAACATGGCTATCGGATGGGGAGTACTTTAGCTTAAATGAAGCGACTCCTCCAAGTCATGTTAATACTCATATCCCCCGAGGCACAGGCCGAGGGGGTGGAGTGGCAGCTATTTATGACTCCTGCCTTTTAATAAACCTTAAACCTAAACTGGATTATAACTCATTTGAAAGTCTGACTTTCAGTCTTTCACAACCAACCTGGAAAATAATCCAGCCGGTTCTCTTTGTAATAGTGTACAGGGCCCCAGGTCCTTATTCTGAATTTTTATGTGAATTTTCACAGTTCTTAATGAGTTTGGTCCTTAAAACGGACAAGGTAATTATAGTGGGTGACTTTAACATTCATGTGGATGTCGATAACGACAGCCTTGGTACTTCATTTCTCTCTTTGCTGGAATCAATTGGTTTCTGTCAGACTGTAAACAAACCAACTCATTGTTTTAACCACACCCTCGACTTGGTTCTTGTGTATGGTATTGTGATAGAACACTTAACAATCTTTCCACAGAACCCTCTCCTGTCCGACCATTGTCTGATAACCTTTGAATTTCTACTGCCAGAATCTCCTCCTCCTGCCAAGGGTTTCTACAGTCGATGTTTATCGGACACCGCTGTAGCCTCATTTAAAGAAACCATTCCCTCTGCTCTAAGTTCTGTGTCCTGTCTCAAGATATCAGAAGACTCCTGTGAAAACTTCAGTCCGTCACAAATCGACCATCTTGTCGATACTGCCACAGGCTCTTTGAGAATGGCGCTGGACGGTATTGCTCCCCTCAAAAGAAGAATGGCAACAAGAAGGAAGTCCGCCCCTTGGTATAACTCTCAAACCCGGAACCTAAAGCAAACTGTGCGGAAACTTGAGCGGTTATGGCGTTCCACCAAATCAAAAGGATCTAGGCTAACTTGGCAAGACAGCGTTAAAACATATAAGAAGGCTCTCCGTAACGCAAGAGCATCTTATTACTCATCATTAATCGAGAAAAATAAAAACAACTCCAGGTTTCTCTTCAGCACTGTAGCCAGACTGACAGAGAGTCACAGCGCTGTCGAGCCGTGTATTCCTGTGGACCTCAGTAGTAACGACTTTATGAACTTCTTCAATAATAAGATTCTGACTATCAAAGAGAAAATTGATGGTCTACTACCCCCAACCGGAGCCAACCCATCCGGGGATGTAGGATCCTTGGATGCAGCCGTGGGCCCTGATACCTACTTGGATGGTTTCTCTCCCATCAACCTTGATCAACTGACTTCTACAATTTTGAAATCCAACTCTTCCACTTGTCTCCTGGAACCGATTCCAACTAAGCTGCTTAAGGAAGTTTTTCCGTTAATTAGCACATCCCTACTGGATATTATGAATCTGTCTTTGTTGACAGGACATGTACCACAGTCCTTCAAGGTAGCTGTAATTAAACCTCTTCTGAAGAAACCTACCCTAGCTCCAGAGGTGTTGGCTAACTACAGACCCATCTCTAATCTTCCCTTCCTCGCTAAGATCCTGGAGAAATCTGTCGCGAATCAATTATGTGACTTTCTACAAAACAATGCTTTGTTCGAGGATTTCCAGTCAGGATTTCGAGTGCATCACAGCACAGAAACGGCACTGGTGAAAATTACAAATGATCTTCTACTTGCATCGGACCAAGGACTTGTATCTTTTCTTGTATTGCTGGACCTCAGTGCTGCATTTGACACCATCGATCACCGTATCCTGCTGCAGAGACTGGAACACTCGATTGGCATCAAAGGAACTGCACTCAGCTGGTTTAAATCTTATTTATCGGATCGATCCCAGTTTGTGTTTGTGAACGGTGAATCATCGAGGACCACGAATGTTGGTCACGGAGTCCCACAAGGTTCTGTGCTTGGACCGATTCTATTTACCCTGTACATGCTTCCTTTGGGCGACGTTATCAGAAAACACCGCATAAACTTCCATTGTTATGCAGACGATACTCAACTGTATCTATCGATCAAGCCAGAAGACACCAACCAACTTGTTAGACTTCAGGACTGTCTTGGAGACATCAAAACTTGGATGACCTGCAACTTCCTGATGTTAAACTCGGAAAAAACGGAAGTTATCATGATAGGCCCAGAGCGCTTTCGAAGTCAGCTGTCACGTGATACAGTCTCTATGGATGGAATTGCTCTGGTATCCAACAGCACCGTCAGAAATCTTGGAGTTCTCTTCGACCAGGATATGTCCTTCAACTCTCATATAAAGAAGACTTCAAGGACTGCCTTTTTTCATCTACGGAATATATCGAAAATCAGGAACTTCCTGTCTCAAAGTGATGCAGAAAAACTAGTTCATGCATTTGTTACTTCTAGACTGGATTACTGTAATTCTTTGTTATCAGGCTGCTCTTGTAAATCGCTTAAACCTCTCCAACTGATTCAGAATGCTGCAGCACGTGTACTAACAAGAACTAAGAAATGGGATCATACACTCACCGGCCACTTTATTAGGTACCCCATGCTAGTAACGGGTTGGACCCCCTTTTGCCTTCAGAACTGCCTCAATTCTTCGTGGCATAGATTCAACAAGGTGCTGGAAGCATTCCTCAGGGAGTTTGGTCCATATTGACATGATGGCATCACACAGTTGCTGCAGATTTGTCGGCTGCACATCCATGATGTGAATCTCCCGTTCCACCACATCCCAAAGATGCTCAATTGGATTGAGATCTGGTGATTGTGGAGGCCATTTGAGTACAGCGAACTCATTGTCATGTTCAAGAAACCAGTCTGAGATGATTCCAGCTTTATGACATGGCGCATTATCCTGCTGAAAGTAGCCATCAGAAGTTGGGTACATTGTGGTCATAAAGGGATGGACATGGTCAGCAACAATACTCAGGTAGGCTGTGGCGTTGCAACGATGCTCAATTGGTACCAAGGGGCCCAAAGAGTGCCAAGAAAATATTCCCCACACCATGACACCACCACCACCAGCCTGAACCGTTGATACAAGGCAGGATGGATCCATGCTTTCATGTTGTAGACGCCAAATTCTGACCCTACCATCCGAATGTCGCAGCAGAAATCGAGACTCATCAGACCAGGCAACGTTTTTCCAATCTTCTATTGTCCAATTTCGATGAGCTTGTGCAAATTGTAGCCTCAGTTTCCTGTTCTTAGCTGAAAGGAGTGGCACCCGGTGTGGTCTTCTGCTGCTGTAGCCCATCTGCCTCAAAGTTCGACGTACTGTGCGTTCAGAGATGCTCTTATGCCCACCTTGGTTGTAACGGGTGGTTATTTGAGTCACTGTTGCCCTTCTATCAGCTCGAACCAGTCTGGCCATTCTCCTCTGACCTCTGGCATCAACAAGGCATTTCCGCCCACAGAACTGCCGCTCACTGGATGTTTTTTCTTTTTCGGACCATTCTCTGTAAACCCTAGAGATGGTTGTGCGAGAAAATCCCAGTAGATTAGCAGTTTCTGAAATACTCAGACCAGCCCTTCTGGCACCAACAATCATGCCACGTTCAAAGTCACTCAAATCACCTTTCTTCCCCATACTGATGCTTGGTTTGAACTGCAGGAGATTGTCTTGACATTGTCTACATGCCTAAATGCACTGAGTTGCCGCCATGTGATTGGCTGCTTAGAAATTAAGTGTTAACGAGCAGTTGGACAGGTGTACCTAATAAAGTGGCCGGTGAGTGTATAACTCCTGTATTAACTTCTCTGCACTGGCTTCCTGTTAAATCAAGAATAGAATTTAAGGTACTTCTCCTCACCTACAAGGCACTTGCTGGTGAGGCACCGTCTTATCTTAAAGAGCTTGTTACACCGTATTGCCCTACAAGGCATCTACGCTCCGTAGATGCTGGGCTACTTGTGGTTCCTAGAGTTTTAAAAAGTAGGATGGGGGCCAGAGCCTTCAGTTATCAAGCTCCTCTTTTGTGGAACCAGCTTCCACTTTCAGTCCGGGGGGCAGACTCGGTCAGTTCATTTAAGATAAAGCTTAAAACGTTCCTCTTTGATATTGCTTATAGTTAGGGCTGGCTCAGGTTAGCCTGGACCAGCCCTTAGTTAAGCTGCTCTAGGCTTAGACTGCCGGGGGACTTCTTAGGACACACCGAGCCCCTCTTTCACTCTCACTCTCTCCTCCCACAATCATCCATGTTTTATTAATGTACATCACTAATTAAGCTTCTTTCCGGTAGTTCTTTGTGCTTTCTCGCCTAGCAGGTCTCCGTGGATCATAGTTTCGTGCGGACCCCGGTTCTGACTCCTGGCTCATGGCTCTGCTGACACCTGCTGCTGCCATCACCATTACTTTAAATATGATTCATATTACTATCATCATAAACCAACATCTTTCTGCTCTCCCTCCCCACAGAAGCCTCTGTGGATGGTGGTTCGATCTGATGGAGGTTGTCCCTGCAGTGGTCCTGCCGTACACCTCTTCTGCTATTTGCAATTACTTGTATCATCTCTGTTAGAGAAATTGAATGTATTGTACATCTTTTACATTGTTGATTCTGTACACATGACATCCATTGCAGTCTGTCCATCCCGGGAGAGGGATCCCTCCTCTGACGTTCTCCCTAAGGTTTCTTCCCTTTTTTCCCATTGAAGGGTTTTTTCATATTTTGGGGAGTTTTTCCTGTGCCGATGTGAGGGTTTCGGGACAGAGGATGTTGCATGTGTACAGACTGTAAAGCCCTCTGAGGCAAATTTGTAATTTGCGATTTTGGGCTATACAAAATAAAATGAATTGAATTGAATATAACAGATACGTGAAAACCAGCAGAGAAATTTACAGAAGACTTGTCAACGTTAAAATACTGCAAAAAATTCAACCACAACATCCGGGACCTCAAGGAAGAGCAATCGATTCGAGATTCGAGATCAGGAGCGTGCACCCAACACAACTTCGGCTTTGCAAACATATTGTGCTGAAAATGTTCAAAATGCATCCCATATCCATTGCAGAGATTATGATTGTATAAGTGAGCACTACGTCACTGCTGCATATGAAGAAATGCATTAAAGAACATTTATTAAAAGTTCGCCATGACCGGAACATTAAATGTTCTTTTATGTATTTCTTCATACGTGGCCACCTTGATGGCATAAAGAAGAGTTAAAGCCCTGTTATTATTGGACATGGCTACAATCCGGTCACCATGTTGCCGACAAGCCGAAGTTGTATTGGGTGCTCGTTCCTTTTGCTTGACGCACGCTCCTGATCTTGAATCTAGAATCGATTGCTCTTCCTTGAGGTCCCGGATGTTGTGGTTGAATTTTTTGCAGTATTTTAACGTTGAAAAACATTCCGATGCATAAATATTCAGTGCTAGAAATTCAATCACGTTTTTCTTTCAAAACCCGATGACACAGATTTACCATATTTATCCTAATTGTCTGTAGATGTCACGAAAAATAACACTTCATAACACAGTGGGTTCACGCATTCCCTTTTGGTGTGCATGTCTGTGTAAAGCCAATGGCTAAGCCCTGCCTCCGCTTCCAACAATGAAAGTAGACAAGAGGACAGCTCAACATTCATTCATATGTAAAATGGATATCTCACAACAGAAAATGATCACTCATTTTCATGCATTATACGATATGTCAATATTTTGCTTATCACGACAACACAAGTTGTCAAATAGAAACACTTTTAATGAATGCCTTTTATTCTGAACTTGTAACACACAACCTTATTCATTACACTGAGATTGTGTGCATAGGTGTTCAGCATATGTTATGTCAAGTAATCATTTTAAATAGTCGCTGATGTTGTACAAGGTTTATAATGAACAAGTAATGCAATAACACGGGTGCCCTGTTGATCCTGATGCATAATATGACTAGATGTTCCGTATTCATTGCATCTCCCCATTTGCCAACTCACCGGCAACCCTCACTCTTACTTTAAGTGTAAAAGCATATTCTTAAAAGAGCTAGTGCTCCAGACAGCAAGAAGCCAGTATCTCATACAGTGGCATCCCTACCACGCTGTGCGCCTGCTTTTCAAGATGATAGAGCCTATAATTGATCACAGGGAATACTAACCACTTTTCCCCAGCTGAGTTGAAGAGGTGAACTATTTCTCCCCAATGTGATATTTTCAGAACGATTTAATGTGTACGAAAACATTAATCTTTTTTGTGTTGCATGAGGATATCAAGGATATTGATGTGGCAAAAGCAAACGGAGAGTCATACTGAGGATGTCCTCTAAAGCTGCAGATATTTTATTTCAGTTTAGCTGCATCGCTAGCAGAGAGGATTCCCTAGAATACTGAGCCTGTTTCAAGCCAATCGAGGGTCAATTAAAGCCTCATGTTAAAGATTTGGTTTTATTTATGAGAATGTAGATAAGTTAAACGCCCTCTGCATTTTAGCATTTGTAAAGGTGTGACATACAATGCACTCCATCCTGGTACTGGGATCCCTTCTCTGCCGTTCTCAGGAATCAGGAAACATTTATTGCCAATATATGTCACATACACAAGGAATATGACTTGGTGGTTGGTGCATGACAGCAGACAACATAGTGCAGGAATGAGATAAAATACAATTCTATGGGTTAGTTAAAAATAAAGTGCGCCATCCAACAGAAAGTGAAAGTGACAAAGTGTATGTACATGTAGAGTGTGATGAGTCAATCAGTGGGGGACCCAACTTCCGTCTTGATGGACCTCCGCCTCCTGCCGGATGGAAGGGGCGCAAACAGTTTATGACCGGGGTGAGAGGGGTCGGCAACAATCTTTCTAGCTCCCTTCAGACTCATGGAAGCGAAGAAGTCCTGAAGAGATGGCAGATTGCAGCAATCACTGTCTCTGCAGAGCGGATGACACGCTGCAGCCTGCCCTTGTCCTTGGATGTGGCGTACCAGACGGTGATGGAGGAGCAGAGGATGGACTCGATGATGGCTGTGTAGAAGTGCACCATCATTGTCTTTGGCAGATGCCTCAGAACCAATGCTGCTGGCCTCCTTGGGGATAGAGCTGATGTTCAGCTTCCACTTGAGTTCTTGGGTGATAATGGAGCCCAGAAAACTGAAGGAATCCACAGTGGTGACAGGGGAGTCACACAGGGTGATGGGGGAAAGTGGGGCAGCGTACTTCCTAAAGTCCATAACCATCTCCACTGTCTTCAGGGCGTTGAGCTCCAGTTTGTTCTGGCTGCACCACGTCACTAGGTGGTCAGACTCCCACCTGTAGGCGGACTCATCCCCACCAGAGATCAGTCCAATGAGGGTGATGGTGATCCACGCAGATTGAGTAGGGCACGTGCAGCTGGGAGAGTTTGTCCTGCACCAGAGACGGGACAATGGTGTTAAAGACAGAGCTGAAGTCCACAAACAGGATTCTGGCGTAGGTTCCTGGCGAGTCCATATGCTGAAGGACGAAGTAGAGGTCCATGTTGACAGCATCGTCTACAGACCTGTTGACTCTGTAGGCAAAATGCAGGGGGTCCGGAAGGGGATCTTCAGGTGGTACAGGACTACCCGTTCAAAAGACCTCATGACTACAGAGGTCAGGGCGACGGGTCTGTAGTCGTTAAGTCCTGTGATCCTGGGCTTCTTGGCAACAGGGATGATGGTGGAGGCTTTGAAGCAGGCTGGAATGTGACATGTCTCCAAGGAGGTGTTGAAGATGGCAGTGAACACAGGAGACAGCTGGTCAGCACACACACAGCTTCAGGGTGAGGGGCGAGTCCAGATCCTGTCTTTTAAAGAGCCGGTTAACATCTCTCTCCAGAATAGAGAGGGTTGTTTCTGGTGAGGGGGGTGGTGTAGGTGTGGGGGATGGAGTCAGGACATTGAGTTTAACTGCAGATTTGAAAGACATTCATGGAGTGGGGGCCTGATTCTCCTGCAGTTGTAGTTTTCTGAGTTCCGCTGTGTACCAGGGTTTGTCGTTGTTATAACACACCCTGGTGCATGATGGTACACAGCTTTCCTCACAGAAGCCAATGTAAGAAGTCACGGCCTCTGTGAAGTCATCCAGATTGACATTAGCAGTCCTGAAAACATCCCAGGCTGTGCAGTCCGAACACGCCCGACACACACGACTCACTAGGATTCCTTCACCACAGGTTGCAGAGCTTTATTTTCTGCCGGAATGCAGGAATCAGGGGGACCATGACGTGGTCGGAGTGTCCAAGCGCAGCACGAGGGACAGCAGCATAAGCCCTGCTTACTGTAGCAGTGATCCAGCGTGTTCTCCTCTCTGGTCGGGCATTTAATAAACTGTTTGAATTTAGGGAAGTTCGTGGCCTGAGGTTTCCTTTGTTAAAGTCCCCAAGGACAATAACCAAAAAGTCCGAGTTGGTCCGCTCCACACGCCGTATCTGGTCGGCGAGTGTCCGTTGCACGTTACCCGCAAGGTTCCTTCCTTTTTTGTGTTTTTTTTGTGTGCCAATGTGAGGGTTGCGGCAAAGCTATGCTGGTTTACCCAGCTTTCTTTTAAAAAAAATGTTGTTTCTCCATTTTAGTTGTATTTTCACCTTTGTTTTTCCTGGCTGTGTTTTTAGAAAAACAATAATCATTGCATCACTGATGAACAAAGCAGGTGCAGCTAAATGTCAAAGGACGACATATAATATAATCCCATTAGTGACTCTCCATTTATCTCCCTCTCAGACACTTTTTTGTGACACTAATACTTCTGCGTTCCATGGTAAACCTGAGGAAAAAAACTTTAATTTAATTTCTCTACCTCTGAAGTCAAAATGTCCCAACCAAATAAGGGCAACACGTGGTGTAGCCTCACAGCAAGGAAGTCCTAGATTGAAATCTACCAGTGGCCTTTCTGTTTGGTGTTTGCAAGTTCTCCCCGTGTCTGCGAGGGTTCTTTAAGGACGGAGGAAGCCGCACTACCCAAAGACATGCTCTGGGGGTAGGGCTGGGTGGTATGACCAAATACAAAAATCTATTTACCCTGGAAAGGACCCAAATAGCTGTTTGCCACACGCTGGCCTTGCTCGTTAGCGTGTTGCCAATGGCTAGGTTTTCTGATGTAACTTTTCCAAAACCAAAAACCCACCAAACAGATACAGCTCCTGGGCACAAGTTGTGTTGCTGCATCTCCTGTAGCCACAGAGTTACTTGTTGTGAGCTGTACCCAGCATGCAGTTTGGCGGGGTCATTTTTATGAATTGTTTGTGTTTTACCCTGTTAAATTCTAATCATGTCTCAATCTCAACACATTATGACAAGTAGCTCTGACCGCTGTGCGCAAAAAAAAAATTGGTATGAACGGTACGTGAAATTCATACTGTAAGGAAATCTTATACCTTCCTATCTGGAGGGTAAGGTCAATTGGTCACTAAATCGCCTGTAGTTGTGTAAATTGTTTGTTTGTCTCAGTCAGCCTTATGAATGACTGTCAACCAGTCCAGGGTGCACCCCATTTCTTGCCGGATATTACCTGGGATTGAACTTTTTTAAGCTTTTCTTAAAATATATAAAAAACTTGAAAATGTAGTGTGGGATGTGGGGTTCTCTGTGTGTGTCTTCTTGTATTTACTTTTTAGCTTGTAGAATAGATGTCCGCTTGTAGGACAGATGGCGTGACCGGATCGGTCCTTATAAGGCAGACAATGTGAATGGTGGAAAAGAGAGCACAGGAAAAATGAAGATAAAATATTATCTGAGATAACACACCTGCGACCGAAGGGAGAGCCAGTTTGAACCCATTTTCAGGGCAAGGCCGAAGGCTGCAGGAGAGAGTACCAGACACTCATTGTTCGGGGAAGGCGTTTGTTACAGAAGGATGAACTGGGTTGAACCAACGTTCAAGGGCACCAGAGGGATTAAAACAGGTCAGTGCCAGAAGGCAGGCGGACTTTGGAAGGGATTTGCTTGCGATGCATTTCGATGTATTTCATTGTCTCCAGATATATCTGCGGAGAATTGCTCATGTACAACTTTTTCTCTTCTAAATAAATGTTAAACTTTTTAACTAATTTCCTGCAGTGGATTCTTCTATCAACCAACTCGGGTGGATAAGGAATATCCTAACAATTTTGGGGGCTCGTCCGGGAAAGGAGTTTTCCTGCAGGTGGGAATTCGGTCCAAGAGCTTTCATCTGCTGAACACTGCGTACTCCCAGGCCGGCCTCAAAACAAGGTAAGCAGAAACCTGTTACTAATTCTGCATATTGATTAATCTAAAATAAGGAGTACGCTGTGGATTGGTGGTGAAGGAACCAAATTGATACATGAGCAATTCACTAAAGTTAATATTAAGGAAACCGGTAAAAGTGCACAACAATAGTACCGGCGAGTACTATTGGGTTTAGTAGGTACCGGCGAGTACCAAGGGATCTTCTATCCGACACAAATTAAAGGATCAGGGATCCTATTGGGTTTGGTGGGTACCGGCGAGTACCAAGGGATCAATGATCTGACACAAATAAAAGGATTTTGAATCCTAGTCTTTGGTTTGGCAACCCCATCAGTTCCTGACGAGGGCTGAAGTCGCTAGGTGAGTGTCCTGGGGATTTGAGGACCCCCGAAAACTGGTCTTTGGTTTGGCAACCCCATCAGACCCTGACGAGGGCTGAAGTCGCTAGGTGAGTGTCCTGGGGATTTGAGGACCCCCGAAAACTGGTCTTTGGTTTGGCAACCCCATCAGACCCTGACGAGGGCTGAAGTAGCTAGGTTGGAGTCCTGGGGATTTGAGGACCCCCGAATCCCAGGGTTGGAGTCCCTAGGAGTAAAAGCTCCTTAAATCCTGGGCTGCAGTCTCTGAGCAGCTCGTGTGTGTGTGTGTGTGTGTGTGGGTGCAAGCAAGCAGGAGAGTGAAAAAAAAAAAAAAAAAAAAAAAAAGAAAAAAAGAGGGGAAACTGAGAACATAGACGGTCCGAGAGGTTAACATAAACTTTCGGTGTAATACATTGATGACCGAGAGGTTAACATAAACTTTCGTTGTAATACATTGATTCTCGGAAGGTTAAGATAAACTTCCGTTATAATGCATTGATTTCGAAGGGTTAAAATAAACCTTCGTTACAATAAAAGAATTCTGGAAGTATAACATAAGTTCTCAGAACAAACGGGGAAGCTTGCTGGAGCTGCGGAGAACATTTACTGTGTCACACTGAGGTGACCAGCTGTCCGAGCGGGTTAAAGCGATATAACTGGGAACTGTGGTTGGAATGGAAGATGAATATGATCAGGAAACTGTTGACGGCGGCTGGGGGCCAGCGCCGGGGTATCGATGGAAAATAATAAACGACCAGCTGAGGCTGTTGTTGGTGGCGGTGGGTGGAGAGACCACCGGGAAAAAGAAGCATGAGGCTGTGGAGCGCACGGAACGCGCGGTGAGAAAGTTGTTAGAAAAGAAAGGCGTTAGTTTGGCAGACAGGCTGTCACTGGCGCAGATTTTGTGGGAGAAGGAGAGAGATTGTAGAGAAGAAAAGAAGGAGCTTGAGTCGAAACGCGAGAAGGCGAGTGTGTTGAAAAAAGGAAAACTTCGTAAAGAGATGGAGGATGTGGAGGACATGAGGTCCGCATTGTTTTCGTATTGGATAAAAAGTAAAGCCGTGGGGAGAAATAACCAGGAACGGTGTAATGAGGAAAGACCACCGGCATACGATGTTGAAATAAACGGTGTGAATTCGGCTTCTGCACCTGCTGGGTTGTATCCTGTATTAAATATAACGGGGGGAGAGTTGGAAGTTGAAGAAAGTGTACCACTGCGGGGTTGTCGGGGCAACGAGGTAACGGGGGAAAGCCGGCCTTTCGAAGCGCGTCAAAATCGGGAGGGGTTTAAAGAATGGACGGACTCACGCACTCCGGGGAGAAGGGACAGCTCAGAAGTGCAGCGGAGAAATAAGGCGGATAAGAGAAAGTATTTAGCCGGGGCGAATGAGCGGGTGAAAACACAATTGAGATACGGGGAATCACCAGACATGGGGGAGAGAGAAAAAAAAGGCTCTGCCTCGGCTCAGGAGGAGCAAAACGGGGAATGCGGGGATAACAGCGACCCAGAGATTCACGGGGAACCGGGAAAAATGTATCCGTTATTCATGTCTTCTCGAGGGGTTAATAAATACAAGCCGTGGTCGCTGGGAGACGTGTCTGCTCTAGTCGCGCAAATGCCTGCACCATCTGAAGGGGGAGATAAGTGGCTAAAACAACTCGATACGCTTACTAACGGACACACGCTGGCGCTCGGCGACTTTAGGGCTGTAGCAGCCAGATGCATGACCGCACATGATTTAGCGGACGTGGAAAACAGAGCGGGGGTGACCCGACAAGCCGATGACGACAGATTTTTGTATTTCGCGACGGAGATCGGGGACGCAATGCGCGAGAAATGGCCACTTCTAATGTCGACTAAAATACCGAAATTACCATGGGACGCGAAGAAAACCCCGCGCGCGTATTTGGACGAATGTAAAGAAACCTGGGTAAAAAGCACTAGCCATCATCCGGGAACGGAGGGCATACAGAGAGAATGGTTCAGACAGGCGGTGCTGGAGGGAGTACCAGAGGGGGTAAAAGCTAAAATGATCACTAATCCAGACATGCCAGGAAGTGAATCTGCTGTGTGGGAAAGACATTTACTGCACCATTTACAGGACGCGACTGAGGAAGCGACAGGGGAAGAGAAGCAGCTAAAAGAATTACAGGCTCAGCTTCTTAGGCTTCAGCTCACTAAGGTCAAACAGGAAGTGAGCGACAAGAAGCAGAAAGGGAAAGACGAGCGACAGATGACAGTCCAGGCTGCCCCAGCTGAAGGTAACGCCCCAGATTTGTATCCACTCCCACCATGGGAGGAGACGTCGTATGGGACAGCCCAGGGGTGGGGCCCAAACCGAGGGGGAGGTTACAGAAGTAATTACAGGGGTGGCGCTGGTCGGAGAGGATCATACGGTGGGGGAGGAGAAAGAGGCGGCTACCAAGGGAGAGACGCTTGTTTCAACTGTGGTATGGAGGGGCACTGGCGCATGGAGTGTCCTAGCAAAAAGAAGAGACAGGGGAGGGGCAGGGGTGTCCCGTCTCAGGGGGCTTGGGCCCCCAATCCACATGCTGCGCCACCTAGGGGACAATACCCTGCACTGGAGGACTGGGGCTATGAGGCGGATGCCTCTCAGTGACACACCCCGATGGGAGACTCCGACAGCAGGGGCAGGGCAGACCCCATGCTGTCACTCACGGTACTGCAACAACAACTTCCGTTTCTCGTTGACACTGGGGCCACATACTCCACCATACAAGCAGCGGGCTCGTCTGCTATGTCCAAAGACAGTGTCAGCGTTATGGGATTCTCCGGGGTGTCACAGAAACTGCCTATAACAGTCCCCCTACCGGTGAAAGTGGGAAATCAGACATTGACTCACTCTTTTGTTGTCTCACCTCAAGTTCCAGTGAATCTTATGGGAAGGGATCTTCTCATCAAAACAGGGGCTTCAATCTTGTGCGGCCCGGACGGACTGAGTGTCACATTGCTGGATGGAACTGTGTTGCATTGCAATGACAATGGACAGACTAATGGCCAGTGGGTGATGCAGCCACTGCAACAACAACAGTGCGCAGACATTTACTGGGGCCTCCTAAAGCCTGAGTGTCCTGACATCCCAGGGGTGATGGCTCTTTACCAAAAGTGGAAGCCTTGGATAACTCTTCTTGATCCGTATGTTTCTCCTCCTGACCCGCCTCATGTAACATTGTTCTATGATAGACAAGGGGATGATTGCTACTGGGATGAATTTATGGGGCACTTAGAGAGCACTGAGTGGGAGGTGACGTCCCAAAACCTCTATGTGGGCCCAGAAGGGGTAGCCGCAGCTGTTGTCCTCTCTCCTGATCAATTGAAATGGTATTTAATGAGCCAAGAGGCGGTGCCACATGTATCGCTGGCTCTGCATCCCAAACATCAGGCTAAAGACTTGGGTCCAATGACTAAACGAGCAGTGCTGCTAGATGACTGGGTGTGCACTCAACTGCCTGATGTTTGTTTTTCTCCTTCCGCTAAGATGTACAGAATTTCAGGGAAAGCGACTAACACTGTCATTTTAACGCACGAACAGGTGTCCAGAGACCACGGAAGGGAGAAGACCGACCATCCCCACACAGCTATCCTTCTTGAGAAACTTCCAGACTACCTCTGGTCCGAAGGCCCGACGGACGTAGGTTTTTGTAACACATGTAAACCAGTAACGTTTGAAATTCAAAAGCGACCCCCCATTTGGCAGTCCCAATACCCTCACAAGCCAGCCGCGGCAGAGGGGATCAGGGACACTATAGAGGGACTCATTAAGTCAGGAGTACTGGAGCCCTCTCAGTCCGCCTGGAACACACCCATTCTCCCGGTAGAAAAGGAAGCAACTGGTAAATATCGCATGGCACATGATCTCAGAAAGATAAACGACATGCTGGTAACGACAACGGTACCCGTCCCGAACCCATACACTGCGTTGACTAGTCTAACACCACAACAACAATGGTTCACGTGCATTGATTTGGCAAACGCGTTCTTTTGCATACCCCTACAGGAAGACTTGCGGGATGTATTCTCATTCACATATGGGAACAAGCAACTACGTTATACTCGGCTACCGCAAGGATTTGCTCTTTCACCTGGTATTTTCAATCAAGTGTTAAAACAAGCATTGACAGGTTGTCCGCTCCCAGAGGGCACGACGCTGATCCAATACGTCGACGATATCCTCCTCGCATCCACTTCAGCTGAATCCTGTGTGGAAGCAACAGACACCATCTTACGCTGGTTGGCCACGACCGGTTTCAAGGTCAGTAAGTCAAAGTTGCAGGTCGCCAGGCGGCAGGTTTCGTTTCTGGGGAGAGTGCTGTCAGGAAGTGGCTCAGGGCTCTCAGCCGCGCACAGGTCCAGTATTCTCCACCATTCGCGTCCACAGAATGTAAAGGAAATGCTTTCCTTCCTAGGACTCACGGGGTTCAGCAGACAATTCATTCCGCGTTATTCAAATCTCACTCAGATTCTACGTGCAAAGGTAAACGAGAAGGGGATGAGGAACCTCACTGCTAAACTCGAATGGGACCAAGAGGCGGAGGAGGCATTTATTACACTAAAAACAGAGCTGGCGCAGGCCGCAGACCTTGCAGTTCCAGATTACAGCGCGCCGTTTTACCTGGACGTTTCTGAAACAACAGGGGTAGTAAATGGGGTTTTGTTTCAGAAAAAGGGGGAGGGTAAAAGGAAGGTGCTTCTGTATATCAGTGCCATGATGGACAACATGGAAAAACGACACCATGAATGCACACAACACGCAGCAGGGGTTGCAAAGCTATTAATGAAAACAGCACACATAGTCATGGGCCACCCACTACACGTGCTAACAACACACAGCATAGTAGCTTATGTAAACTCACAAACTTTCACGATGACGTCACTAAGACAAAGAAGGCTGAGCAAGCTGTTAGAAGCTCCAAACCTCACCTTCACACATGAAGGCATCAACATGGCTGATCACATGAGAGAGGGGAAACCACACCAATGTGAGTACAAGGTGGAGCTGGAAGCAAAAGCACGAACCGACTTAAAAAGCACACCACTGACACACTTTGATTGGCAATTGTTCACTGATGGCAGCTGCTTCAGACATCCACAACATGGGTTGCAGTCCGGATACGCGGTAGTCAGAAGTAATGGGGCAGGAACAGAGGTTCTGGAAGCGGGAAGAATTCAGGGTCAACAGTCAGCACAGAGAGCGGAGGTACTCGCGCTGATAAGAGCGCTACAGCTGGCAGAAGGGAAGGCAGTAAACATCTATACTGACTCGGCTTATGCGGTAGGAGCAGCTCACGTGGAGCTGGGGCAGTGGTTAAGAGCAGGTTTTCTGACGGCTGGAGGAAAACCGATTAAACACGAACCAGAAATGAAAGACTTGGCGGCAGCCTTGGCTCTACCAAGCACAGTGGCCATTATAAAGTGTAAAGGACACGAGCAGTCCAACAGCACGGTGGCAAAGGGAAACCAGGCAGCAGATCAAGCTGCAAAACAGGCTGCAGGTTACCAAATGGGGCTCCAAATGGTAAGTGCAGAAGAAGAGGGACAGTTGGGGCCACAACTTAATGAGGAGCAAATTGCAGAAGCCCAAAAGGGGGCGTCTCCACAGGAGAAAACGGTGTGGAAACAAAGAGGGGCTACGGAGGCTGGAGGCCTCTGGAGGTCCCCGGACGGTCGTCCAGTGCTACCACCTGAAATCAGAAACAGGTGTTTGCAGGAGGCACACGGGATGGCACATGTGGGACACAAACAGATGAATAGGAATCTTTGTCACTGGTGGCATCCGTTTTTGGCAGACATGACACGTGAATATGTTAAGACCTGTAAAATATGCATCACGTTTAACCCAAAACCGACGGTGAAGCCGGAGATGGGGGTGTTTCCGTTGACATTGGTCCCGGGACGGGAAATAGTCATCGACTACACTGACATGATCACCCGATGCGAAGGTAAAAGGTATCTCCTGGTATGCGTGGACGCCTTGACCGGCTGGCCAGAGGCGTGGCCCACAAAAAAAGAGGACAGTAAATCCGTTATCAAATGTTTGATAAACCATTACATACCAAGACATGGGTTCCCTGAGAAAGTCAGGTCTGACAACGGCACACACTTCAAAAATCATGACCTACAAGAAGTGGAGAGAATGTTGGGTCTGAAACATGCTTTTGGTACAGTATATCACCCCCAATCCCAAGGGAAAGTAGAACGCATGAACCAAAACTTAAAACAAAAATTGGCTAAAATCTGTGCACAGACAAATTTAACCTGGGTTCAAGCCCTCCCACTTGCATTAATGGCCATCAGAAGCTCAGTCAATCAGGGTACAGGTTTCACCCCATACGAGCTGACCACTGGAAGACAGTTTCCCGGACCAAGCGCAGGCTTGAAGCTCCAGCCTGACCCGGAGACACCGACAGGTGAGTATGCAAGTCATTATAACGAACTACGAGCTCTCGTTTCAGATTTTGCAGTCCAGGTGCGAGACAGAACCGGAGGGCAGAACACCCCTGATCCCCACACAACAGCCTGGGTCCTCCTGAGGGTCATTAAGAGGAAGTGGTCGGAGCCACGGTGGACAGGACCATACCAGGTGGAGGAGAGAACCTCACACGCTGTGAGGCTGAGAGGGAAAGGGGACACCTGGTACCACTGGAGCCAGTGCGCCCCCGCGGACGAACCGGGTCGCACTCTTCAGGACATCCTGACAACGCAGCAGAAAGAGACGGAACTGGGCACTGGATAGTGCCCGGACGTGCTCTCGGCGGGCAGTGACCGACAGACACCCAGTGCATGGTGTTCTGTGTTGACTGTCTACAACGAAAGAAGAAGACCAGCGACGAAGAAATGCACAATGCTATCCTCTCCTCTCCTCTGTTCTATCTTTCTCAATTCTCCGCAGTTAGTTTAGTTGAAATAGAGAATGTTGAGTACGCTTAATATTTCCATAATTGCTATGGGGGGGGTAACGGTTGTAATTGCATTAGCTCTTATATACTTAGCTGTCACAGGTTCCACCTTGTTTGTTTGAGTGTTATTACGGTGTTGATACTATATAGCTTGGGTTGTTTTTGGGTATATCTTTCTGTGAGTGGTTTGTGTAATCTAGTGGAAAGAGAGCGAGCCACAGTAAGCGACAGAACCAACACTTGGGGGTCCCTTCTCAAAGTCAGACACGAAAAGACAGGGCGTGGTGTAAGGTAAGAGGTTTAAAGGTCCAGGGGAGGCCCTCCTCCATCAGTATCACAACAGACCGGCATGATGGGCAACGGCTCCAGGGGTGGAGGACTCCACGCGTTGGGGGGCTGGAAATGTATGGGCTTCATGGTACTAATCTCGATTGCCATAGTGTGGGGTATACTAGAGGACTTAGAGGAGGAGGTCGACCCGGCAGACTTACTCCATTAGTTAGGGTGATCTCTGTAAGAGATCAAAAGGGGGAAATTGTGGGATGTGGGGTTCTCTGTGTGTGTCTTCTTGTATTTACTTTTTAGCTTGTAGAATAGATGTCCGCTTGTAGGACAGATGGCGTGACCGGATCGGTCCTTATAAGGCAGACAATGTGAATGGTGGAAAAGAGAGCACAGGAAAAATGAAGATAAAATATTATCTGAGATAACACACCTGCGACCGAAGGGAGAGCCAGTTTGAACCCATTTTCAGGGCAAGGCCGAAGGCTGCAGGAGAGAGTACCAGACACTCATTGTTCGGGGAAGGCGTTTGTTACAGAAGGATGAACTGGGTTGAACCAACGTTCAAGGGCACCAGAGGGATTAAAACAGGTCAGTGCCAGAAGGCAGGCGGACTTTGGAAGGGATTTGCTTGCGATGCATTTCGATGTATTTCATTGTCTCCAGATATATCTGCGGAGAATTGCTCATGTACAACTTTTTCTCTTCTAAATAAATGTTAAACTTTTTAACTAATTTCCTGCAGTGGATTCTTCTATCAACCAACTCGGGTGGATAAGGAATATCCTAACAGTAGTCAGGCACATTTTCATACCATTTTGTAGAGTCACCAGTTCTGATATGCATGCCAAATTCAACAACTTCTTGAATATGATAAAGGCCTCGAAAAGGGAAAATATTAATAATTCAATGAAATACAATAGGTTCCTCTACAACACATGTCAAACTTGCGGCCAGTGTCTGGCTGGCTGCCCAGTGCAGCCCGCAGATCTCTGCAAACGTTGCTTTGCCAGTTGAGGGGCGTACAAAAATACGGGACAAATATGTCCGTGATGAAAAGCAGTGGCTAATTGCTTTGCAACACGGGCAAGCCTTTTTGAACCATGAATTGAAACAAGTCGGTCGATACAACTGCGCGTAAAGACGCATATGAGGAAGCATGCGCCAGCCTTTACACAGGTGGACCTGATGCAGACTTTCCTGTCATCTTCTGATGCACACTCATTGCAGCTTATTAAGCAGTACAGATCACTTGGGAATGACATGAGGATCCTTCTAAACAACTGTGATAAGCAGGTTCTCAACAAGTAGTTTGGGAATGTGGTATAACAGGGGTTCTAAATTTGATTAGAGCTGGGACCAAAATCGTGGGCACCCACAAGAAACATTTGCAGACTATTAAGTCGGAAACACAACATCAATCATAAAATGGATTGAATGAAAAGATGCCTCTTCTGCCGTTATAGTTACACTAATAATTGTGCCCATCAGTATCATGGGTATTTTGTATATTTGCTGACAAATAAATGATGTGTCATCTTTCCAGCTTTTTTTAAGAAGTCCCAAAATACAAATTGGTCTGTCGCCAATTTGTTCGACCCCTTTTCTACTGTGTTCAGCACACATTTATGTCAAATTGTTATTTTTCAGATGTGCTTGCCCAATCAAAGTCTTCAATTCTACATGGTCTTACCTTTCATTGTGAGAAACTGGACGGCTTGCTGAACAACTGTCTGGTAAGACTAACGTGTAAATGTTTTAGTTTTTAAAATTTGCATAAGTTGTATTTTCAACAGAATGGCAAGTAAAAAATGAGAACTTTAATGGGGTGATTATTGTTTGTTCCTCTGTAAAATTAAGACCCAGAGGAGTCTTGTGTCAAGGGAGTTCAACTTGGAATAGTCACAGTTGTTGAAGGTGACGTTGGAACTGTCCGCTCAATTCTAACAATAACAAGCATTGCCCTGGTTATTGAGCAAAGGATTGTCCTGTAAAATCTCAAAAGCATGTCCCTTTTGTTGGGCTGTCATGACCGGACAATGGCCCAGAGCCCAAATTGACAATTCATGTTCAAAATCAAAGTTTATTAAACAAAAAGGTGGAAACTGAAAATCACTTTTGGTAGAGGAAAAAAGGCCCTATACTAAATCTAAGAACAAAAAGGATCTAGAAAATAAACACTAGGCTGAAGAAAGAAGGCGAGCCTGGATAAGGTACAGATAAGATAAGGCTTGACGGTGGACACTGGTACGGGCTGATTCTCTGACATGGGACAAGACGAAGTGTCACAGGATAAAGGGATACGCAGGCAATGTATACACACACACACACAGGGTAAGGGCGCAGGTGGAAACAATCAGGGACAGGGCGGACAATCGAACCAGCACACAAGGGGAAGGAGAAAACTGCCTGAAACGAGAGGAAGGTTATTTTTCAAAATAAAACAGGAAATCACGAGACATAGACACGAGACAGATTGACACCACTTGGTGCATGAAATACCGTAAATATTGTAATTTTCAGTCATCATGTCTGACATTTAGATTTAATATTTATATATGTATATTTAAGAACTTTGTGTTACTACCAAACATTATCCTTGGAATTGTATTTATATTAATTTTTCTCTAAATGTTTGAAAAAGTGACATGAATATTTTTCATACGGTAATGCTAAATGTACCAAAACTGCGCCCCATAAAAATAAGGCCATCACATTTACATTTAATTCATGTAGCATGGTCAGGTGAATAGGGTGTGCATCAAATAGGATTGAACCCAATTTCCATGCAATTACACATAAGGCCCTTAAAAGCGGTGGTTAATTGATCGAGAAGCCGGCTTGCACTTTCTATGGACAACGAAGCCACCGGTGAGACTGAGAGCGGACGTTTTAATCACCAGACATCAATAACACATGAGCCAGTACGGCGCTACAAAAAAAAATAATGGTGAGTTGTCGCAAAACATTTGTCAAAATTAATAATGGGAAAACATAAGAAGGTCACTAAAGCCAATGTCCCTGTCCCAATCCCATATTTTAGGGGCCCATTCTATAGGTGATGTAGTTATATGACTTCAACACCAACAAATAGAATAGAATAGAATTTTTTTCTTTTATATGTCCAACGTTCACACCCAAGCTGCTCTCCACTTAAATCCTAGGTGAGTAGGAGTGCATTCAGACACCGAGAGATAAACCCCTTAGTAATTTTGCTCTATAGAAACTGCACACATTACCAAAACAAACAAATCTTCACCATATTAACGTTTGCATACACATCACTGAACAACTTATAGACCCACAACATTGTGCTGTGTTTAAATGCAGGAGCGTGAGAGCATGTTTATACGCTTACGCAGAGAATAATGTGTAAAATGAAACTTTATTGAACTCGCTGCAGGAAATCCTGCAGCTGTGATGTATCTCTATGGTGTCGGACTAGTGTGAATCAAAACAATCTTTTATTTAGATTAAATCTTATATTTCAACATCATCCGTGAAGTTAAATGTTTTCAAACAGTAATATGTATACCATTTGCTTCAGCTGTTGCTTGGTTGACGGCTAGCTTTCCACAAGGTCATTGGAAAACTACAAATGAGGGATGTGTATAATACTATCAAACTATTCTCATTTGAAATCAGAAGAGTGCCCCTGTATTTTAACAAGGCTTGATTCATGCACAGACACACTCCCTGATCCCACTGCCTAATCCCTTCTTTGGCTGGGACAAGGACACGTTGACAATTTAAGACCTTTTCCCTCAATTTCTCTTAGAAGGAGCAGTTGACCCATCACAACATAGTCTCCAGGATTTGGGAACATGCTTTAATTAATCAGACTGTAATGGGCAACCCAACTGGGTAAACATTTTTTTTTCCAATCTGACATTCCCACAGAATGGCTCGTAGATCCCCATGATACCCCATGGGAAGTTTCACCACATTCAAGTTTGTGTAACAATATTTATATAGCAAGGAGTGTTTGAGTGCTTCAGTTTGTTCTAGATAATGACTAATGCTCTAATTTGTAATTCATCATATTTCCTTGTTGTCTAAATACTTTATATTTTAACAACAACCAAATGTTACATATTCTTTATTTAGTGTGTAGGAAGGTCTGTCCAGAATTTGTGAAACACTTTTAAATTTAGCTATTTATACCATATGTTTTCAGTTTTGTTACGCGGAAAAAAACTTGCCTCTAGGTATACACTCAGCTAAAGGATTATTAGAACACCTGTTCCATTTCTCATTTATGCAATCACCTGGCAGTTGCTTCAATGCATTTAGGGGTGTGGTCCTGGTCAAGACAATCTCCTGAACTGCAAACCGAATGTCAGAATGGGAAAGAAAGGTGATTTAAGCTTTTTTGAGCGTGGGATGGTTATTGGTGCCAGACTGGCCAGTCTGAGTATTTCACAATCTACTCAGTTACTGGGATTTTCACGCACAACCATTTCTAGGGTTAACAAAGAATGTTGTGAGAAGGGAAAAACATCCGGTATGTGGCAGTCCTAAGGGCAAAAATGCCTTGTTGATGCAAGAGGTCAGAGGAGAATGGGCCAACTGATTCAAGCTGATAGAAGAGCAACTTTGACTGAAATAACCACTCGTTACAACCTAGGTATGCAGCAAAGCATTTGTGAAGCCACAACACGCAAAACCTTGAGGCGAATTGGGCTACAACAGCAAAAGACCCCACCAGGTACCACTCATTTACACTACAAATAGGAAAAAGAGGCTACAATTTGCAAGAGCTCAACAAAATCGGACAGTTGAAGACTGGAAAAATGTTGCCTGGTCTGATGAGTATCGATTTCTGTAGAGACATTCAGATGGTAGAGTCAGAATTCGGCGTAAACAGAATGGGAACATGGATCCATCATGCCTTGTTACCACTGTGCAGGCTGCTGCTGGTGGTGGTGGTGTAATGGTTTGGGGGATGTTTTCTTGGCACACTTTAGGCCCCCTTAGTGTCAATTGGGCATCTTTTAAATGCCAGGGCCTACCTGATTATTGTTTCTGACCATGTCCATCCCTTTATGGCCACCTTCCAGCAGGATAATGCACCATGTCACAAAGCTTGAATCATTGAACACGACAATGAGCTCACTGTACTAAAATGGCCCCCACAGTCACCAGATGTCAACCCAATAGAGCGTCTTTGGGATGTGGTGGAACGGGAGCTTTGTGCCCTGGATGTGCATCCCACAAATCTCCATCAACTGGAAGATGCTATCCTATCAATATGGGACATTTCTAAAAAATGCTTTCAGTACCTTGTTGAATCAATGTCAAAAGGCGAAAGGGTGTCAAACACAGTATTAGTATGGTGTTCCTAATAACCCTTTAGGTGAGTGTAGATAATAATACAATTATTTCCTTTAGCGATTGTAACATTGTTGTAACATATATATATAAAGTACATATATAAAGTATTGTGCTCTTCTCCAAATGAATCTAAAATAAAAATGTCTGTGTATATATGAATACATGTATCTTCACCAGTAAAGTAAATATAAACTAGAACATAGTAAGTCTTAAGTAAATAAATACAGACTTGTAGAGCACACAACAAAACATGCTATCTGTAGCCCTTCAAAAAATCTTTCCTCCACAATGTGTTCCAGTTTATCAATAATCTGAAGGATGTTCGCCCCAGTGATTTGTAGAGGATAGATAAATAAACAAAAAAGATTACAGAAATGGATCAGAAAAATGTGTGTTGACTGAAAAATTTTAAGGCCAATTCATTAATTCCAATGGCAATGATTGTTGTTTGAAGTTGATGTTAACCATCTCTACTGGCTAAAATCAGATGACGCAGAATCGAAGAGTTGCTACACGGACAATCAATCTTTGAACTTAGTAACACAATCTAGTTGTCTTTTTTTGTCTAAATTTGTGTTTTTATCATAATGTTTGAACAAGCAAGCTATTTATTGGTGAGGCTATGTTGTGGGAAGTTAGTTATAATGAATGTATTTACTAACTAAGCTAGCTTATGATCCTAGATTGTTTGTATTGTGAGACGTATCTTCCCGTTCGTGTGCTTTTTACATCGTTTTCTATAGAGCAGATGTGACAATGCAGGAAATTACGCTGTAACCATATAAGACACATATGGGAACTGAGAGATGAAGGAGTATAGCGCACAGGCCTATATTTGGGGCAAGCCTTACATTTCTTCTGTTATAGAATTGTATTATTTAAATTAAATAATGGGCATAATTACAGTAGGCTAATATCATTCATTGCATATCCGTTCAGCACTTCCTGCAACCATTTACCGATAGGCTACCGGTAGAATGAAACCGGTAGACCTAGAGCTAATCAACTTTCTGGGGACTAACCATTTAGAAATGAATCAGTAATAAACCATAGTGTCAGTCTTAAGATACATCGTTAATTGCGGATTTTTTCCAATGTTCTTAATTACAATCAAGCAAGTCAAAAATTCCACTCGGCCAAAAAAAGGTTTATCGCGTATAGCACTTTATCAACGTAACAATATCTGGTCCTGCAAAGGACAGCAATCACAAACACAATACAAAATTAATCAGCAACATCTGAATACTGTGGCAGCCCGAAGGAAACATGGCGCCACACAACACAACAGGTGTAGGCAATTCCCCCCCTCCGGCAGGGAGCCTCAGCTGCAGACTGTTGGACCAATTAGGAGCGGCATAAAAGTGAGCGAAGCAGCCACAGCAGGGGGAGAAAAGGAGAGGACACGGAGCACTCGAGACATCACCAAAACGTTGGAGCAGTTTGGACGCCCTCCCACTCTGGAGGACGTGAGTAGGCTGAGGAACCCCGTACTAACCCTACGTCTCTTCTGCCCCTGCAGATATACGCTTGAGGAAGCCAGGAAATACCTAAGAAGGCGAACCTAAGTTAGTTTCTCCTACTCCCCTCTCCCACACCTTTATGAGAAATAAAAGTTACGTTTTGTTGCCACCAAACTTTGCCTAGTGACTTGTGTTGACAGAAACACTCCAAGCCTCGTGTCGGAAGGCTACATATGGTGGAGAATGCGGGCATGAGTCGAGCCTCGCGTTGGATTCAGACTGGGCAGACGTGAAACGATAAAAAGATGGAGGAGGCGCTGAACGTCATTCTGCAAGCTCAAACTACACTGAACGCAGCAGTCACCGAGTAGGAGACCCCAAAATTATCTGATCAAAATTACTAGAGAAGACGATGTTGAAACCTACCTCGACCTCTTTGACAAAACGGCCCAAAGAGAGAGATGGCCCATGGCGGACTGAAGCAACCAAAACCCCCTCTTGGAAACTGATGCAAGAGACTTCGAAGAAGTACCCAAGGAAACTGGAAGGATGAGAGGCCTCCGCGAGATCCTGGTCCGTTCCGATGTTTCGCGTGTGGAAGGGAGGGACACCTGGCCCGTGATTGCCCAGGCCGAGAGGAACTCATGCCCACGGCCAGTACCACCGAATCATCAAGGCCCCACTGCCATCTCCTTACCACCTGCTGGGCTCATGAAGGGGAGTTCTGCACATACTCCAAGTAGCTCTCTTGTTTCTCAGGCACTGTCAAATTGAACATTATGTCATTATGGGCAGACGTGGAGAACGACCAAATAGCAGATAGTAGGGAGAAAACCCTGTTGCCTCACTCCGTGTGCAATTGTAGGCATGCACCATTTTCTCCAGGGAGTTCTTCCAGTCAGCTTCCTTTGTGTCAGTCAGGGTACGCAACATTGACAAGATGGTTTTATTAAAACGTTCCGTCTTTCCATTTCCAGCAGGATGGTAACACGTTATATGAGAGCCTCGCACCCCGGCGCATTTCTTGAGCTGATCCATTAACCGGTTCTCAAATTCTCCCCCCAAATCGTGGTGAATCTTCTCTGGGAAACCAAAGCGGAGGGCAAAGTCATTAAATACTAGAGATGAGCCGGATACTCGGCTGAAACGAGTATCCGGTACGGATAAAGCACTTTTGCCGAGTACGAGTGTTATACGAGTAATACGAGTCAATATCTGTGCTCGGATTGAATAAAAGTCCTCATTGGGTAGCTGTCTGTGTCTGCGTTCTGTGATTGGCTGGTAGTCACAGCGCCCCTCCCCTACACACATACTGTTTATTGTGTTGCTGTGTCCCGCTCGGCTCACACACGGAACACTGAGAAGTGAAGAGCTCTCTCTCCCTCTCTGTCGTCAGGTTCACGGGTCTTTCGCCATAAATTTAAAGGATTTCTTCGGCTTCAGATTTATTTTTTTTACTTCGGTTGTTGTTAATTCGTAGAGTTTAGGTAAACGTGGGGTTTATTAAGACGTGGTTCTTAAGAATGCGACTCGCGTTGCATCTCTGCCTGTCGGAGATTTTTTTTTTTTCATTTGGCTCGAACAAGTTTTTAGTTTTTTTACTTCATGCACTGACCTCTCTCTGCCGGAGTTTTTTTTACCGTCTGCTGGTTCTGTTCACACTCACACACAATATATCACAAACAATAATTAAGAAGGAATGCTGTTTTAACCGCAGAAATGCGTCAGTACAGTACACTGTTTTCAAAGTTCATATTTTATATTGGTCACCTGCTAATCAAGCTCTCTGTAAAGGTTCAATTGCATGCTTAAAAAAGAGCATAACGGTTAAAGCCCAGCCCATTTCAAGACAACCCAACAACTTACGGGTAAAATACATCCTACTTCCGGATTAAGCCCCGCCCACTTTCGGGTTAGGCCCCGCCCAATCAGAGTACAGATACGGATACAGATAATGCTGTACTCGCTCATCCCTATTAAATACCTTCTGGGCCACAGTCTTCGCAGACTTGTCTTTAGTGGCATATGCCTGTGCAAACCGTGTATAATGGTCTATCAATACAAGTATGTATTCGTAGCCCCCTTTACATGTTTCCAGATGCAGAAAGTCCATGGACACTAGTTCAAATGGATGTGTTGTAACAATTGGAACAAGGGGTGCTCTTGTTACCTTTTGTATCCTGCGTCTCTTCAGGCACTCGCAGACATGTGCAAGGAAGTGTTCTACCTCCTCTTGCATCCTGGCCCAATAAAACCTCTCCCGAATGAGGTCTAATGTCCTGTCCTCACCTGGGTGTCCCATTTCTCTGTGCAGTTCTGTAAAAACAGTTTCACAATACTCTTGAGGGAGGACCTGCTGATGTCGATTTCCTGATCGTCTGCAAAGCATCTGGATGATGGGGGCTGATTTGTTCTTTTCAGTCTCAAGGCTGGCCCTATGATAGGGTCTCTTTCCTGACTCTCTAGCATCTGTTGTGCTGTTAAAGGCTGACGCGGAGGACCCCAAGATGCATCACTTAACAGGCTCAAAGTATCCAGCTTGAACAAACTGACCCAAGTAATCTCTAAAGCGCTCACAGACAGCCCATTTAAGTGCTAGAAACTCTAATTTGCCAGAATGCATGTGATAATTCTTTTCAGGTGGGGTCAGTGTCCGTGAGCCGTATCCTATGACGACCACTTTCCCCATCTGCCTCTGGTAAAGAATGGCACCCAGCCCCTCTTGTGATGCATCGCAGTGGAGTACAAAGGGCTCGGTAGCCTAATATAGGTGGAACAGTCAATTTATCAATGAGAGTGTTCAGTCTTTCTTGATGGCTTTGCGTCCATACAATGGGACTGTTTGGTGACAAGTTACCTCTGTTTCTTGGGCCCGCTCCCCTCTTGTCTTTTCCCCTTGCTGCAGGTGGATGTTTGACTTGAGAGGAGGACAGCAACTGGTACAGTGGTGTTGCCAACTTGGAGAAGTTCGGTATGTATGCTCTGTAATAGGAGAGAAATCCAAGTAGTCTTCGCAGGGCTCCTCTCTTTCAAAGCCAGGACCGGGGCTAACTCTGCAGGGTCCATGGTATATCCATCACTGGAGACCATACGTCCAAGGAAGCGTACTTTTCTTTTGAAAATTTCACACTTGCGTGGACTCAGCTTGACACCATGCTTCTGGTATCGCTGCAGCACTGTTCTGATGCCCTGGAGATGCCCATCAAAACTGGCACTGTGTACCAGATTGTCGTCCAGGTACAGCAGACACATGACATCTCTAAGGCCACTTAAACACTCCTCCATATTTCTTTGGAATTCTGCGGGAGCTGAGCTTAGCCCAAAGGGTATCCTAATCCAGTGAAATAAACCCCAAAGTGTTGTAAAAGCTGTTAAGGCTTGGCTTTGTTCATCCAGGAAGCCTTGGTGGTAGGCCTTACCTTGGTCCATGACTGAAAACCAAGAGCTACCGCCAAGAGAGTCCAGCATGTCTTGAATTCTAGGGATCGGGTGGCGGTCTGGGACTGATTTCTTATTTAACTCACGGTAGTCACAACACAGTCTCAGCGCCCCATCCCGTTTTCTGGCGCACACAATGGGCGAAGCATATGGCGACCTTGACTGAGTAATCCAGCCACGATTGAGCAGGTCTTGAATGTATTCCTTCACCTCTTGGTGTAAAGGTTTGGGCACAGACATATAGGATTTCTTTACAGGAGTGGTGTCGTGAAGTGTGATGTGTAACTTCAGGGATGGGATCAACCCAATGTCATCATCGTTGTAAGAAAAGGCATGACACTCCTCTCGCAACATCTGCCTTACTCTCTCTTGTTGTGTGGGCTCTAAGTGGTCTACTTTCACCGGTGGATCCCAGCAACTTGACTTCTCTTTCACTTCCTTGTTTGGCATAGTTTCTCTCTGATGGACTAGCGAGCTGTCATTGTTTTGTTTTGCAGTTGGAGTCAGCGGTTCAGACTGAACTGCGTATGCTGTTTTCACCGGTTGCAGGTAGCCCAGAACAGTGCGTGCATTTACTGTGACATCAAATTTGTTTGTGTTCATGAGAGGGACTGGAACACACATAGACTTCCCTTGTGTCACTGCCACTAATCCTTCCTCTACAGACACACCCTCAGGTAGGTTCAGCTGGTCACCGGGGACAAACAGCAGGCTCTGGCCTTTGAACTGTATTCCCGCACATGCTCTCACATTCACAGTGGTCACTGTTTCGGCAGCCAAGCGGATTGTCCTTTTTCCAGTGCAAACAGTTCCAACGTCACACTCCGAATCTTCTCTCATGAGTTTCATCACTAACTTTGCTGTTTTGCATGTTACAGAAAAAGCTTGACTTAATTTCTGAATCGTCTGTGATGCTGTCTGCTTCTCATCCCCTTGACTTATTATTGCTTGAATTACATTATACCCGATTATAGGCTGCTCGGCCACATTCGAATCACTTGAGACTAACAATTGGGCTAACAGTGGCTCTGACGAGCCCTGGTCTTGAGGTAGTCTGAATTCTACTTCTACCCAGCATAAGAAGGGTATTTGTGTCTGATTTGCAGCAATGCCAATTAAAGTACGTGGACCTAACAGTTCTTCAATGGGGTGCATTGGACGATGGGACAGGTGAGTCTTCATTAATAATACTGGCTTGTGCGCCTGTGTCCCAAAGTGCCTCCACGGGCACGTCATCAAAAAAACATTGTATTAGACATCGCTCACCGATTAGACTAATCAGCCTGGTCTTGCGTTGAGGAGGAAGATAACACACAGGATTGCCTGTCACGGTAGCGGACGACTTCAGACGGGTGGGAGGGGATGGCCGATCAGCGAAGCTAATAACACTGAAACAAGCTAGTTAGCTAACACACATATAACCTATTTTCAACCCACTAACGCATCAAAACTCACATTCTACGACACATAACATGGTATTTTAGCTTCATACACACATCTAATTATTACGGACACCAGCTCACCTGCAAAACACAAAAACACACTTATCAGCACCACAGCGCCAACTGTCGACATTCTCCCCTGCTGAAAACTGGACCAAGCCGGCTCCGCAGGAGCAGGCTTAGATAAAGCCACCATCATTCGAATCGCGCTGCTGCCGCCTAGTGGTGAAGCTGGTGTACTGGTTATACATGCGTACTGAGGGCGCAACATATCTACAGGATCGTGTCGTCGCTGCGATGTTGGCAGTCAGGGAGAGTTGGGAGTCAAGTGTCACGCCGAGGTTCCTGGCACTCTGAGTGAGCGTTAACACTGAATCGCCGAAGTTAGCGGTCAGGTCCTGAGTGGGCGAGGTTTTTCCAGGGAAGAAAAGTAGTTTGGTCTTGTCGGGGTTGATCTTCAGGTGATGAGCGGACATCCACGCAGAGATCCGTGCCGCCACCTGAGTGTCCGAGTCGGGGAAGGAGAGAATTAGTTGGGTGTTGTCGGCATAGCTGTGATAGGAAAAACCGTGCGAGCGAATGACGGAGCCAAGGGAGTTGATGTAAATTGAGAAGAGGAGGGGAACCAGGATGGAGCCCTGAGGAACTCCAGTAGTAAGGGGACAAGGTTCCGACACTGATCCTCCCCAAGTTACCCGGTAGGTGCGACCATCAAGGTAGGATGAGAGAAGAGAGAGCGCGGATCCTGTGACACCAAGTTCCTGAAGGGCGGAGATAAGGATCTGGTGGTTTACTGTGTCGAATGCTGCAGAAAGGCCCAGTAGGATGAGCGAGGCGGCTCTTGCAGCGTGGAGTTGCTCCGCGACAGCGAGGAGAGCAGTCTCTGTGGAATGGCCCGCCTTGAAGCCTGACTGTAGGGGGGTCTAGGAGGTTGTTACTATGGAGGTAGGAGGAGAGTTGGTTGAAGATGGCTCGTTCAATTGATTTGGACAGGAAGGGAAGGAGGGATACTGGTCTGTAGTTGTTTTCTTCCGAAGGGTTGAGGGTGGGTTTCTTCACGAGTGGGTTAACTCTTGCTTCTCTTCAAAAGAGATAACAGAGCATTGTTAATGAGACATGTGAGGAAGGGAAGAAGATCGGGGGCGATCGACTGTAGGATGTGGGATGGGATGGGGTCCAGGGTGCAGGTGGTGGGACGGGAAGAGGTTACCAAGGTAAGAACTTTGTTAGGAGACAGGGGTGTGAAACAGGGAAGTGAGGGCGATTGAGGCGAGGTCTGTGGGATATAGTTGGAAGGAGGTGGGTTGGAGAAGGAGGAGCGTATGTCAGCTATTTTTTTGGTAAAGTAGGTGACAAAGTCTCCAGGAAAAAGGGTTGAGGGGGGAGGAGGACTGGGGGGTTCGAGGAGGTTAGTGAAGATGGAAAATAGTTTTTTGGGGTTGGAAAATGAGGACTCAATTCTCGATTGGTAGAAAGCCCTTTTTGCAGCGGAGATGGAGGCAGAAAAAGATGACAGAAGCAACTTTAACGCATGCAGGTCATCAGGTTGTTTGTATTTTCTTTTCGGATGCTCGCAGAGTGGCTCTCGTAGCACGCACCGGTTCAGTCAACCACGGAGCTGGAGGGGATCTGCCAGCCCGTCGAGTCTTAAGCGGACACAGCAAGTTGAGAGAGGATGACAGAGTTGTTAGGAGAGTCTCTGTGGCAACGTTCGGATGCAAAAGTGCGAAAGAGTTGGTTGAGGGGAGAGCCGATATAACGGAGGAGGCCAGGGAGGGGGGGGAGAGTGAGCGAATGTTACGGCGGACGGGTATAAAGTCGATTGAGGGTGCAGGGTCGTTAGTTGGTGAGAGCGGAAGAGCGTATGAGACAAAGTAGTGATCAGAGACATGCAGTGGAGTTACAGTGAGGATAGTTGTAGCGCAGTTCCTAGTGAAGATGTAGTCAAGGTGATTGCCAGCTTTGTGAGTAGGAGGGGAGGGATTGAGTGACAGTGCAAATGAAGAAAGTACGAGTATGAGGTCAGATGACTTCTCTGTTGGGATGTTGAAGTCACCTAGGAGGATGAGTTGAGGGCCATTTTCAGGGAAGTTTGACAGTTCTTCCAGAAAGTGACCCAGAGAGCCTGGTGGTCGGTAGAAGACAACAATGTTTAACTGACAACTGAAGGTAAAGCAACTCAGAACCTCCATATTCCACCCCCAAACTGATGGGCTGGTAGAAAGGTTTAACAAAACTCTTAAATGTTAAAGAAAGTGATTTATGTCGATGGGAAAAATTGGGATCAGCTCTTGCCATATGTCTTGTTCGAGAAGTCCCACAGAGTTCAACTGGTTTCTCACCCTTTGAGCTCCTCTATGGACGACGACCGCGTGGGGTGCTGGATCTTGCCAAAGAGAGTTGGGAACAGCAGCCGTCACCCCATTGCACCGTCATTGAGCATGTGGAACAGATGCACGAATGAATGACTACGGTCTGGCCCATCGTAAGGGAGCACATGCAGCAGGCACAACAACCTAGGGGCACAGATCAGAGAATTTCACCCTGGAGAAAAGGTACTGGTTCTAATCCCATCCAACGAATGTAAATTCTTGGCCAGGTGGTTGGGACCCTATGAGGTTATAGAGAAGGCAGGCCCATTCAACTACAGAGTACGCCAACTCGGCTGAAGACAGGGCCAACCAATCTATCACATAAACCTCTTAAAACCATGGCGTGAACCTATTATCCTGCCAAGCGATGTACTCATAGCCAGTGTCCATTCCCCTGTAACTCCGGACGTGAAGATGTCTTCTCCGATCTCCCGGGACAGACCTCTCTGATATCCCATGATATAGTAACAGAACCCGGGAAAATTGTTAGGCTTCGACCATACAGGATTCCAGAAGCTAGAAGGGAGGTCATCCAGAAGGAGGTAAGGAAAATGCTTGAGTTAGGAGTCATAGAAGAGTCTCAAAGTGCTTGTTCAAGTCCCAAAACCAGACGGAAGCACACAATTCTGCAATGATAACAGGAAACTGAACGAGATTTCACAGTTTGACACTTACCCTATGCCAAGAATAGACGAGTTGATCGAGCAGTTAGCAGCACGATTCATCACAACCCTTGACTTGACCAAAGGGTACTGGCAAGTACCTCTAACCCCTCAAGCGAAACCAAAAACCGCCTTCACCACTCCTGAGGGGGCTTTTCAGTACCGGGTTCTCCCTTTCGGGGTCCATGGGGCACCAGCCACGTTTCAGAGACTCATGGATAGAGTCCTCCGCCCACATAGTCAATGTAGGAAACCAGCTTTTCAACCACCCGGTGTTACGTCCCCTGTTCTGTGTATAGGTTTGTGTATGTGTTCTGTGTTGTGTGTGTGTGTGCATACAGGTGGTACTGATCATCCATGATCTCCATTCATCTTGACTCCACCCCCGCTCGTTACCCAGTTCAGCTGTTTCCACTCATCTCCAATCCCATCATGCCCTTCTGTCAGCATATGTACCCCTGTGTTTGTTTCAGCTGGGTGGTTGGCACTCTGGTTGTGTATACGTGAGTGCTGGTGTATGGTAGAATATTTGTATTTCTGATGATTTGGTATAGTGTGTATGCAATTAATAAGTGTTCTTTTTGTTTCTTTGTTATCTTTATTACAGGGGGGGGTGAGGAGTAGTTTAGCCCTGCTCCGGAGTCTACATACCTGCACGTAGTGTTACTCCCCTGTCTAACAACACTAGCTACACCTGGCTGGGCCACCTAATGTAAGTTTTGTTAGGGCGCCTTGGTAGTGTGCCAGTTAGGTTGTGAGATAGGACAGGTAAGGGGGTGGGAAGCATTGTGTTCTTTTCTTTGCTTTGGTACCGCCAGCTCTCTTAATTTCCCCTGTTAACAGCGGTATAAATAAAAACAAGCCTGTTTACCTCAACTTCAAGCCCATGTCTAATTCTTACACCTTCAACACCACACCCTGTTTATTGGCCACAGGACGCCGTCAGGCAGTGGCGTGGATCCCACTCCCCTCCTGGGGAGGCAGAACGTAACACCCGGTCTGGGTCTTTCTGAGACACCGTTGTACGTCTCCTGACTGAAAACCCATTGCGCTCCAGAAATCTCTGGAGCCAGCCCCTGCTTGCCACGAAGCTACAGTCTCCACTGTCACAGAGGGAAATATTTCCAAAACTTTATTTTGTATCATCTTTCTGGTTACCCTAGAATGCCTATCACGGACTGAAAAAATCCATTCGACCAGGCTGGTCTCCATATGCAGGGTAACTTTTTACCTACCTCCACCCGCTAGTCGGGCTCTGTTCTTTTTGGTCGCATTGGATTCATTCTTCTGCTTCTTCCAATATCGAATTTGGGTCTATATTAAACTCCTTTGCTGCCTTTTCTCCCGAATGTTCTTCTGCGAACTTTAAAACCTTCTCTTTGAATTGTATGTCGAATTTTCGCCTTGGCGCCATAGTGCACTGCTTTATATGCTACAATACGTGCATTTAGACTAAACAATAACAAATTGCCAGACGCACCTTCATGAACAATAACAAATTCGCCTACGTGGTAAAATGTATTTTTTTATTGCCAACAGTCCATGAAAATAGCCAATAACATTAAACATAAGGAACATGTATTTATGAAATACTACTTTTATATATATATTTTTTTTTTACCCCCGGCCTGTATTTGGGGCCGGCCTTTACTTGTCCGTATCGACCACGCCCCCAGCTACTATCTGAACCCCGGCCACTAATTGAATCCCGGTCTTTATTTGAGGATTTACGGTAAATGCAGAAATATATTTGGGAATCGTAAATCAAATATATTTGTGGAGTGTTCAGTGCGCATTTGTGAAGTTGTAATTATTGAGAATGATCTGACACCATACAATTGTCAATGCTAACAACAAGCTGCGGAAAATCTCCCAGGGCAAGCGCTCCAGTGAGACTACAGCGAAACAATTGAAGAAAATGGAGTGCAGACTTGATGCCACATTTCCGCTGTGACCTCTAAATGTTGAAAAGCTGATTGATTACCCAGAAGACTGAGCTTTCTTGGCCAGCATGAAGACTGACAGAGTGGCCACATTTGGTGTATTGGACAAAAAGCTGCAGCTCAAGGTGAAGCGGCGAGAGGAGCGTCAAGCTGCCGCAGCAGCCAGGCAGTACCATTGTGAAAAGGAGCTGGAGGAGATGACGGCAATGTCCAGCCTGGAGTGGGAGAGTGAGGAGGAGTCAGAGGAGGATACTAACACAGTCTATCCACCATCTTTGGGTGAACCATTCCACAAGCATAAGAAGACTGGAACAAACGTCTTCATTCCACATGACATCCTTAGCCGACCAAGTGTTGTGTCACTGCCTACAAGGTTGAAGATGTCACCAATGCAACAGGCTGCCTTCACACGTGGTCTTGTTGCAGAGTCGGGTGGTGAATGTGCACATCTCACGCAAACAGCTGACCGAGCAAGATGCCAAGTGCTGGAGACCATCAGTGAGGAACAGCACAAGCAGTGGACACCACCTCCATTGTGCACCCTACACTGGGACAGAAAGTTAACACCGATGCTCAGCAATGTGTGCCAGTTGGAGGAGCGTCTTACAGTGGTTGTTGGAGATGCAGAGCGACTGAAACTGCTTGGTGTCCCGGCTTATAAGAAACAGACCAATGAGGCATGTGGAGGGATCATTGCCCGGTTGTCATGCAAGTTGCTGCAGGACTGGTGCTGTGCTGACCAGGTTCTCAACATGGCATTTGACACCACTGCGTCAAACACTGGCCATCTCACCGCAGCCTGCATTGCCATACAGCTCTCACTGTGCCGACCACTGCTTTGGTCTGGGTGCCGGCACCACATTGGTGAGGTCCTCCTGAACCAGGTATTTGCAGACCTGAAGGTGGAGTCATCACGGTCACCAGAGGTTACCTTGTTCACACGTCTGAGAGAGAAATGGAACCTGTTACCACAAGGATCCAGCAGCCAATGGTCCCGCTACATTCCTGGCAACACCGAGCAACCACTCCTGGGCAATTTACGTGCTGAACTTGTCAGGTGCGCAAAAGAAGTCACTGGCCACAAGCGAGGTGACTACCATGAGTTTGTGCAACCGTGTCTTGTGTTTCTGGATGTAGATGGTGAAGAGCAGACTGCAGTGACCTTCCAACGACCGGGAGCACTTCACAAGGCACGATGGATGGCCAAGCTGCTTTATACTCTCAAGCTGGCTTTGATGGAGCAGCACATGCATTGCTTTCCCAGGGCACAATCACCACACGGCAGCAGGTCCCAAAGATTCGGGCATTTGCCTTTTTTATTTCACACATCTGTGCAAAGTGGTGGTTGACCTGCGAGAAAGCTGTAGATGCTGCCTGGAATGACCTGACACTCTACCACCACCTGCAGGCATACAAGGCTGTAGATCAGGGCATTGCAGCATCAGCAATCAAGGCGCTGGAGAGGCATCGCTGGTACCTGACGGGTGAGATGCTACCCCTGGCTCTCTTCAGCAGCAAGTTGCCCGATGATGACAAGCGTGCACTTGCCAGAGCGATCTTGGAGCACAAGCCCGCTGATCTCCTCATGCACATTCCTGAGCAGCGCTTTGGCACTGGATTTGGCAAAATCCAAAGCCAAAAATTCCCCACCCTCTTGTCAACTACCAGCTTGGCTGACCTGACCAATAAGGATTGCTGGTTTGGGATGCACCATTGATCCAGAATTTATGTCTTGACCTCATTCATGTTTTCTATAGGACAAATGAATGGAGAATCTTGAAAGTTGAATTCTGAGAAATTCCCAAGTTGCCCAAAGGGCAAGCAAACAACTTTCAATTTAATAACCCTCTAGAACATGTTACTGCATTTCCAGGTCAAACCTTTAGCAATTAGACTAAAAATTGCACATTTTAGTAATTTCGTAAGTTCATGTCTTAGGTGGCACCCCTAAATCTCAATAGAATTCCTCCAAACTTTGCAAAAGTAATTTTTATGTTAATTGGAACAAAATGCAATGCCAGCCAAATTAATATTTTGAAATTAAAATGTCCCATTCAAATTTGGTGCACCTAATATGTATATATTAGGGCCGGGACTCGATTAGAAATATTAATCTAATTAATTAGAGGCTTTGTAATTAATTGCATTTTAATTGAATAACTATTTGACCTGGGAACAGTGAGAAGTAATTTTTTTCACATGGATTTTTATGGATTTTTATTTTTGTTCAACCAATTCCAGCAGACAAGTGTAGCAATAGCATTTTTAGAAATTTAGTACTTTCAGAAATGCAGGTCGCCTACAGGTAAGTAGACCTTCTGTAAACTATGTTTTGTTTAAGTAGACCAATACTTTCAAGTACATTCAGAAGATTGGTTATTTTTTCAGACGTGGACTTAGTTACCCTGGTCCTTAAACCAGTCATCTGGTGCAGTGTGGGTTGGGTGTGGGTCCTTGTACTCGGAGTCGGGCTAACGTCCACGCTAGCTGTTAAATGTTTTGCATTGAGGTGATACGCAAATTCCTTGTTGCATAGCTTGCACACAACCATGCTCTTATCGACACTTCCATCCGTTTGTTTTTTATAATAAGATTTCCCATTGACGGGGCCAACCGACATGGTCTCGTCAGCTTCTTCGTTCATGTTCACTGTGGTTTGTTGCCGCCGAAACTCATCCAGTGAGAAACGTCCCGCGGTGCAAAAAATAAGTGTAAAAATGCGTAAAAAATGTTTACTTAATTACACAAAAAATAACACATTAATCTTAATTCACATTAGCACATTAATTAAGATTAATTAATTACAAAGTCACGGCCCTAGTATATATATATATATATACACATATAATCAGTCATAAAATAAATCAAGTCAATACACACACCTACCATTTGTCTCGTTACTCAAACAATCAAGAGGCTGATAATCAGTGTAGTGGTCCTCGTAGAGCAAGCTGCTGACCACACATCAAATATCTATACAATAATTCATGTGGAATTTTTTATTTATTATTAATATAATTCAGAGCTTCAGAGTTATCTTGAAGCTAAAGTTCTGCTGCCGGTTTAGAGTCTCGAGGACAGTCTCCTCAAGGCCTTTAATTAAAACATTCCACTGCGGATACAGACAATACGTTAAAGTTACATTTAAACATGAAGTTATGAATCTAAACTCTGTCCTCAAACGGACGTAACCGGTGAACAACATCAGTCTCTGACACAACATTAAAACTTAAGACTCATTATAGTACAGTTTGATCTCATGTATAACCGCTACGGAGACCTGAAAACAGGCTGCTCTCTGCGAGGCGAATCACATCCGGATATTTTGACCGTTCTCGTCCAGATGCGGGCTGCCAGTTGCTCCATTACGCAGGTCTGCCAGTCCGCCTGCGCTTGCAGCGCCCCCAGGTAATGCCGGTTCACCTTCGCCTGATCCTGCAGCATGGCAGCGATCTCTCCAAGCATCTGCCCCAGCGCGATCACCGGCTGTGCCACTCCCTCACCGTGCTGCCCGTACATGTTCCTAATCCTCCCTGTGTTTCATGTCATGTCCCTGTACATGACATGAAAACCTTTATAGTACGCTTTAAGTTAAAGTATTGCTGTTTGTTTACTCTGGGGGTGTATAGTTTTAGGCAAACGGAAAAACCCTGGTGTAAACCAAAAATCACAATTCACTTCAAGTCAATGACACAACTTTTGACTTTTTTCAGTGTGTACACATGACACCCATAGCATTCTGGAAGGGGGATCCTTTGCTGTTCTGCCTAAGGTTTGTTTTTTCATTCAAGGATAATTTTCCTCAATGAGTAGTTCCCCATCTTATTTAATAGAATATCATAATGTACAATTCATGTCCAAGCAGGGTTTTCGGGGTTTTCATCATCCAGTGCCAGTCCGGCTGGATGAGCAGTAGCACATTGCAGTGAAATCTGACAGTCGGTGCTTTTGCTTTAGAATGACAGCTCAGCAAAAGAAGAAGCAAACTACCCTGGGGGTGCAGATACTCTCGTGAGCAGTAAGCAATCTGTCATCTCCTCTCTGAAAATAAACACCCAAGAAAGGGGCAATGTCTGATTAATTTCTCTGTATGTCAGCGCAATACCTTGGTTTCTGTATGTTGTCCTTAAAACTAATGAGAACACATTGGGTTACTCAGGGTGACAATATTTCACTCAATGTCGAACAGCATCAGATCCAAAGACGGCTGCTAATTATTTGAAGGATGCCACTTCAAAAAGATCGAAAGAATTTTATATTAGGGTGATTGGAGATGATAGTTGAGACAGCCGTCCACACTTCTGTCTTCACCTTTGTGAGTCATTTCTCCAAGAACTATTCGTCAGTCATCAACTCACATCATTTAAAAGATCTCCTGAGATATACATAGTCTATCGCTGTTCAAAGCAACTATTCTTTATCATGTTGATGCCTTTCTTAACTATCATCAAGTCAAAATAAGTTTGATATATTGATTATATTTACATGATTATATGTTACATGTAAAGCATGCTTATAGGATTTTTCTAGTTCAAATGGAAAGAAGTTAATTTGTTCAATTTCTTTGTGGTTGAGAGCACGAAAGAGTTTTTTGTTTTGTAACGTGAGCAGTAATCCTCGAAAATGATGAATAAATGGAGACAAAAAAAATGTGATGCAAAAAGACATCAAAAAAAAAAGAAGCAATGTTGGTACGCGCAACATGAAGCTGGAAGAACTACAATATCAGCTGTTGCCTTGCGTAGTAAAGCATCGGAATGGGAGTTGGAACCTTCTTTATTTGTGACCACAGTTCGACACCACTAATCCCTTAGTCGCATTTCCGCCAACCACATAACAATAACACAAAGCTACTCCCGCGAGAACCACTTCTACTACGGTAACACCTGAGGGTTAAAAAGCACAGCTATCTACATCCCCCCTTCTTTAGCTGCGGCCCCTGAACATGATAAAATAAAGTCACACACTTCTGCAAGAGCAGCAGTTTTATAATAGAAATGTAGATATGATCCGGGTTGCTTAAAAGTAACTGAGTGGCCCACAACCATGTGCATTGTCAACAGAATAAAACATGTGGATCACAAAGAACAAAGTATTATTTCTAACATTTTGTATTGAATGAACTTGAGCAGCTATATCAGTTCAGGTATTTTCTATTTGGCCTAGAGGCTCTGGCAGATCTAGTGAGATACATGGAGGTGGCGACTTGAACTGGGTTTTTGGCCTGCGGTTTGACGCATTGTTGAGACTCCACGCCTTGCTGGTGCATGAGGTGGGGGCGTTTTCTGGACTTAATTGTCTGTGACACTGTTCTGCTGGTGTTTGTTCAGTTCTTTCAGTCCCTTGTATTTTATCCATGTCAGGGTCAAGTGTGTAACCTGTAGTGCTCGATTCATCTTCGTCTGTGGCGCTCTTTGGAGGCTGTGGCGTCGGTTACGCCTATATTCCTTCCCTTCAGAACCTACCACATACGAGCGTGGCTCATCACACTTTCACTTCACAATTCCCACTTTATCATGTCCCTTTTTGGTTTGGAGTCTTACCACCTGGTTTGGTTTCAGGGGTCGTAGTAGTTTGCTGGTCTTGTCATAGTAGTGTTTTTGTGTTTGCCGCTTCTTTGTTAATTGTGCTTTAATGCTGGTTGGGGTTCTTGCGGCCGGTTTTAGTAATTGTTTGCAGATGGGCAGGATGGTTTGAGTGCGACGGGACAACAACCTTTGTGCAGGTGAGCCCAAGCAGATTCAGGTAGAAATCCGTCCCATCTCGCTCTGTGGTCTCTAACAGTTTCTTTGCACTCCTTACGGGCCCTCTTAATGAGTCCATTGGACTGTGGATACTCTGGACTGCTCGTCACATGCTGAAAAACCCAAGATCGGGCAAAGTCATGGAAAGCCTGGCTGGTATACTGAGTGCCATTGTCTGAGTACAGCTTCTGTGGTATGCCGTGGACTGAGAAGTGACGCTTTAGCTTATTGACGACAGTCAGAGATGACAGGCTGCTGAGCTGGTCAATTTCAAACCAACCTGAATATGAATCAACAAGTACCAGGTAATGATGGTTCTTCCATTCAAATATGTCTGTGGCGGGTGGAGGGTAGGTCTGGGACTGTGTGTAATTTTAGCGGCTCTTTTTGTTGGTGGGACCTCAGGCTGTTACAGACGCCCCATGCCATAGTGTCAGTCCTTCCGGGGACTGACGTTGCATCTCGGTGGACAGGAAAGGGTGTCGGATAAGTAGAGATGCTTTCTCTTTTTGTAGGTGAGAGTCAGGTCAAATTTTTGCAACTGTAACATCATGCGTTGCAGCCGAGCTGGGATGGTGTGAAATGGCTTGTTGTGAATAGTGACCAAGGGCTGGTGGTCAGTCTCAATCACAACGGGCCATAGATGTAGTCGTAGAACTTGTAGCAGGCGAAGACCACCGCTATGAGTTCCTTTTCGATTCGTGCATATCTCATCTTCGTCTGGGTCAGTGTGCGAGACGCGTATGCCACAGGATTCCCCTCTTGGAGGCAAGCAGTCCATAAACCATATTGTGATGCATCGCAGGTGAGTGTTACGGTTTGCCTCACATCGTAGTAATGGAGTACAGGTGGGCTGCTGATGCAGGTATTGAGCCTGTCAAAAGCATTCTGTTGATGCTCCGTCCAATTCCACACCACTTCTTTGTGAAGCAGCTGACGTAGTGGTGTGGTAAGGTCACTTAGGAGAATATACGCTCTCGTTCGGGCAGGTTTATCGCTGTGTACGGCGGCAATGAAAATATCATATTCTCGTTCAAACTTGCGCCAGTGCTCTGCCACATTCTCGTCAAAAACGAGCGGGTCCGGACGTCTGAATACATCTGCCATTTCGACGCTGTCGCGGTTGAGAATTCAAAGTTGACGTAGGCTAATTCCTAGAGACGAAGTAATCCGAGAGATGTCTTCTGGATGGACATCTCACTTCTGACACCATGTTGCCTTGCGTAATAAAGCATCGGAATGGGAGTTGGAACCTTCTTTATTTGTGACCACAGTTTAACATCACAAATCCCCGAGTTGCGTTTCCGCCAACCACATAACAATAATTCAAAGCTAATCCCGCGAGAACAACTTCTACTACAGTAACACCCGAGGGTCAAACAGTACAGCTATCTACATCAGCTAATGGAGCTACTGTGTCGGCTAAATATTGAACAGCTAAAAGAGGTGTGTATCCAAGCCAAAGTTTTATCAGATGAGGAGAAAAGGCACACGTTGATTTGAGCAATTAATGATACAGTGGATAGTTTTTGAAGAAGAGGAACATGACGTAGCAGAGACATGGGTGCAAGAGTTGTTCGCTACAGCTAAGTGCTTGAGAGAAACGGCGCCCGAATCAAAGAGGGGTGTACGAAATGGAAAGGAGCTATAAAGGATTCAAAAACAGTATGCGGAAGTGCAATTGAATTTCCAGACGAATTCGCATTTATGGCCAGATAGGTAAGCTTGGACACAAAGACAAGTTATCGTACACTAACCTCATGCACCAAATAGATTCTTGAACTGTAGTAAAAGCTGCTACACCAGGGCTTGGATTACATGATATGCTGGAAGCTAAAAGTAATTTGAATCTGGTGCATTTGAAGACTATTCTTAAAGCCCATTTCAAAGAAAACAGTACTACAGATATTTTCCAGAGACTCGTTAACATAACACAAGATGCGAAAGAATCCGCTCAGAACTTTGTCATAGAGAGGCAAATGGCAGCTGCGAACGATGCCAGCTTAGATGTACAGTATAACCCGGACCTCATTCAGAAGAAGTTTCTTAGGTCAGTCAGTACCTGACTACTAAGTGATAATGTTTAATTGCAGGTGATACCTCACCTGGATGATCTAGGAGTGACTGACGAGATATTAATAGTGAAAATGAATGATGCTGCTGCTGTGGAGATACAGCAGAAAATGAAGAAAAGTATCCTAAATAAGCCAGCCAGAAACAACTATTTACCAGCTGTATAGTGAGAGGGAAACAGAATCTGGCCAACAGTCTGAACGCAGCACTGCAGTCAAGGCCAGTGTGAAAAGCCAGAAGATACAAGCTGCAAAAAGCCCAGCAGAAATCCAGCAGAAACCGAACCGAAAGGATGCAGAGGCCAAAGGGACGCAAGGGGTAACACTGATTCAGGTAATTGCAAAAGGACAGACTGTAGAATATTCCTCCCCAGCCACTCCAGAACAACAGAGCGGGTTACCCTACACCCTGACAATTCTCAGAAAAGGCATTTTCAGAATAGAAATCGATGATACCTTGGCGCATAGCCAAACGGATGTGAGAAAGGTGCTTCAGCGCTACCAACAGCACAGGTGAATCTGACTGCAAAGAAATGTGAGCTCTTCAAGAACCAAGTCAGATTTTTGGAAAAGATTGTATCAAAGAAACTTTTGATTATCAAAGGAAAGCTACACAATGGATCCTGCAGAGGTAGCCCAAGTGCAAGATATGAAGCAGAAGAAGCCAGCTACAGTGAACGCAAAGCAAGGTACCCTTACACCAGTGTATCATATGGACAGAAGACAGTACGCTTCTCAGCTAGCTGATAGATGTCCTCTTGTCCTGGGCTACCCAGACTTTGAAGAACCGTTCATTCTGCATTGTGATGCGTCCCATGAGGGACTTGGAGCGGTGCTCTATCAAAGACAGGAGGGAAGGTTAAAGGTCATCGCGTATGGCTCCTGCACTTTCTGCTCCAGAGAAGAATTACCATCTACATTCTGGTAAGCTAGAGTTTTTAGCAATGAAATTGGCCATATGCGAGAGGGATAATTTGTATTGTACTCCATCGTTTGTAGTTTATACAGATAATAACCCTCTCACATATGTGCTCAAAACCGCTAAATTGAACACCACATTGCTGAGATGGGTGGCTGAATTGGCAGACTTCCGATATAGGCCAGGGAAGTCTAATTCTGACGCAGGCGGGCTATCGCAAATGCCCCTTGACATAGAAGTATATGCTAACCTTCAACACAGATACAGCCTGAAATCTTGTCCAGTGTCACCAAAGGGTTGTCAGCTCCCCCGGGTGGAGAGACCCGTTACTGTGTCCAGTGACCATCACCACAGCCATCGCAGAACTGAGCAATGAGCCACGGGTGAGCGCAGCGAAGCAGATCATCCCTCAAGCACTGAGAGCAGCTCAAGACGACGATCCACTGCAGAAGCAGGTTAATCACCAGGTCGCACAACAGCAGTGGCCGAAGGTGAAGGACACTCACAGTGAGTTGGCGGTGTTTGCAAGGGAAAAAGGAAAGTTAGTGATTGATGCCGAGGATGTTATCCGGTGGCAAACAGCAACTCGAATACAAATGGTTGTGCTTCCAAATTTCCGTCCCCTCATTCCGAAGGAGCTGCATGAAGAGATGGGGCACTTGGGTGTTATGACTGTGGTCATATGTGTACCACAGTCATAACTGGCTGTGTGTGACCTGTGTTTTTCCTTTGATTTTTTCTTGCATTTCATTTCCCTCCTGCAAATAGGTGTGTGCCATAGCCATGTTTGGATTGGTGGAAAGGATCCTCTCCGTACCGTGATTGGCTGCAGCTGGGGAATACCAGGATATAAAAGAAGCCATGATGGCGTCCGTTAGAATAGCAGGGAGAGCAGCAGCAGCACGCAGTCCTCGTCCTCATCTCCCAACCGGCCACCTTTTTGTGTTGTGAAACTTTGTTCATCGTATACAGGTGAAACTTTAAAAATGATAATATTGTGCAAAAGACCAAACAATGCAGACGAGCTGAAGGCCGCTATTGAAGCATCTTGGTCTTCCATAACACCACAGGCTGATAGCATCGATGCCACGGCGCATTGAGGCAGTAATTAATGCAAAAGGGTCCCAAACCAAGTACTGAGTACATATGCATGATTATACTTTTCAGAGGGCTGACATTTCTGTATTTAAAATCATTTTTTTATTGATTTCATGTAATATTCTAATTTTCTGAGATTTCGCGGTTTTCATAAGCTGTATGCCATAATCATCCAAAATTATATCAAATAAATGCTTGAAATATCTTACTTTGCTTGTAATGAGTATATAATATATTTTTACCTTTTAAGTTGAATTACTGAAATAAGTCAACTTTAGCACTGTATTCACAATATTCTAATTTTTTCGAGTTTCACCTGTATACCGTTTCTTTCGATATTGTTTTCTCCTGTTTTTTTTTTAGTAGATAGGTATGTAAGGCTTTTGTCACTCTTTTTCTCTTCTGTTTGGTAGGTCAGCTTATTTCTAGCCAGGATAGTTTTGTTTGTTTGTTTGTTATATTGGTTATAGGCCATCGTGAAGCCATGTATTAGTTACTTATATGAATATGGTTATTCATTATATTTATTTGTTTATTGAAATAAATAAGTATACTATTTAAAGTAAATTGATTGGCTGTGGCTACTTGGGTGACGGGGAATATGGGGCCTATTCATGTTGAGTCCAAGGCACCCCTTGACTGGGGCGTAACATGGGCGTTGAACGGACGCTCCATCTAATGCGTAAGCGCTTTTTCTGGCCTCACATGCAGAGAGACGTTGAGCATCACATCAACCAGGTGTGTAGCTGTGTGAAACGGAAAAGCCAACAGAAAGCAGTAAGAGCACCACTTACCAATATTGTGACCGCATATCCCTTTAAGCTTAACTCGATTGACTTCATGCATCTGGAGAAGTGTAAAGGAGGATACGAGTACATTCTTATAGTCATGGACCATTTTACACGATTCACTCAGGCATATGCGTGTACAAATAACAGTGTTGAACTGCAGCGGAGAGGATATTTGGTGACTTTGTCCTCAAATTTGGTTTGCCCACTAAATTACACAATGATTAGGGTAGAGAGTTTGAGAATAAGCTATTTGCAGAGCTCCAGAAATACTGTGGCATCCAAGGTTCTCACACCACCCCTTACCATCCCCAGGGAAACGGTCAAGTGGAACGCTTCAATTGTACCCTGCTGGCCATAATCTGGATGATTAAGCTAAAGCAGACTGGAAAAACTCTTGCCAAAGTAATACACGCCTACAATTGCATGACGAAATGAGTCCACCGGATATGCACCATATTACCTGCTCTTTAGTCATAACCCCAGGTTGCCTATTGACATCATGTTTGGTATCCCTCACAGTGATGGCAGTGCATCTCATGATTACTATGCATAGAAATGGAAAAAGATGGAAGAGGCTTACCAGTTAGCCTCCAAGGCTGCAAAAGCAAACTGAGACAGGGGAAAACAACTGTATGACCGGAAGGTCCAAGGTGCAGAGCTCTAATAAGGAACTTAAATGAAAAAGGTGGACCAGGGAAACTCGGGTCATTCGGGTCAGAATGCAGAACTTGAGTTTTCAGCTGACTCTGAAGAGGACTCGCGGGGCATGTCATGTCCGGATGGCCCCAAAGAGATGCTGCAGCACAAACCAGGAGCAACCTCAGACTAGTAGCTACAGAGTTCCAGGCATAGGCTGCAACACTAGCACCGTAGGGAGAAGACGTGATGGGAGAACAGAGCCTGTGGACATCAGACATGGATAGAGAGCAAAAAGAACTGATTGGGACTGAACTGGAAAATGAAGTGACAGGAGGCCCAAGTGAGGATATAGAATATTATGAGCTGGAGACAGCAAACAAGGAGGGAGAAGTGTCTCCACCATTTTCACCATCTGCAAGACAGTATCATTTTAGAAATAGACACTCTCCCAAAACATTCCCGTATGATAGGTTGGGGCAGCCCACTGTTAGCTGAATTAGGTTTATGATGCATTTTAGAGATTCTTAGAAAGTTATTGCCATCTAGCCATCATCTTTTAGGATGGATGCAATTGGCAAAGTTCCTGTCAATGTCAAAGTCAATGTAAATGGAAAAGTGTTGTGAAGAAAGATGTTAAAGAAAAGCTACTGTTACTTTTATACAGGCCCACACAAAGTCAGTTTGTTCTATTAGAATCCCAAAGATAATTGTGGTTGTAAGATACTGTGTTTACATTGGTATGGTTGAAAAGACTAGCGGTGAAAAGAATCTTTTAACACGACGATATGATGAAAAGTGAGTTATTGGTATAATTGAAGTGTGAGATTCTATGTGATGTGATTACAGTACAGGTCAAAGGTCACACCTGTTGTAGTCAAGACAAGCTACCCGTGACCACAGCGGAGTAAATGGATGGTTGTCGTAGTGCACAATGACTTCCTCTATTTAACAAATGAAATCTGTCATCAGATGTGTGTCTAGAATAATGGACTCTAACATGTAAGAGATCAAACTGAAATGGGAAATGTCGGGACGACATTTAGTTAAGCAGGGGAGAGTGTGGCATATCCCCCAGTTTTTCTTTTCTTTGGTCCCTTTCCATGATTTTTTGGACTATAGATGGCACTGGGATAATGTCGTTTTCATGACGGTGAAGAAGTGGTCGAGAGCGCGAAAATAATTTTGTTTTGTAAAGTGAGCAGTAATCCATGAAAATTATAAATGAATGGAGACAACCTTTCCCAGCAGAATGTTGAGAGTTTTACTTTCTTCAAGTATGCAACACTAACAGCTCGTACTAAGAACAGCAGATGATTTGAGAAAGGGCCTTTTTTCCAGGAATATTCCCCAAATACCTGTAAGTACATTTAGAGTGTGTAGTATATCCCCAATCTGCACTATGAGGTCACCCAAACTGTCTCTTTCAGGGACTTCCTTTCTCAGCATAGAGTTTCCTAATACACAAAATGATGAGCATTTAAAAGAGGGAGACAAGATGAATCTTGGGTCTCTAAATCCTTGTCAACATGATTGGTTTTCTCTGACAAGGCAACAGAGTAAAAAAAAATTCAGAGACATTCCTGTGCCAAAAACACAAATAAAAGTAATTAAACACAGCAACATCATCAATCTCCCCAACAGTGCGCCTGCCAGGCTGGTGTCTGCACTGAATTAACACCGGGTGGGCTTCTCGGCCGGAGTGGGGGATCTGCAGGCCAGTTTGCCGGCTGTCTGGCAGGCTGCGCTGCTATCTTACCTGGCACCAAGCCAGGTAAAGATACTTTGATTAAGCATTGATTCATAGTAGAGCATCGCTCACTCCAGGGGACGAGCAGCTGAGGTGGTTTATGATGAGATTATTCTGCAACCAGTTGATTAAATGGACGCACACATATCTGTCATTGGACTGGAGGGATTACATCAGGTGTGTTGCGAGTAAATTCCATATATAATGTGGACGTGAAAGTGCAATAGACTATAATCCTAAAGATCAACATTTGCTGGTGCAATACATCCCAGTGTCAAACAGTATGGGGAGGATATTCTGACCTCTGGGGCGGTTGTGGCTCGTGGTGGAGGTTCAATTCCCTTGCCCTCAAAGTACTTTTGTCAGTGTTTTTTAATTATTAACTCTAAATTGCATGTGTGTAATAAGTGTAAAGCTCTCTGAGTTTTTAGAAAACTAGACAGGTGCTTTTCCAGAGCCATGAGTTAATCCATGCCTGAAATCTTCACCCATATTGTTTCTGTAAAGCTTGTTGCATGTATTAATGTGTTAGGGATTAGCATTTTCTGACAATATGACAGGGGAATTATCAGTAGTAGTAGTGTCTGCCAATAAAATCCAACATTGATGAGCTCTTTATATTTCACACACAGCATCTGCATACCAAACACATTCTTACTCCCAGCATGTTCTTGACAGTCAGTAGTTGAGTTAGCGTTAACTTGGAAAAGCTATTTGATTATGTGATATGTTCTGAATGTGAAGTCAGGCACGGAGACATGGATGTTTGTTATGTTATAGCCAACAATGGAAGAGCGGAAACTGTTCTAGATGTGAGTAAAATGTGAAACTACAACATTAGATAACCACCTCTAAAATTACATTCATCAGCTGCTAACAAGTCTATAAGACATGCCACAAAATCAAACCTATGGGTAACTTATAATAGAAAAAGCTTACATCAAGTGTGCCTTTTCCATCAAAGATGGCCATGAATTATATCACTGGTGTCGCTCTGGATTGCAGTAGCTCACAGTTTGCCTTCGACTTGGTTCCGGGGAATGTGGTTAATCAAACTCATAACTGCTGCTGACATTTAGCTTTCCACAACAGCTCTCTTCGGGGTGACACGGTAATCATAAATTTCCTTGTCTCTCTGATTTTATCTCAAACATATTAACTGCCTTCCTGCATACTGCTCCTGTAGTCAGACAACCCTGGGGTTGTTGGTTGGTGCCAAACCTCTCCTCTCCCTCTGTCGGTCTCCCTCATATTTTTCCTGAGTGTGAGGTAATTATCTCCCTATGCATTCACTGAAGCTAGATCAGTGGCAGATATGATAAAAATAGCTGACAGGGATTTTGATATAATAGTCGCATTGTCTCATAGAGAAAGTGGCTTCTAATGAATAATGATGAGGCCCACCTCAATATTTATCTCAGTGTTATTCAGATATGGCTGGGATAAGACATTTTGTTTGCTAAAGCTGACAGTGATTGTCAAGTATTAGTGACTTCCTTGTTCCGGGACAACCTTGGTGTGGAGTTTATGATGACTTTGTTTAGACTAAAAATGCTGCTGTGCTAGATATCCTTGAATGATAATCAATTGGCAGGTCCGCTGTTGTCCATCGGTGCAGTCGCTGTCATGCATGGGCTTCTTTATATGCAGCATAAAAGCAGCTCTTGGTTTAATCAAATTCTCAGTTGTGGCCCTTTACCCTTTAAAGGCAAGAAGATTTGTGAATAAAAAGTTGTCTTTGCAAAGCTTTTTTTAAGTTGACAAGAGCTCTAAATGCTATTAAAGAAGAATCATCCAAAAGCACTTCAAATGTTATGGACCAAAAATGTTGTCCACCAGATTAACAGTTTCCCAGAGTACTAAGTGGAGAGTCACGTTAAATATATTCAATATTGTCCAAGTACAGGGTAAATTTTCTAGCCAAGGTCAGGCATGCTGTGAATCATCCCACAAGTACTATAATAATTGCCTTTTATGTTGAACTGAGCTGACCTGTAAAAGCAAAGATCAGAAAATAGCATCCTAGGCTTTGTGTTATGCAGTTGAAGAGATCAAAATGACGTTGCTTACTAGGATGTTTGCAATCCAGTAGACACCAGGGCTCACCGCAGTGTGAGTCTTATCAGAGAGGCTACAGGGATCCCACAGCATTCTGCTGTGTCAGCCTTTTCACATCCTCGAGTCCTTCAAGAATTTAATTTGAAGAACCAACCTGTAATTATCTACTCTGTTGTAATGAAAAAGAGGACTGTGTTTCATTGCAGAGTGAAAATCTGAGGTTTACCAGTAGAAGAGCTGAGAGACAAACCCAGCCAGAAACAGCTCACTGTTGCACTGAATCACAGACTGGTATCTATTTGTGAGGTAAGTATTGGCATTGCTGTTTGATACAAATTATTATATCAACTACATTATAACACTGGTGCTATCTCTGTCCAGCGTTTCTGAGATTGGGGGGGAGACTAGGAGAAAAGGTGATGTCTTGGCAATAAAACATGTTGTGCGAGCGTGTACCTACAGGATCGTGTTGTCGCTGTGATTTTTGAAATCAAGTGTCACAGCATAGCTGTGGTAGGAGAAACCATGCGAGCGAATGACTGAGCTGAAGAAAGGGAAGAAGAGATACCGGTCTGTAGTTGTTTTCTTCAGAAGGGTTTAGGGTGGGTCTCTTCAGGAGTGGGTTAACTCTTGCCTTCTCTTTCGGGATGTTGAAGTTTCCTAGGAGGATGAGTTGGGGGCCATTCTCAGGAAAGTTTGAAAGAAGGATGTCCAGTTCTTCCAGGAAATGACCCAAAGACCCTGGCGGACGGTAGAGGACAACAATGTTTAATTGTAGCGGGTGAGTAACTGTTACAGCATGGAAATCAACAGACCGTTGGGCGGAGGATGAAAGAGGGTAGAGAGAAAAGATCCATTTAGGTAAAATGAATTAGCCTGTGCCACAACCCCTGCTAGTGTGTCTGGGTGTGTTGCTGAAGGTGAAGGCAGAGGACAGAGCAGCTGGGGTGGATGTGTTCTAGGACAGAGCAGCTGGGGTGGATGTGTTCTACGGTGTGACCCAGGTCTCAGTGAGAGCGAGGAAGTCAAGCGACTGCAGGATAGCAAAGCCAGAAATGAAGTCTACTGACTGACTGGCAGTTCCCGAGGCCTCCTGTGACAAGGTGTTGGACATGTGTGGAGCGGGTGGGGTACATAAGATAGGAGAGGTTATGATAGAGAGCAGATCTAGTCCGAGGGCGATAGTATCTGCGGGTAGAGATTCGAAAAGGTACAGGGATGAAACACATCGTGAGGAATGAACATAAGATGGCGCTGCACTCAGCCACCCTGAAGACTCCACAAAAGACTGCTTTGTCTTGGTCCTGCTTGTCTACGTGCGGCGAGTCTTTGCCAACGATTCACATAATCTCCAGTTAAATACTCCATCGTTAATGGAAGTCGGCTACGGCTGCGCTGACCACTCCCCCTCGTTAGGAAACAACAAGTTGATTGACCTCAGCCGAAACGTATCCAAATGCAAAACAATGAGCACTTTTATGGAAGTAAATCTGTGCCATCGGGGGTTGAAATAAAAAGTTGATTGAATTTCTAGCACTGAATATTAATGCATTGAAATTATGTACCTGAATGTTTTTCAACATTAAAACACCGCAAAAAAATTCAACCTAAAAAAAAAAAATGTTGAAATATTCTAAATGGAGGCTACAATATTCAACCCCAAAAAATTCAACCTTGGCACACCAACATCCGGGACACTAAGGAAGAGCAATCGATTCTAGATTCAAGATCAGGAGCGTGCGTCAAGCTAAAGGAGCGAGCACCCAAAACACCTTCGGCTTCGGATTGTATCCATGTCCAATAATAACGGGACTTTAACTCTTCTTCATGCCATCAGTGTGGCAACGTATGAAGAAATACATAAAAGAACATATAATGTTCACCCTAAACAAAAACGTTTGCTTGCCACTGACGATATACAACTCTATTAAAATATACAAATAAAATAAAATCCCTTAAGCTCGGGTGGCCGAGTGTGTAGCACAGCCGCTCTGTGGCACAATGTTATTTTGCGCGACACGGTTCGAATCCCGGTTGTGGCGGACTTTTAATAAATGTTCTTTTATGTATTTCTTCATACGTGGCAGTGACGTAGTGCTCACTTATACAATCGTAATCGCTGCAATGGCTATGGGAGGCATTTTTGAACATTTTCAGAACAATATGTTTGCAAATGTGTGACGACTCAAGTGACGGAGGCAGACAACACCTGCCTGTCGGGGGAAAACAAACACGCACCCGTAGCCAAACCAGTAGTTCAAAAACCAGTAGGCACGTAACACCGTCACTGAAAAATGGGTTCTCGTTTCAGACTTTATGAGCAAATACAGGATCCCTTTGAGATAAATTCTAAAGCCTCGCATTAAGACGTACATCCCTTTATGTAAGACTCTGCGCTACTTGCAGGTCGCTGTGTTGTGCCAGATCCTCAATAAAGTTTACCCATGGTCATGAAAACTCATTTAACGTTAAGTGGACTTTGAATGTCGATTAATACCCAACTGAGATCGGCTTGTGCCGCTGTGAAAAAGGATCCTTCCACCGACGCTACTGCGGTTATTCCTGCATGTCCTGTCGGGTTTATGCGTCTGCACGCTCCGCTAAAGCCGCTGCCCCCCCACTACGATACAGCGGCTCATGTGCCTCTTCAAGCGCGTTCCTGGATTCAAAACTCCGCCAATCACTCCTAACAGCTTGTCCAAGGATCTCAGCATCATTAAATGAATTCAAAACTAGAAGAAGAGGCGTATTGTGAGCGGCTGTACGCTCCCGTTTAACTTCCGCTTAGTTCATGTCCAATACAGTCTGTTAATGTACAAATGTCAGCTGTCTATTACGGAATCTTACAGAAACAAACCACACTGATGACATGAAGAAGAGTTAAAGCCCCGTTATTATTGGACATGTTTACAATCCAAAGCCGAAGGTGTTTTGGGTGCTCGCTCCTTTAGCTTGACGCACGCTCCTGATCTTGAATCTAGAATCGATTGCTCTTCCTTAGTGTCCCGGATGTTGGTGTGCCAAGGTTGAATTTATTTGGGTTGAATATTGTAGCCTCCGGATGTTGGTGTGCCAAGGTTGAATTTTTTGGGGTTGAAAATTGTAGCCTCCATTTCGAATATTTCAACATTTTTTTTTTTTAGGTTGAATTTTTTTGCGGTGTTTTAATGTTGAAAAACATTCAGGTACATAATTTCAATGCATAAATATTCAGTGCTAGAAATTCAATCAACCTTTTATTTCAACCCCCGATGGCACAGATTTACTTCCATACACTTTGACACCCTAATCAGTGATCATACACCGTGTGCTTTTTGATAAACAAAGATAGGATACACTTCAATGAATGTAGAATAGCAGAATCTACAATGAGAACTGGCACTATAGACAGCAACTACCAGTCAAGTTAGCTTAAAACAAGAAAGTGTAACAGCTAAAGCAAGCAGCAGTCAAGATTCACTTAAAAACAGCAGAAGCAACAAGTTTAGCAGACAAGCTTGGTTAAAGAAAAGATACTTAATCCGATTTAACATCTCCTGGATGTCTGAAGTTCTGGTAGACATGGTGCACACCACTTTTCATTCTTTCACTCCAAATCAGTGTTGCCAGCTTGGGATGGGCAGTCGAGGTCTGGACATTGCTATTGCACATTGTGTTGACTGGCAAAGCACAAGCTATAAATTCTGCTCTTAGTTTGCAACAGAGTTCCTCAGCTGAGATGTTATTTTTAGCACAACACCCTTTCATTTATTAAATACTTTTGATTCAAACATGGCTTAAATACACAGGGGAGGTGCAGGTGATTGAACACAGGTGGAAACAATCATGGACATGGCAGACAATCACAGGGGATGACAGTGCAAGGCAAGATGTTAAGTTAACGTAGGGACACAAGAAGCATGAAACTACAAAATAAAACAGGACATGAACCCAAACCGTGACAGTCTGAGAACATGATTGTTGGGATGTCCGATCCCGTTGGTTGATGAGAAGAATCAAAGTAAAGAAAAGTTAACATTTATTTAGAAGAGACAAAGCTAGATAAGCAATTTGTGCAGGTATACCTGAAGACCCTAAGAATCCATCCAAGAGTCTGTCTGCTGTCAAACTGTGAACTGTTTTATATTCTCGCTCCCCCCCTTCGCACAAAGTCAACTTCCTTTTACTTTCAGTTCTTCAGTCACCCTGCAATGGTTTTAAAAAAAGCACAGCATTAATTCTTTTACCTTACATGATGAACCTTGTTTGAACCGCTGCGTCCTGTTGCACACGATGTCCACTGTGGTTTCCACTGTGACATTTTGTTGGAGATGTACTGTTATTTTTACTGCATTATTTCCTTTGTTCTACAAGAATAATAATGTTTTTAAAAACACATACAGGAACATACATCTCACATGATCAATGTATTTTATAATAATACCAAGAATGAATAAAGACACACAGTAATCAACACTGCCAGACTAGAGATGTGTTATCTTTGTAGCCTGTCACATGTTAAAAAATAATGAATATTTATTCTGTGCTTCCTAACGGTGGAACGTGTTTGTGTTATATATTAATTACTTGCACTTGCATATGTTTTTCAATTCTAATTATAAAGTCATTATTTAAAAACCCAGAATATGATAGTGTCTTTTGACCACTGGAATTAATATATTAGGCTCCATGTTTGGGAAGAGATTGAGATGATACAACCCATGAAGGCCAAATATTCAGCCAGACGTGACTGAAAGGAAATAAAGAAGTATTTTGTGTTGTCTCCAGCTCTCATGTAACTTGTGGTCTTTTAGTTGTTCTGACCTACATTAACATATTGATACCAGATCAAATCCGACAACTAATTAAATATAAATGTGTTTTCTTTACTGTGTTGGGATTTCCGATCCCTCCGAGTTGGTTGATGAGAAGAAACCAATGCGTCAATCATTTAAAGTCAAAAAGGTTAACATCTATCTAGAAGAGAAAAAGAATACATGAGCAGTTCCAACAGATATATCTGGCGACACTAAGCACGCATCAAAAGCGATCCCTTTAATAGTCTGTCTGAAGTCCCACTGACATTTTTTATAATCTCATGCCCTTGAAAACTAGTTTGAACCGGTTCATCCTAGATGGTTGTTGCACGGGAGGTTCTCTGATCTCCACTCTGTGCCAGGTGTACCGTGTCAGATAGTGATTTATCTTCACGCTTCCTGTTCTTTTCCATACCTTAGTGCCCATATTTGCCTTATATGGTCACAGCGTTATTTTTTGCATTGTCACATCTGTTCTATAAGAAAAAAAAATTTAAAAGCGCACAAACAGGAAGATACATCTCTCATATGAACCTTCTGTGATGTTGACAATCAAATCAGTTCAATCGGTTTGTTGACTATTTAATGTTTGTTACATTAAATTCAACTAATATAATCCTGACACGATGCTAAAAAAACTGAACATCCTTTTATGAAAATGATTGTTAATAAAATATAAATGCTGATATATATTAACAGCATTTATATTTTATTTATATTTAGCTTCGTCTCTTCTAAATAAATGTTAACTTTTTTTTAACTTTGATTCTTTGATTCTTCTCATCAACCAACGGGATCGGAAATCCTAACAATCATGTGTGGAGACATCAACCGTGACAGTTTGGGGTCATGTCCTGTTTTATTTTGTAGTTTCATGCTTCTTGTGTCACTGGGTTAACTTAACATTCTGCCTTGTGACTATGCATTTGCAGTTGTCATATCAATAAGCAGGACTGCATTTATATGTATATAAAATATGTCACTCAATCACTTGTGTTTCTACATAGAGTAGAATGTTGGAAAATGATCAATCGGCTGATCTACCAAACAATCCAAGACTAAACAACAAGCTGTTAAAGTGATTAGTATAATTTACAAACTATGTAGCAAAGAAAACAAAACTTCGGACATATTAATGACTGAGAAGAAAAAAAACAGCGTTAGGAAAAGGGCTAGTGGAAGAGGAGAGACAACCTTTCATAGTCGCTTATGTTGACTGAAGACCATCTTGCTATGGAACTTCAATTCTTTCCTGCTCTCACTTGAAATATTTCACTACATCAACTCAATGTTGGTTAAATTTGGATTATGGAGAGGAGGGCAATACGGTTTGGGGAAGGATGGGGTTTATTTTAAATAGTTATTTATTTTGCAGGGACAATCCACACTTATCAACAAGTGTACTGTAAATATGGTAGCCTAATTTCCATCTGCTGCCAGATGTTTTTAAGGCACCCTAAAATAAAAAAAACTTCAAAAATCTCGAAAGGAAATGTAAAAAGAATTGAGACAAACGGACCCAACGTGTACATTAAACCAATACACATCAAAAGTACGACAATAGACTAGAGCAACCATAACAGGCTGCCACATCAGTCAGGCAGAACATACACCTACAGTGGAAGCACTTAAACAGTATACCACTGAAGTACATAACGTACACAGAGACAAAAATAGCAACACTAAGTAGGACATATGCACATATAAGTGAATCAAGCAGGCAGAGACCACATATCAATGCTTGCAAACCTGATTGGCAACAAGCCAATTCATATGGTTGTATTTGAAGGTTTTGTACGTGCGGAATGTTTTGCGGCACAGCATTCCACGAGTGAGCTGCCTTCACAGAGAATGCATATTTGCTTGACCTGTGTGAAATAACACAATCCCTTCTTGAAGCACATCTAGAAAGTCTGCTGCTTTGACTGCTTTGTTTAATAAAATCACTAAGTTGAAGGGCGGATGAGAAAGGGGTATTGGCTGCTAGCTCAGCCCTGGACTACTGTTGTATGAGAGGCTGAGGTAGACTTCAGCCTGTATATTCAAGGCTGCATTCTTGTAGTCTCCAGCCTTCAGCAGCTTTTGCGGTAGACCTAGTCCTCCAACAACCGCATAGGCTAAACCGAACGGTCTGGCCTACGGGGGGACGTCCTGCTTGCGTCATAACCATTACTTTCGCTGCTCCCTAGCAACCTGCTGAGCTTAATTAAAGCCTTAAAACCCCCAAATCTTTTAAAGTACAGAAGATACGCTTCTCCGGAGCATGATATATTTCAGTCACGTAACCTAAGTGATTTCATAAACTAAAAATTGATATTATATATTATAACATTTATAGCGGTAGATATTCAAGTGAATTATATTACTTAATGTTACATTCAAAAGTGAACTCTTCCGCGCTACCTCCGCCAATCGACACTCCGCCAAGAGACCCACCCTCCTCTGGTTCGTTTCAGGTACATGGCTAATCAAACCAACGATGGCAGCGAGACTTACTCAATCAGGGGCGAATAGGATAAGTCTTCACAGAACTCGGGAGGGATGTTTTACATGGGATGCTGCATTAAAGACAACTCGAAAAATACGGGACAAAACCTGTCCTGTATTGATTCAAAACGGGACGCGCTACTTCATGCAATGGGTGGCAACCCTATTATATTGTGGGATGTTGGTAAAGGCTGGGTAAGAGGCTGCAGTGTGAAACGGCCCTTCCCACATGGAAAGAACCTATATAAACATATATGTTTTAATATATGTTTTGATATAGGTAATTGATATATGTGACATATATAAAATTGGCCGTTTTCCTATATGTTTTATTATATATGTACATATATGTGCCACATATATGCCCGCACATATATGCCCGCACATATATGCGCCACATATATGCCCGCACATATATGCGCCACATATATGCCCGCATATATGCGCCACATATATGCCCGCATATATGCGCCACATACACTCACCGGCCACTTTATTAGGTACCCCATGCTAGTAACGGGTTGGACCCCCTTTTGCCTTCAGAACTGCCTCAATTCTTCGTGGCATAGATTCAACAGGGTGCTGGAAGCATTCCTCAGGGAGTTTGGTCCATATTGACATGATGGCATCACACAGTTGCCGCAGATTTGTCGGCTGCACATCCATGATGCGAATCTCCCGTTCCACCACATCCCAAAGATGCTCTATTGGATTGAGATCTGGTGATTGTGGAGGCCATTTGAGTACAGCGAACTCATTGTCATGTTCAAGAAACCAGTCTGAGATGATTCCAGCTTTATGACATGGCGCATTATCCTGCTGAAAGTAGCCATCAGAAGTTGGGTACATTGTGGTCATAAAGGGATGGACATGGTCAGCAACAATACTCAGGTAGGCTGTGGCGTTGCAACGATGCTCAATTGGTACCAAGGGGCCCAAAGAGTGCCAAGAAAATATTCCCCACACCATGACACCACCACCACCAGCCTGAACCGTTGATACAAGGCAGGATGGATCCATGCTTTCATGTTGTAGACGCCAAATTCTGACCCTACCATCCGAATGTCGCAGCAGAAATCGAGACTCATCAGACCAGGCAACGTTTTTCCAATCTTCTATTGTCCAATTTCGATGAGCTTGTGCAAATTGTAGCCTCAGTTTCCTGTTCTTAGCTGAAAGGAGTGGCACCCGGTGTGGTCTTCTGCTGCTGTAGCCCATCTGCCTCAAAGTTCGACGTACTGTGCGTTCAGAGATGCTCTTATGCCCACCTTGGTTGTAACGGGTGGTTATTTGAGTCACTGTTGCCCTTCTTTCAGCTCGAACCAGTCTGGCCATTCTCCTCTGACCTCTGGCATCAACAAGGCATTTCCGCCCACAGAACTGCCGCTCACTGGATGTTTTTTCTTTTTCGGACCATTCTCTGTAAACCCTAGAGATGGTTGTGCGTGAAAATCCCAGTAGATTAGCAGTTTCTGAAATACTCAGACCAGCCCTTCTGGCACCAACAATCATGCCACGTTCAAAGTCCCTCAAATCACCTTTCTTCCCCATACTGATGCTCGGTTTGAACTGCAGGAGATTGTCTTGACAATGTCTACATGCCTAAATGCACTGAGTTGCCGCCATGTGATTGGCTGCTTAGAAATTAAGTGTTAACGAGCAGTTGGACTGGTGTACCTAATAAAGTGGCCGGTGAGTGTATATGCACGCATACATGTGGGCATATACTGTATGCGCCACATATATGCACGCATACATGTACACATATATATACATGCATAAATGTACCTATATAGGTACATATATGCACATATGTCCACCTATACATTAGTAAAATTATTAAAATCCAAACTAGGAAACAAAAATAAAAGCCCAAAATGTGGAAATTTACATTATTTATTTAAGGACTATCAAAATGTACAAAAATGACAACAAAAAAAAATAATCATTTAATGGATCTTCGCATCTCTGCGAGCTTGGAATTTATAGCTGTGCCTATCTGCCCTCGGCTGGCTGCCGGCCATTTCTTCAATGTAGCATCTAGAGAAGACAAAAATAATTAGACAATATAATAATATTGTAACAATAATGAGCGAATGGCATTCAGCCATCTGTTCTGAATTAACAAATCCTGACTTTTTAACACATTCCGTGTTCTCTGGGCTGGGCTTTGAGCAAACAAGACCTTTGTTTTACACACACACACACACACCATGCTCGAAGAAGGTATGCATTAAAATCAAGCAAATCAATTACCGGCATAGACAAAATAAGGCAGGACAGAGGGGATTAAGGGTGAAGGAGGGGTGAATATTATTTATGAACACTTCAGACAACAACAATATGCCATGAGGTTATTTGCAACAATATATGTTCTACAAAATAGAGGACTACACACCTTACAGCACATTGAGCGCAATACCCCAGAAATGTGGCTTTAGAAAAGGAAAGGTGGGATCAAAAAGTGAGCAAGCAATGAATTAGTATTATAGGTGCTAAGCAGATACATTAACAATAATGGGTGCCCTACCTTATCCAGTCTCCATTGATGCCTAATATACATTGATACAAGTAGGCTATGGTTAAAGTGGTGAACTTATAAAGTCTTAAAAGTTTTGTTTTCCCTTCTCAACACATTATGCATTTACTCACCAATAATGGCTGCCTTTTTTATTTTGTCCAGGGCAACCAGCTGCTCCCCGTCCCCTCTGGTTGGCTTCCCACCTTAAAGTAATATTTCAAAATTATTATGAAAGGCGGGTAAAATGAAGGTGGAGTAAGCAAGAGTTTTTTTTATATATACACACACATCACATTTTCTTGAGGTGCAAGGAAATACAAAAATAGCAAGTAAAAAAGCGATGGTATGCCCGCACACAAACATGATTTATTCCACTGCATGTAACGCCTCGGCTCGGCTCGCTTTGCTTTTCCACTGCGTGGTACGACTCGTCTCAGTACGGCACAGCTCGGTTCGCTTTAACTGAGTTGCTTTTCCACTGCAGAAGTACCACTTCAGTGTGTTCATGTCACGTTTAAAGTACCGTTACGGTACGCTTAGAACATCAACAGACCAGGTACCATTTAAAGCGAGCCGTACCATGCTGTACTATGCAGTGGAAAAGTGCCATAATTGGATCCTACAAAGCATACAGTTTATACTCATCCTTACTACATAATGTTATTCACCTGTGGTTTCGCTGAGTTTTTAGTTGTTGCCGCAGTCTTGTTAGAGAAGAAAAACATCTTTTCAACAATTTTATGCATGTGGGGCAAGTAAATTACATATTACCACTAACTCTCCAAACATAAAAATCTCTATAGCTTAGTTAATAACACACACTGAATGCAGACTGGTAGTGTACCTTGTTCTTTGTGTCATGACGCGCCTCATCATCCACTTTCTCCTCCTCCTCCTGTCTCGTATTTAGAAACATTTTTCTTTTTCACGACAACCTTTGGAGGGAGAGGGAGAAACAGAGGAACCATGAATGTATTGTAATGTAATGTAACAGCACAGACACAGGATGCAGACTGGTAGTGTACCTTGTTCTTTCAAAGTCTGTCATGACCCTCCTCCTGCTTCTCACCCTCCTGGTGCTTGTTTTTGGTAGACCCTCCCTTTTTACTGTCAACCCACAAGACACTGACTTTTAGCCCAACTCTTATTAACTTGCGTTACACCACCTTGCACATATATCTTGGCAAAGCACATTAAATCATCATAGATGACACAATTACAAACCTACAAACATACACATTAAGAAACAAGAGAGGGGAGATAACTTAAACTAAAGCACCAATTGGTGCAGTCAGTTACCTTTTTTAAGCCTTCTCAGTCTTCCCCTGCCGAATTAAGAGACTTAACATTAACATTAGCAAATAGCTAATGTTTGCTAATGTAGCTAACAGCCAGCAAGATCCATTTTACACTTCTTTACGTGCGAGCAAAATTTAATGTAATATATACATAATGTAACATAACTTACTTGCCACGTCAATAATTTTGGCTGGGTGAACCGGCCAGGGTTGGCGGCCGTTTCGCCATTCCACCAGCTTCTCGTTTTGTTCAGTCGAGGCAAAAAAATCTTGAACTGAAAAGTTCCGGACACAGTCAATCGCCAAAATACTATGCGCCCCACTATCATCACCCTCAGTCCATTCAAGTAGTAAAAGGCAGTAAAAATGGAGACATCAGCGTTTCGCTATGTCTCCATTTTTACTACTTTTTACTTAGTCCCAGCCGTTATCTTTCGGCGCGAAAGATACGATCGCAGCTGCATGTGAATGACGTCATCCACAAGCGGCCCAGCGCGGTTGATGACGTCATTCGCACGCGACGCTGTAGCGGAGCTGTACAAGTATCTCAAATTAAAGACAAGTGTCTTCGTTAAAACCGTGTACGGAAATGTTGACATTGTGTTAAAATTAATTAACCACAGTGAAATGCTCAGATAGATATGGGATGATGATTACTTTTTTTGCAACATTTAGACTAATGACCTTTCAGCCATTTAGAAACTGCATTAATGTGAATGTGTGGAAGTGACTTGACATTGCAAAAAAAAGGCTTGATTGACAAAATAAAAGAAAAACACGAGTGATGTTGTTATACATTTTCTTCTTTAGCACTATCTTCATACAAGAAATATTTGAAATTGTATAGCCATCATAGCTTTCCATCTCCTCTCACTTAATTGCCATAGTTAAATTCCATAACATCACATTACATGTGATACTAATTTCACATGTTTGCATTTATACAAGTTCTTGCAGAATTTTTATTATAGTAAGTTCTTAATTAATGCTTTGATAATAATACAGAAAAATGGGCAGGCGGAGCGGGCCAACCAGGGCTTCGGTGCGTAACAGCTCGGAATCCCTCAGCCTGGTGTGCGTATCTTCCCTGAATCGAGTATGCACACGACTCCTTATCAAGTGCTGCTACAGCGATGTGGACTTCTTGCGTAGCTGCTATTGTTCACATTGAAAGTCTAAGGGTTCTTAACGATGACATTGGCAGTGAGTCTTTGATTTTCAAACTACCTGACTGGTTGAGTACTAGACGGAACCAAAGAGCCACACAATATCAAATGGAACACAGAAGATTTCAATTCAATTCATTTTATTTTGTATAGCCCAAAATCGCAAGTTACAAATTTGCCTCAGAGGTCTTTACAGTCTGTACACATGCAACGTCCCGAAACACTCACATCGGCACAGGAAAAACTCCCCAAAATATGAAAAAACCCTAGGGAAGAAACCTTAGGGAGAACCTCAGAGGAGGGATCCCTCTCCCGGGATGGACGACATCTGTACAGAATCAACAATGTAAAAAATGATAGAAGTGTACGGCAGGACCACTGCAGGGACAACCACCATCCACAGAGGCTTCTGTTGGGAAGGACAGCAGAAAGATGTTGGTTTATGATGATGGCAGCAGCAGGTGTCAGCAGAGCCATGCCAGGAGTCAGAACCGGGGTCCGCACAAAACTGATTCACGGAGACCTGCTAGGCGAGAAAGCACAAAGAACTCCCGGAAAGAAGCTGAATTAGTGATGTAACTCTTATCTTTGATAGCACGTTTTGTTAAGACCTCAACAACTATAAGCTGTGGAAGGAAAAGGATGTAGATTCCAGTACTCCACCTTCTTAGCTGTATGGACATGTGATATGATAAACCATTAGCCTGGCCTTGATATATTAGTGACATGATGGAAGGTGTGCAACAGCAAATGGAGAGCAGCCGCAGTCTTTACAACAGTAGTATCTTTTTATGTCGTCTTCTAAACTGAGACTTGTTTCTCTTAAAGCTCACACAGGCGCTTTGACCCCTGCTGCATGGCCCTTCACATGACTCATGATCCATTTCTTGCTTCTGGAGGAAACAAGCACCATGCTTTATGAAACACATTATTAATATACATTACAGTTCTCGTTGGAAATGTTCAACTGCCACTGGCAACTTCATTTAGCGTGGCCCCATCGTACTGAAAGATGAATATTAATATTAAATTCATGCCATTTAGGGCTCATTATACTAATAAATAGCTAATGCTGTTAAATTGCACAAAACTAGGAAAACTATTTCATAAATAACCGCTGGAATCATTAAGATGAAAATATCTATCAAAGTTGTATAGAAGCCAAAAAACACATGTGATGTGACTGGATTCATGAGAGAATGGCAGTATATTAATGCTTCATATTGATGTTTTGTGGCTTCATAACCTTTTAGACTGATCTGACTGTAGCTGAATGCCAGTGCATTGATCCCAGCAGCATGCGCTTTGTACCTTAAAAAGGTGAGAGTGCTGCTCTGAAAGGAAACAGGAGTCTGAAGCAAACAACAGAGCAACAAGTTTTCAAAACGTATTGGTAGTGACATTTACATTGTTTCGTGTGTTCTTTAACGGCAATCATCCCAGATGTCACTGGTGATAATTGTGCCTTCAAAAACACTAGTAGTAATCACTCTTGGACTAACCTCACTGTAACTCCACGTCTCTGATCACTTCTTCATATCATACTCTCTTCCGTTCTCCCCAACTAACGACCCCACCCGTCCGCCGCAACATTCGCTCACTCTCTCCTTCCTCTCTGGCCTCCCCTCAACAGACTCTTTCGCACTCTTGCACCCGAACGTTGCCGCAGAGCCTCTCCTAACAACTCTGTCCTCCTCTCTCTCTGTCCGCTTAAGACTCGACGGGCTGGCAGATCCCCTCCGGCTCCGTGGTTCTCTGAACCGGTGCGTGCTGTGAGAGCCGCTCTGCGGGCATCGGAAAGAAATGGCGTAAATACAAACAACCTGCATGCGTTTCAGTCACTTCTCTCCTCTTTTTCTGCCTACATCTCAGCTGCAAAAAGCGCTTTCTACCAATCCAGAATTGAGTCCTCATTTTCGAACCTCTAAAAAAAGACTGCATCATAAGCTACTGTATTAGGTTTATTAATGCTTCTTGTAATGAATAAAAGAGGGAAATGACACTAAGTACGTACTTGTACCAATGCACACAGAGAGTGGTAGCTTTACTCAAAGTTCAGGCAGGTTCAAATCTGGCAGATCAGTCAGGAGGCAAACAAATCCAGAGGGGCAGGCAGGGACAAACCAGGATGGAGATAAGGTAGGCGATCAAATCGGAGAAGGAGGGGAATCCGTGAACAAAAGACAGGCTAGGTCAGAACAAACATATACCGGGGTAACTGGGAATCTGCTGGATATTTCGACAATCTGGCTGGGAACAACAGAACGTGACAGGCTTAAATGGTGAATGGCTGATGAGGGGATGTGCTGCAGATGAGAAGGGTAACGAGAACCAGGTGAGGTTAATGAGTTGTTAATGTGGTAGGATCTGATATGACAGGAGAGTTAGAAAACTTGCAGATGAGATAAAAACTAACTAGAATGTGGTCAAATGTGTGAGATGAGTGTCTGCCTACCCAAAATTCGGGTGGATGTTTGATGGCTTTTATTTGAGCTTTAAAAGTAAAATGCCTTCCCCTTGTCCTAAAATGGTATAGAGCAGTGGCTCTCAACTTGTCTGGCTCCGGGACCCACCTTTACCCCTTAATGACAAGCTGCGACCCAACGTCAACGGGGGGGGAGGAAGTTGCGCTAGCGGTGTCGACGGGGGGGTGCTTTCGCGTTCTAATTGCCGCGCTGACTAAAAACATGGACGGGCGAGCCGGAAAAAAAACAGACACTCCGCTGCATTAGAAAAAGTCCATTCAAAATAAAATCACAGGATGAATTAAAAAAAAAAAAATGCAAAGGCCCCTCGACTCACCAGTTGAGAAACACTGGTATACAGGAAGTACACCAGCGACTGTACATTTTTTAAAATTCCTTCCTTACCTTACATGGCATAATTGGGGGTAAAATGCCTCTGGCACTTGATTCAGACCCTGGTCCTTGTGGTTGAAACACATTGAGTTACTCAAAAGGTTTCTATAGTCCCTGAAGAAAAAAAGGGGAAAATTGGAAAGAGTCATGAATAGTGAGAGATTATACATTTAAAATGCATGTTACACAGTGCATTTATTTCAACTCTTATGATCTATATCTCACTATCAACTAATCTTGATTTTAGTTTCATCCAGATTTTATAATATATATATATATATATATATATATATATATATAAAGCCATCATTGACAGGAAAATGAATTTGAGGTGGAGCACAATGCGCATGCTCCACCCTGCCTCATTCTCTACCAGATGGATTTTGGGGAACATGAAAGTAGTTTCCAACCTTTCGAAAAAGCTTTCCACTTCACTGTTGCTCCCCTGGGGTTCTTGACAGCGCAGCAGCCCTAGGCATCATCAAAGCTCTATCTGACACCGGAGCGCCTTGTGCCAAGTTGTGCAGGATATGCACCTTTGCAACGTTCATTCTGAAAATCTCTGCCAGTTTAGCACTGCAGGTAGTAATGAGCTCCATTTTGGTTTCCAAATGACCTGCCTTTCCTCTAAAGCGTAATACCTGTATGTCATTGTCTTGGTTCCTTTCAGAGATAAGGTGACAATGTTCAATCAGGATCCTGGGAGTGGAATTACAATTAGGACTGGACACACCATGTAGCAGTGACTGTTTTTTGATTAAGACAGATATGTAGAAAGAGTATAATTTACCATCAGACTATTTGAAGGTCGTTATGCGGTTTCTTTGACTTGTCCCATAGGACATGATGACCATTCAAATATGTCATTGTGTTCTTCATTGCGTTGCCATAAACCAGAATCACTTTAATTTATTTATTGCCAATACAGTGAAAGGTAAAGCCCTCTGAGGCAAATTTGTAATTTGCGATATTGGGCTATACAAAATAAAATGTATTGAATTGAAAGGTACAGGAGTTTAGGTTTTATAAAAATTTCTTTAAGATATCTTAATATGTGCAGTTTTAAATATGCATAAAGTGGCAGAACTATTTTAGAGTTTAGTGCAAAATGTTATATTACAAATGTAAGCACTTTTTTAATCAACGGTTAGGGATAGATAATGTTCCCAACCAATTACGTTAGTCGGCAACTTCCATGAAATAAAATGATCAAAACATTTGTTCAGATAAAGGTTTATCACTAAACAATTCTTGCGTAATCTGGGACAAATCATGGACAACGAAGAGACAGAATTCAAATGGTGTCAGTGCAAAACAACGAAAAGCATATGAGATGTTTACTAATGTCGGATACATTTGTCTCAATACTTTGCCACATAAAGCAGAAGCTATCTACTGCTTTAGAAAGGAATCAGATTTTAATGTATTTTACATTACATGTTATTTAGCTGACGCGTTTATCCAAAGCGACTTACATTGCAGTATAACCCATGCATTACATTTTTGCCTGGGGAGCAATTAGGGGTAAGGTGTCTTGTCTTGATGTAATATATCTTTGGCCATCTGTGGCGCTGTGGTGCGGGCCGAGCGATTACCCGGATGTAAAGAGTATCTCCGGACACTCTCCGTCAGTCTAGCCGGGAAAGAGCACGGAAGAGACGGCGCACCTTTACCGGACCTCGCGCTGTGTGGAAGTCACGCTGAACTGTAAGTACATTAAATGTAATGTGTAATAATTATTCAGATAAATGCGCAGCGTTTGCTGCTGTATGTTATTTAATATAGATTCTCACCAGATGTTCAGCTTATACAATTTAAACATTATATACTGTAAACGTATTTAGAACAGTCAACTTTAAAACGTCTTTAGCCATAAATACTGTACTTTATACAAGTGTTACGTCCAATAAATGCATTTATGTTAGTGTCACGTCACCTGTTAGTTGTGTTTGGCTGCATTGTTTACTAGTTGCATATCACAGATGTAACATTACTCAACTAACAAATGAGGATCTTATTATTAGATTATAGTCATTCAAATGTAAACACATTAATGCCTCAATGATTAGGATAATGTATGATATATATTGCATCGCGGCTACTTTTGTTTTTAATCCTCATGGTTTATTTTGATGCTCACTTTTTTGTCTGTAGACTTTGATTAAGTAACAAGTTACTTGAATGAAGGATTTCTACTTATAAATACAGTATTTACAGCAGGTTGTGGTGTTGATAGATATTCTTACTGTAGTACAATATCTGCATCAGTGTGGAAATGAGAGAACAGACAGGCAAACATGGTTATGTTGTTTATTACATAGTTTAATGGTCAGAAGGTGAACTTTACTTCACACTTCAATACACTTATTAACATGTCATGCTCTTCATCGTGACAGATTAATCTGGGACAGCAGGGATGACGGCTCTGCACCCTTCATCCTGAAGAACAGCTGTCCTCCAGGTACGAAGATGCACAAGCTCCAGGTGTATCTCCAGAAGAAGCTGGCTCCTCCATACACAGAAGGAGATGCACATCATCTTGTTTGCACTTCAGATGTTCATTTAATGACATGTTCATTGTTGTATGTTTACATCACAGTGAAGGATGAAGAGCAGGAGCTGGGGAGGCCCATGTTGACCATCTTTCCTTCAAAGCATCAAGTGCAGAGCTGTGAGTAAACTTTTGCTCTCTTTTAATTCTTTGTTTCTACCACATGAAGATACTCAATCACTTACAGTTCCGCCAGTTTGTTGTAAACTGTGTATTCTATCTGCATCCTAAGAATATTCACAAATAGTGTTCATCAAAGTCTTCAAAGTGGTTTCCTTGTTGTCAATTAGAAACCAGTGCACTGTTTTCTGACTAAATCTAGGGAGCATTCTAGTGTACAGCTGCAGTAAAGTGAAGATGTAAAGTTACCTTCTTGCGTCAACTTACTATCAATAGTAATAATTGTGAAAGACACCAGTGTAAATCATTAAACAGCACATTTATTGAATAATACTTGCAAGCGGGAGACACAAACAAGCGGTGCATTGATGCTACTCAAAGGTCTTCTTCCCAAGGACTGGAATATGTAGCTGGAAGATAAACATTAAAACTTAAGATTAAAAAGGCCTTAGGAAACACAGAGTGATGGTAATAATCCTTAAATGTATGCCATCATGCTGTTCACCTTAGGAGAACACATTTACCTCACAAGTTCACTCTAGATCATCTGGACATTGACACACAAACATCTTGACTATCAGCAGACCATGAACACAACGTGTCTCTGTGAGAGAGACACGTTAGTCTCTCTGTTGTCTAAGTCAATATTACTTAGACAACAAAGACAAAACATTATTTAAGTTTTTCCAACAATTCAGCATTAACTAGAAGTAACTAACTTGTAGGTCACGTCCTATTACATTAAATTATATGTTTACCCACAGAAGTGTATGATTCTGTAGGTCAGAAGGACTTATCGTACTCTGTCTTCTGTTTTTATAGATGCCACGTTGTCCGTCTCTGCCCCTGCTGTCCTCACCAACTGGACCTTTGTAGACAGGAAGGAGACAAGCGATGGAGCAGCTTTCCACTTCCTGCTTTATAAACACAGTGAGCAGAAGGACATGCTGAAGGAGACAGGACTTACAATACTCTGTAGTCAACATGGAATGTCCCTGTTGTGTTTAATAAATACATCTAATTCACGCTGTCTACATGTCATCAATGAGTTTTGAAGCCATTACACTGGTTTTGAACTTTAGCTTCATTACATCCTGTGAGTGAATTCTAATCATTGTACCACCCATCAAATTATGCTGATCATAATGAAATACTGTTTACATGTTGATAAATAGCTAAAATGATTGTCATGATGATGCAAACGATTATGTCAGGGGTACGTTAACTATATTGAGACATCACCTGAGTACAGCCAGGTGTGTGTAGAGAGGGCGAAAGGACAAACTCTTTCCACTAAAATAGTGATAACCAGCAGACAGCAAAGTGAGGTAAACATTAATTTATTTGTAAAAAAGCTCTTCATCATTCATGTGTCTCTTTGCCCCAGAGTCCAGGAGAACAATTCAGTGCAAGGTGCTGAAAAAAGCACAATAACAATAGCTTTAAAGCGCCTTGGACAAGGTGTTTCAGCACCTTAGACAGTGGCAACAGTGATGCACATTTATTGGCTGTCAGTGAGTGCCAGGTATCCACAAATGGCCAATGATAACAAGGCTTGTTGTTCTTCAAACAAACAAAAAAATACAAAACAGTTCATGTGTACACTCTGTTGTAAAGCAAATGAATGAAAATAAATTAAGATTTCTCCCCGTCCGGGAATCGAACCACGGTCTTCTGTGAAAATAAAGCTGCAATTTGATTGGCTGTCAGTGAATGCCAGCTATCCACGGCTGGCCGCCGCGGGGGCAGCTGGGATTCTAACCACCAACCTTGCAGCCCCCCCGCCCACTGCACTACTCCATGCGCCACCATCGCCACGCCAATATTTAAGTGGAGTGAATCGAATTTTATAAATAAATGGTATTTTTAACCAATCATTCACTCTTAACCGATAAGGATGAAGGGAAAACACTTTAAACACACATTAAATGACATTCATCTCTAATAAGTGTGCTAAAGGGGAAGGCGATTATATCATCAAAGGGGGGCTAAATAAAAGAAGTGTGGGAACCACTGCATTAGAGTGACACAATATAGTGCAGGGTGAAGATCATGCTGGGCTGGTCTCACTGAAACGCAGATCGGCCTCCCATATGCTCCCACTAATGAGGTCACAGTGAGTCTCACACTTACTTGAGTGGTCCAGCTGCCTTCATAATAAGGCTCCAGGTTTGTGTATGCTAATGACACCGCCACTAATAATCTCATTTAGAAACCTATCAATATCTCACACTCTCAAATCCTCCATGTATCTCTGTATCTCTCTCTCTTTGAATTTGTAGGCGGAACCACACATCCATATGCAGCAGAAAATAAGTAAAATATACGTTCTCTGGCAGAGGCCAGGGAGGAGAAAGCCAACCAAACACAAACAAAAATAAATAAACACAAACGTAACAAAATATCTAAAACACACACAAACAATATTGTCAGTCAGTCAGGTCAAACTTGTATTTTATTTCTCAGACTTTGATCAAAGGTTATATGCATAAGATCGCATCTTGGTTAGGTGTGACAGTGTTACTTTTGAAAAAAGCAAACAACTCTGTAGACAACAAACAAAATTATATGAGGGAACTGACACAGACCTGGGGTGTATTGCACAAAAGTAGGTTAAGAAATCCAGGCTAAGTGTTAAAGCGACGCTTGACTTAGTGTAACTCGTGCACGTTTCCCGAGCTGGGATGAGAAGAAGGAGCTAAGTTGATTCAGGTGCACATAGCTGGGATGAGTGTGCGTCCACGGCTTTTTTAAGTAGCCCACGCTATCGATCACAGATTTACTGATGCAGAAATGGAGAAGACACCGCACGCAGGATATTTCTCACCTGCTGATCAACTGATCATGAAAATATATGAGGAGGTGAAGCACATAATAAGCAATATGCAAAAAAAGGAATACGGTAATTAAACAGTAATTTAACAGAGAGACAAAGCCTACCAGACAATCGCGGACCAGTGGAAGGATTTAAAAAATATCTACCGTATTTTCGCGACTATACGGCGCACTGAATTACAAGGCGCACCTTCAATAAATCGCCAATTTTATAACTATTTTCATATATAGAGCGCACCGGATCACAAGGCGCATAGAAGTAACTGCAGTAAAACGTTTGACTGGGGCTGCGTTATGCATCCACTAGATCGGGCTGTGCTAAATCAAACGTTATTAAGCGTTCTGAAAACTCTTCACTCCCATGGAAACGTTGTTCAAACGTTAATGTGGATATTAACAATATCTCTGAACCTCCAACTTTCGTTCTTGATTCATGAAAACATTCTTGGCAAATGCTTTGGTGCATCTTGCACCGAGAGGCAGCGCTGGAACAGACGGTGGACCGTCAGCGCGATCCCGACATCCAACTACGAGCTTTAATATACTGTAGCCACTCTCGCTAATTGTCTCTGGACAATGTGCTTATCTTCTGGTTTTATTGTGGAGAAACAGGCTACTGTCGGCCGTAGCCTACGCCGAACAAAAACACACCGCTCTCCAAAACAACAACAATTCCCCCGTCCCCATAGGTGGCACTAAGATGAGTGACGTCACATAGTGCGCCCTTCACTGACCATCCCAAAACTCTGTAAAGTGCAACGCCGCTCCAGAACATGAAAACACAGTCCGTTACAATACGCTGTTGGAGCTGGAATTACCGCGGCTGCTGGCACCAGACTTGCCCTCCAATGGATCCTCGTTAACCAGTATGGATCAACCAATTGAGCCATATATACGGCGCTCCGGATTACAAGGCGCACGCGCTGTTTTTTTAGAAAAAAAAGGATTTTAAGTGCGCCTTATAGTCGCGAAAATACGGTACTTGGAAAGTCGTACACTCTGTAATAAATTGCTTTAACAATGATTGTTTTATGTATTGGCTTTATTGCTGTGTTCATGTTCCAAATGTGCTGTTTTACTGTAAAGTGTCTTTGAGTAACCTAAAATGAAAAGCACTATATAAATAACGTATTATTTAGCTTATACTTGTCACAGGCCGTTTGTCAATACCTAAGACGGCGAGAACGGACTCGCGTTCTCGCGAGAATAGACTCGGGAGACAGACTCGGGAGTCCTGACTCGCAGGTTCGGGAGAACGGAGAACAGACATTTCCGTAACAGCAGCTGACTTGATGACGTCACCATGTCAGCTGGTCTTGCGAATACGTTTTAATTTATTTTTTGACTTAAATATTTTACTATTAACAACTTTTGTTTCATTTTCATTTAAAATGGTATAAAATTGAGCAAAAAAAACTGTTTATTTTTTGTTACTGTATCCATCCTCCTCCTAAAATTACTGTAAAAAAAAGCTAATTATTTTATAACTGATTATATATATATATAATCAGTTATTAAAAAAAAGCTAATTATTTTAAATAATTAGCTTTTTTTACAGTCATTTTAGGAGGAGGATGGATACAGTAACAAAAAATAAACACTCAATATTTTAATGCACACACACCTACCGTTTGTCTTGTTACTCAAACATCAATAGGCTGATAATCAGTTTAGTGGTCCTCGTACAGCAAGTAGCTGACCACACATCAAATATGGAATGGAATTTTTTTTATTTATTATTATTATAATTAAGAGCTTCAGAGTTTCTTTGAAGCTGAAGTTCTGCTGTCGGTTTAGAGTCTTGAGGACGGTCTCCTCGTGTCCTTTAATTAAAACATCGTTAGTTTTAATTCACAATGATGGACAATAAACAAGCTGCACTCTGCGGATACAGACAATATGTTAAAGTTACATTTAAAGATGAAGTTATGAATCTAAACTCTGTCCTTAAACAGACGTAAACGGTGAACATCAGTCTCTGACACCACATTAAAACTTATGAAGACTCGTTATAGTACAGTTAAATCTCATGTATAACCGCTACAGAGACGTGAAAACCAGCGGAGAATTTCACAGAAGACTCGCCGAAAAGAGGCTGCTCTCTCCGGGCTGAGATGAGCTGACCGCTCGGTACTGGAGGGTCTGACGGTCCGTTAACTACACCTCACATCTCCATCCACGGAGCTAATTGTTACGAAGGCTGAATGTTGACAAACATTTGCTTTAACAACTAACTTCAGTCATAAAATGTCATTACGTTACTTAAATAGTAGTATTTATAAACTTCGACATAAAGTTGTCTATTTTCCTCTGTCGTTGTTGCCTGTTGCTGAGGTGAAATGCATTCTGGGATATTTGGCTCTCACAAGAACAGACGAGCCTGCTCCGATATATGCCCAGTAAAATGGGCGGGGCGAGTCACATCCGGGTATTATGACCGTTCTCGGCCAGATGCGGACTTTAGAATTGGAACAGTACTCGGGCTGCGACTGATGACGTTTCACGAGCCCACGAGAACAAAAGTCCTCACGAGAACGCATATTGAGAAAGGACCACGGTTTGGTTCTGCTTCCTGTTTAATTTTGTATAGCTTCACTTCCTGCCTTGTCCTGTGATTGTCTGATTGTTTCCACCTGTGTCCAATCACCTGCACCACCCTAGTGTTTTAAGCCATGTGTGCCTGTTGTCCTCTGTCGCGTCATTGTCTACGTCATGCTGACGGTTGCTGCCTTGTTTTGGATTAAAGAGCACTTTTTGGAATCCTGCCTCCCTCCGCACCAGCAGCAACTCCTCGTGACAATACTTTGCCTTAAAAGTGAGCAGAGGGAATTAATGTTCCTCTGGAAATTTACCCTAAATACTAGGCCTCATTTGAAACCCTTATTCAAAATGCAAGAATGTTTTACAATATGCACAAATCTCTAAGCTGTGTCAAATTCTAAATATCTTTCTAAAATAATGTGCACAGAAGAAACAGACTGGAAAAGATCCAGGAAATGGGTCAAGATCAAATATGAGTGCCTTAACAGTTTGCAAATGGTGTAGAAATTGCTTAATCAAGATGTCTGCTCACATATTTTATCTAAACTGATTTTTAGCAGTAAAAAAAGGCTCATTTGTCTGGCACTGGAGGGGGAGGGGTACCAGCACCGTGCAGGCTTCACCCCAGCTTAGGAATTGGCCCTTTTTTTAAACCAAAGAAGGCCTGCGAGGGACTGCTAACCTCATCGTTTTCTGTGGCCAGGGAAGGTAATAAAGATGTGTGCTAAGGACTTCAGTGCCAAAAGCATCATTCATTTAAAAAGCGCAGTGCTATCCAGAGCACCTGTGGGATGGTGAGTGCTTCGTGCTGGTCCGATCTGTCCCCAAACACCCTCTCACGTCTGAAAGCACGTCTCCATACTAGCGCTTCTTCATCCAACACGTGGTTCAGAAATGGGCATCATGGTGCAGAAAGAAACACCAGTGAATGGACATTATATATCACGCTCATCACAATTGTTCACTCCTCAGTGTGCAGTTTCGCAAACCAGCGCCCACCCTGCCCCACCAGTTGGTCCGCCTGCAGCGACTAATACACCCCCCCCCCCCGGAATTTCAACGCGCTTTATATACGCCGGACCTTCTAACACCTGTAGTAGGCGATATGGCATAAGGGGAAATGTATGAAGGTAGATTTGTGTCTTTATTATGCAAACAAAAAAAATGTTTTGAGAGCAAATTTCTTGCATTGCAAGCAAAAATAAAGTTAAGTAAAAATACATAAACTGAAAATTAATTATTTTAGTTTTGCTTATGAAACTATTGTTTTAACTTTAACTAAACCGTTGGTCTCTAATCAAAAGGTTTTCTCTCTCGGATTTTGTACATGGTGGGTGGGGCTTACACCGCTGAATGAACCAGGAGTTTCTATTGGTGGATCGACTGGGCACTTGGCGTCTGTTCCGCCATTAAACTCTGACGGGAGGCGACTGTGAGGAGCGAGACGGAGGTAAGCAGACATTGTACTGTAATCATTTAAAATGAAGCAGCACTTTACGTTGTTTTCATGTTGTTAGTGTTTTATTAAGAACGACAAGGAGGGTTGCTGTGTGCAAATCAAACTAGGCATATAGGGTAATAAAAACAATCGTACCTCGCGTCACACCAAAGAACTACCATTGTTATCTGGGCGGATTAGAAATAGCTTCTACGGTTAGGCAGCGACATCCCGCCTGTCTGTATTTAACACTTAACAGTCTCTCGTGATATTAGTCGGTCCCAGTCCTGAAATTGGCTAGTTGGGATTTTGACGGGTAATGGGGATGAAAAGATATAGTAATCTAGGCAAAATGGACGTCTTTATGATTTTGATTCTTTCAATTAAACTCAATAGGGGTGTTGACCAGTTAATTTGATCTTTAATTTTTTTTTTACATACAATGTCATATTCTTTTTATACAGATCACTATTGCTGTGGGTTAACCATATCCCACGGTATTTAATTATAATAAACCATTTTATAATTGGCGGTGGATTGTAATTGAATATTAATGTTTCTTTGCATGTTTAACTTATATCCTGAGTAAGTTCCAAGGGGTCCAGGAGATCTAAGAAATTAAGGAGGCAGGTTTCTGGGTCTTGAATGTATAGCAGAGATGCTCTCAAGTCTCTTGTGGTTATAATAAGTGTTGCCACACGTACGGCGTCCCATCCAGGCTGCTTAGAACACTACATAGCTATATATAAGGAATTCAAAGCATGTAACATGTAATTATGACTGCTTTATCTATTACGCTAATAGATAAAGCAGTCATAATAATACTGTATGCTAATATTAGCATACAGTATCAGCTTTGATTTTTGTATATAATCAGTGTAAACAAACTATTGTAACATGACAAGAACACTAAGAATGCTTGACTTTTAAGTTAATATCTGTATTTTGCCTTGTAGCCTGAACATACAGAACAGTACAGACCAAAAATTGAGGTTCTGAAGAAAAATAACTCCCTTGTCTGTATATGAATTATAATGAAAGGCCTTGGCTCCTATTATGTTGGCTCTGTGGTGCCATAAGACCAAATATAAAAAAATGTTGTAACTCACAACAACTTTACTCTTTAGATCCAAATTTCTTTTGATACTTTCACAGTATATAGAGGGCCTACACCTGCTTTTATAATAAAAAACGCAATATCACAATACGGACCCTTAATTTAACTCTAAAGCACCAATTGGTCATCAGCATAACAGATAACCCATGTAGTATATAAAGGCCGACTACAGAACAAAGCGTTTAGCTGATACAGGGACATGAAAGCCATTTACAGGATCTAGTGATTTACATGAACTCATTTTGAAAATAATTAATATGCTCTGTGGCAACTGACGGGTGTGGGCAAAAAGATTCCGCTTGGAGTCACGACTGGTTGCAAAAAAAAAGGTACGATTTATTTTTAACGTCCAAACAAAAGAAAAAGGGAAAAGGGCAAAAACAAGTTCTTCCTCTTTTGAGAGATCAGGTCACTCAGTCCCGCTCGACTGTCCAGCACTCGGTCTCCTCACTGCGGGAACCACAGAAGAAAATGCCCCGGCCTGCCGCCAGCTCCTACTCCCGTCTAGTTCCCCTTTGCTGTTGGAATGGTTGGTCCTTTATAGTGTGGCCAACCTTCATCAGCCTCATGAGCCGCAGCTGAGCCGCTCGTTGTCTCCAGGGGGGCGGAGCGTTTCCCCTTTTGGTCACCTGACCTTGGTGCTGATTTCTGCTCCTAGGGGCCTGCACCCGTGGGTTGCCACAGCTCCCATTAAAAACCCTTGGCCTCTCCCACTTTGTCAGTACTAATCTGATTGCCATTGCTCCAACAAATGAAAAGTGAGTCAGAAACTCATAAGTTTGTTTTTTGGACAACAATCTGAACCTAAAAGGCTTCAGCAACAATCAATGCAGTGTTGAAAAACAAGACATTTCAATGTTAATAATAATAATACTTTTGCGAAAGGCTAATACAGTCCATGTGGCAAACCTTTCTTACATCCCTTATGGAATGATTAATTTGACCAATCAAGCAAATCTATCTGTGGACTATGTTATGGAAGGCGTTTATATCTTAGGCCATTATCACCTTAAGAAAGGTCTATTTGAATGTCAGAAGTCCCCTTGACTTGGATTTAATTTACATCACATTATGGCTGCCAATCCAGAAAAGAGAGCACACATTTCACAATTTCAGTGATATACTTCATTTCTATTACAAATTCACAATAAAACACTGAAGCCTTTTACACCCAAGAGATGTATGTCAAATGTTGTGGCCAATAATTGTAAAATCTCCATTGTTTCATTGACCTTGACATTGATTCAACTTAATGTTACAGATTAAAAGGTGTCCCCAAACTCTTGAGTAAATAAAAACAATGGCTCTGAACACAATTCATGTTTGATTTTATTCCCCTGTGATGGTTTGTCCTCACTTGTTTACGAGCCAAAAAGTAAAGAACAAGATTACTTTGACATCAATTGTATTGGCATTTCTCAAAGTAGCTCATGATAAAGTGATTTAAAAGCAGTATAGTAAGCATGTTCTGCTCTTTCATCTGATTGGTGGGAAATGGCAAATACAGCAGGTCATTGAGCTGCTGAAACCAAAACGCTGATTCAGTAAAAAGAACACTATGTGAAAATAAAATCATCGACTGCTGAGGGAAGAAGCTAAAACAACGTGGCCACATCCAGAAGCTACTAGATAAATCCCAAATTAGTGTCTCCAATCACACATGTATACTAGATTAGATCACCCTGACCTCTAAAAATACTGTAAAGGGGTGACATTGTGTTCAGCCATTACATCGTCTCACCTGCTCGTCTCACACAGAAAGGTGGAGATAATATGAGTTATAAATCTCCCCTAAATCCCCTGCTTTGCAGCGAATGGAGACATAACACTCTTTCTGGATTGCTATTATAACGCCAATGATTCGTTGTTCGCCATTGGATGTGTCCTGAACCACGGCAGCTATTCAGCTACTTCCTTTTCCTGTCCTTTCTCAGCTCACTGATCCCCTCGTGTTTTACTGAATCTCGTGTAAGCTACTTCAGGCTAATCGAACTACTCTGCCTCATTTCTTGATGAAGTCTAATACACCAACACAGGAGGAGCCTCATTTCACTGCAGGGAAAGAAAACATTGTTGGTGGATGTGGTCTGTTTTTAATTTGTTCCCTGTATATTGGAGGGCCTCTGTGGCATTTATAAGTTTCCAACGAGCTGGTCCGAGGACAAAGCCACCCTGATGCTGCAGTCCGTTCCATTCATTCCACAGAAACCTTCGGCTTCATTAGCAATGAAGTGAAAAGGCTAACTGCAACATGGGCACCCACCTTTTGAAGTATGGCACCTTGAGCAGTCCGAACATGTGGGTTTTCAAGTTCTCAATTATACCTGATATAATTAAACAGATTCAGGAGGTGGTTCAGACACAAAGGAAATGAGATTACTGACACCCGATGGCCTGCTGCGCTTTCTCACTGTAAGATTAGCATTGTCAATGCCACTATCTTTTGTGACAGAACGCTATTTAAATGGGAATACAATAGCTACCGTTTTGTAGTCATCAAATTCTGAGTGGTGAGAAATGTGCTGAAGATAGTTTGGCGTCTAAAAAGTGAAGATGTGGAGGAAAGTAGAAACCCTTTGTCATGCTTCTGTAATCATTTGTTGTGTTGATTGACATCTACTGTCCTCGGTAAAATAACACATCACTCCAAGGAACTTGTTAAAAACGACAGAATTGATTGCTATTGATGATTACTGATGAATAATAATTGTGTGATATACAAATATATATATTAAATGTGGTCATTAATATTCTCCATACTTCCCTACACCTGTTTTCTACCTTTACCAAACTTAATTTCCCTACTGATTGGCTGGTTGGGTGAGCTCAGCTGATGAGCCTGAATCATGAGCTGACCTTTGCCTTATCTAAGTAGATGAATCAGGGGCTGGGGGAGTCGTGGTGACCCTCATTTCTCCCAGCAGCTTCTCAAACAGCACAGCTGCTGCCCAGGTGACTGCAGGATAATGTGATTCCAGTCCATCTCAGACACTATTGCCATGCAGACAATGGAGAAGGAAAATGAGGCCGTCTTCAAAATTGCCATGTAGGATGCCAGAGCTGTCCTCTTCTAGTCAGCAACATTTGTCAAATTCAGATTAAATCAGCGGTGTTGTGCTCACGCAGGCGATTAGGGAAAATAGGCTGTGGTTCAGCATCTCAAGGCAGAGGAAATCTATACAGTCACTGTCTCTTATTTTACTCATAAGCATTACATGTTATGCAATTTTTCAAATAAATAGCACATTTGTTACAAAGGATGGCAACTGGACAGCTACTGCCTTCACAAGAGCAAAGCGGTTCCATTTAGAATACTATGGATATTTGCAGACACTTTGAAAAAACAGAACAGTAACCGAACCTCTAGAAGAACGTAATGCCTGGAACTGAAACTCCTGCTGCTATTGTTCCTGCTGCTATCGCTGTCTACCTAGTATGCGGTTTCTCCCTCTATACAAAATAATGAGATTTCCCCGCATAATGTGCATTTGGAGCTCCTTCTACACTACAGTGCCAAGAGATTAATTTATTCTCAGCATGGTGAATTTAGCCACTGCCATAGTCTAAATTTGAATTCTTCCTCTGTATTGTGGACCCATGCTAATATGGCCTCCAGTCATTCCATGGTTACCCTAGCCCCATTTGTGGTAATTACACTGTTTGTGTGAATAGTGACAAAAACTTGGAAGCTGCTTGTGAAAGCGTTTATTTTCCCATTAACTGTTTCAGTGCTTTATCAAACTAGAGCTGGCTATGCTCCAAAACCGCACCATTAAACATCTGCAGAAGAAACAATGCAATTATAAGCCATCTGGAACAATAACATTGGGGAAAAAAAAATATTAACATTAACACAAACAGAGTGTTGGATTGTTGTTCGACAAGCACATAATGGGAGTGAACCGTAAGTCCAATTATCAATGGCAGCAGTGTGCTGAGGCTGCTCGAGTCATGGGAGCAACACTGACACTTAGACCTGGCCTTGAATGGTCCACTAACAAGACAAACGGGGTTCACAGTCCATCAAGGGGTTTGAGTTGAGATGAGCTATTTAGATATGCTTATTTGGTTCATCACACATAAAAACACACAATCAATTATCAAATAAAGTTTGCCTTTATTTGAGATATCTCTATTAACAAAAGCGACATTAGCAATTAAGTAACACTCCCCCAGGAGCTCCTGTTCTACTCTACCATCATCAAGTCTGTTCTCTTTTCTTCCATCCCTATGTGGTACACCTCAGGAAACAGGCAGGAAAGATGACAGCAGACACCCTGGACAGAACCTGTTCAGACTTGGGAACTTCCTGTTAGACAAGAGGCTGATAAAGGACAACATTGATTATTGCCTCTTTAGGATTATATAGTAGGTAATTTGAGAAATGTGGTTGGGTTTATTTACACACATTACAGTGCCATTGGTGTAGCAGTTGAGACAATTTTAAATAACTGTCAGTGTGCCATGAACCAAGACACCCCCCTCCACAGACGAAGCCCACTAACCCCCCTTCCTTCTGGTGTCTGAAGATGCCATAATAATTGCTCAAAGATTTGTGCCATGTAAGCCAGGGAATCCTCATTGAGACTCAAGGCTGCTGGCATGTAGTCAACAGTCCCTCAAATCCATCTGCTTCAGAAGACGTAATGAAGTTACTTATGCTGCAAGGGTTCAATGACTGTTTTAACAATATCAGGTATCAATTTGAGTATGTGTTGCAGAAGCCTTTGGATACTCAGCTAACATTTTCACAACGGGATGAGGGGCGTGGCTGCATCCCTCTAGTTTCTCGTAGGACTGTGAGAAAAATGGTTCTATGTCTTTTACAAAAGGGTTATTTTTCCTTTCAATAGGTGACGTGTATTGGGGGGTTTGTAATCTCTGTTTAATGCCGTAAAATGCTCAAGCCTCATATATGTCCCTCTGAATTTGCAAGATGACACACAGGATGCTTGGAAAGCTGACAAAAAAACTGAAACCCCAACTTTTTCAGAATTATTAGACACTTGTGATGGCTTTGGGGGCTTTAAGGTGAGTCATATCCTTTGCCAGGCCTCATTAGCCAGACTTCTCATCCCTAAAAACATTTTGTCAAAGGCCATTGGCTCACTGATAGCCATAGTCCGCTTCTTTTGGTAGCCTTCAACTTGCTGTTGTGCTGTCATTGCAGAAGAATTCAACCTTCAAGTAGTCCAAACAGAAGATACTCCAGTGCCAAGTAGTGCTTTAATTTTTGAAAGAAAAAGTAGGGAATGCAAATTAAATATAGCGGCCATGCCTCTACAAGAGACAGAGAATAAAGCGACAATAGCCCATTTAAAAACTTTCAAATTCAAGTCCTTATGAACTGTTTAAATGTTTTCTGCATTTCAATTAGATAAGTATGTTTTCACAAAACTATGCAACTTCGATCACGCTTATCACTAATTTGCTAATTTTTCAGCGTGTTAAACACAAAGTTACGACCAACTCATTTTGAGTGTTCACAGATCAGCTCTCCTTGCAGATTTCCAACTTTCAAGGAAAAGGAGGCGTCCCACGGCCTTAAGAGCATCGTACAGTTTTAGGAGCAAAAAGAGGGATCGACTCCCCTTTTGAGACACCAGCTGCTCTGATGTATATTCAGGAGTACAGGAAAAAAAGGTGACGAACCTATTGATGATTTGTCAAGTGGCATTCAATGATGGGACAAAGGGCACTCAGCCAAGGGAGAAGAGGTCTAAAACCAGCGCAGGGGCATCTCCTTTGAGAACCTCTGAGGCAATGACCTTTTGAAGTAGACATTGCTGTGTCATCCAATTAGAATAAACAATCTGGAAAAACAATATTGAATGAGTTAAACACAAAATAATAGGTACAATTATAAAATATATGCCGAATATACTGCCAAACATTGGACCACATGCAGGAACATTTTGTTGTTTCTTCCTAATTATCTTACAATACTAAGAAATATTCATATTTATTATCTTGAACTTTGTCTTTGTTGTTCCATCCTTCTGATTCCATCTTCACTTCAATTCAATTAATTTTATTTTAATTATTTTATTAAATTACAATTTTGCCTCCAAGTGTCCCGGTTTGGGTTCTTTTTCTTCTTGTTTTATTGTAGTTTCATGTCTCTTGTGTTCCTGGAGTAACTTCACTTCCCTATCAGGGTACTCAAGCTGCGTGGAAAAGCCCATTCATCTCTGTGTCTTCATCAAGTACGTGTGAGTTAACTATGGCTGAGCAACGTTTTGTGCAACGTGCTCCCCCTTGCACCCGCTTCATTACGGGCAGGGACTCTCACACTTTGTTTGTGGTCTGCTTGGAGCACACTCAGATAGCCCTTGAGGGGACTGGCTGTAGAGATTGCGAGCGATCTTCGAGGAGGACGGTTCAATGAGGAGCACTCCCCGCGGTTCCGGTCCCGCTCGTGCCGAGGCAGAGCGGCGGTTATCCTCGTGGGGATCGCGGAGGGTCTCGGGACGGCTGAGGCATTTTCCCGTCCTTTTTCCGCAGGATCTAGGACCTTGTACCAGGTGTCGGAGGCACCCGCGGCGGGTTCTTCCACCCCGGATGAGGCACCGCTCTCACTGTCTTCCAGCGCTGAGGAACTGGACATGGTGAGCGTGGAGGCAGCGGAGGTCGAGGACACGTCACCTCATTCGCCCGCTGCCGCTGAGGAGCTGCTGGAGGTACTCGCTCGAGCCGCTGAGAAACTCAGCATTGACTGGCCGGCGGATAAGCAGCAGCCTACTACAAGCTGTAAGTTGCACGAACGGCTTCTGCCTTCCCCCTAGAGTATCTCTGCGCCGGTGTTTGCCATTCTTCCCGGACGTCCACACCAAGGTGTCTGCGTCCTGTGGGAAGCCGGTGTCCGCTCACATTTACAACCCGCGTACGGCTTTGTATTCGTCGGTAGCTGAGGCTAAAAGGCCTGGCGGGCCACTTTTCCCCCGCGGCCGTGTCGTTTAGGTGTTGCCCACCAAGCCCCTGAGGACTACCTCGTCACTGGTGGGCAAAGCTTATTCGGCGGCTGGGCAGGCGGGTTCCTGCCTGCATATGATGGAGGTTGTCCAGGCATATCCGGCGGAGCTGCTTGCCGCCGGAGGTAGTACGTGAGCTGCGGCACACGGCTGACCTCGCATTACGAGCCACCAAGGAGATGACCAAGTCGGTTGACCGCTCCATGGGAGCCCTGGTGGGCACGGAGAGGCACCTGTGGCTTAGCCAGTCCAGCCTGAGGGAGAAGGACAAGTCCTTCCTCGTCGACGCCCCTCTCACCCCGTCGTCCCTCTTCGGAGGCGCCAAGAAGGCTTCGTCCAAACGGCCCTGACGGCATAGCTACCAGGGCCCGGAGGGTGATCCCCACCGGGGAGGTCGGGGTTTCACCGCACTACCCGATGCTCCCATCCCCCCGGTACTCTCCAGGAGTCAGGCTGCTGTCCCCGCCGTCGTTTCGGGGCACGGCCAGCCCCAGCGAGCGCGAGCCTGCGGGCCGTTTGCCCTCTCCAAGGAGGGTTCCGGATCTACTAGACCAGCGCTTCCCTGCCAGTGCGCTGTTACAGGGCGCTGTGTCTGCAGACCCAAGACTTCCAGAGACCAGCCTCGAGGGGCTGGTGCCCCTGAGAGAGTTTCTGGGAGAGTGGCGAGCCCTCCCCAATGTATCTCAATGGGTCCTGCGTACAATCAACAGGGGTTACGTCATCCAGTTTAGGAGGCTGCCGCCTCGATTTGGAGGGGTGCTACCCACGGTGGTGGACCCTCGGCAGGCTCTGGTAATGGAGCAGGAGGTCCAGGCTCTGCTGCAGAAAGGAGCTATAGAACGAATTCTTCCTCCATGCAGGGAGTCAAGCTATTACAGCCGCTACTTTGTTCATGTACATTGTTTGTACATTGTTGTACATTGTTCCAAAGAAGGATGGGGGTTTGCGTCTGATACTAAATTTACGCCAGTTAAACCGCGCAACCGCGCAGACGAGCTTCAAAATGCTCACTCAAACAGATAGCGTCACAGATCAGGTCCGAGGACTGGTTTATCACGATAAATCTTCAGGATGCCTACTTTCATATACCCATCCTCCCACAACACAGGAAGTTCCTGAGGTCTGCTTTTTGGGACAAAGCTTACCAGTACAGGGTTCTTCCGTTTGGCCTAGCCCTCTCACCCCGTAAGTTTACCAAGTGCGTGGACGCAGCTCTGGCACCATTGCGTCTCCAGGGCATCCGCATCTTGAACTACTACTACTATCGACGACGTTGATTTTAGCGCCATCCGAGGGGCTAGCGGCCCAACATCGAGATGACGCCCACATCAACCGTCTGGAGTTTAGACTCAACGCCAGGAAGAGTGTACAGTCCCCATTGCAAAGGACCACCTTCCTGGGCGTGATTTGGGAATCAACCATGATTCGGGAATGTCTGTCTCCCGCTCGAGTAGCTTCAATCCTCTCTGCAGTCAAGCAGGCCAAGCTAGGCCAGCCACTCACTGTGAAACAGTTTCAGAGACTGTTAGGTCTGCTGGCAGCGGCATCCAACGAAATTCCGTGTGCCTGTTGCACTTGAGACTGTTGCAGTGGTGGCTCAGATCCAAGGGGTTCTCCCCGAGGGAAAACCAGTGCCGTCTGATCGAGGTCACTCGACGTTGCCTGCGGGCTCTGGCCATATGCAGGGACCCTTGGTTTTTATCCCAAGGGCCTGTGCTAGGAGCGATCTGTCGCCGAGTCACACTCACGACAGACGCTTCCCTCACGGGCTGGGGAGCGATCATGAGTGGTCACTTAGCCTGGGGGCTGTGGCAACATCCTATCCCGTCCTGGCGTATAAACTGTCTGGAGATGTTGGCAGTGTTTCGGGCATTGAAACACTTCCGCCCAGCGCTCTGTAGCGCCTCTTCCACAGGGAACAGCAGGCCAACCATGTTTTGCAGTTTCACATTGGTGCTGTCAAACTCAAATGTTCTCCTCTCTGCTGCTGTCAGTTGTCATTTTGGGACAATGTAACTCCCGCTTAAAACCCCGTCACCTTTTTCATCAGAGCACTTACTCCCTTCACCACCACCAGTGTCTGGACTTTAGCCGGATTAGGCCTTGTCTGACCTCATTACTATAGCATTACTGACCCCTGGCTATACTTCAGAGTAGTGTCCAATCGACTTTTCATATTCATTTTTGAATATGTGACTTGATTGATATACAACATAGCCAGGACACTGTACAACGATCATGTAAAACCCAAAGTGTAAAGCACTGATGTTAAACCCTCTTCTCTTGCAGTTATAGAAAAGTTATTTCAGAAAATACTAAAAACCAACCAACAGCAAAAATTAACTAAAGTAGAAATAGGTGATGCAGGCTGAGATAAAGTGAGTAAGGGATAGGTTAGCACATTTTGTCACATAGTAACTTGTGGAATGTATTTATCAGTTTCATGATATATAACGTATCCACGGGGCTAATCAGCTTTTAAATTTATCTGGTCCTGAGTTCCTGACTAGAAAAAGAGAAGGAGACATTTAAATTCCCATTTCTTCCCCACATGGAGCAGTTTTTCAATGAATTGCCTACACTATTAAAAGCACTACATGGTGTTTAATGGCTGATTTATTGTGCTGAACATCCAGGTTCATGTGGGATGAACATGACAAGCAGTTTTGCAGTTCGGCCAGGATATTTGGATGTTAATTGGCCTGATCCTTGCTGCGGTGCAGTCAGCCATTATTAAAAGTGACCTTTCGAAAGTCTGGAGGCACATTCTTTCCAAATGAAAAGGTTTTATTCAGAAATCCCATTCAGGGTATCAAAGTGTCCGGTTTCTGTTTGATTCGATGCAAAGGTGTGTTTTCATCATATGTGATATCCAGAAATTCCGTAGCTTTAGATAGCTGTGGTTTGTTAGTATACACAATGATATTAACAATATTAAAGGGATTATTATACTGTTACTGGAATTTCATTGCAATTGTTTGATATGCAAAAAAGGTCTTGAAGGCAGTACCAGTAGATCACCTTGATTAAAAAATCATGTCACAACACGCATGCGCAGTCGGCCACGGGGGCTAAATGTCAGGATCGGGCTGGTGCAGGTTGAAGGAGGCAGGCAGGCAGGACTCAGACGCAGGGTCTTCTGACGTGTTCTTTATTCATAACCAAAAACCAAAGAACGTGCACCAACGACGAGAGACATCCAACAATGACGCGACCAGGGACAACAGGCACACAGGGCTTAAATACACAAGGGAGGTGCAGGTGATTGGACACAGGTGGAAGCAATCAGGCAATCACAGGACAGGACAGGAAGTGAAGCTCACCCAGAGACACGAGAGACAAGAAAACTACAAAATAAGACAGGAAGAGGACCCAAACCGTGACAGAACCCCCCCCTCAAGGACCGAATTCCAGACGGTCCTAAAGGGGAGCAGAACCGGAAAAAATCAGACAAGGGGAGGGAGGGTGGGGAACCCGACCACCCCCGGCCGCCCAGGGGACTCCAAGAGTCGGCGGCACGGTGTCGGGTCCCTCCGGCCGGGGTGACGGCCGGACCTCAGGAGCTCGGGGGGCCGGCTGCTACGGCGACCGGGCTTCAGGGTCTCGGGGGGCCTGCCGGGTCGGCGACCGGGCCTGAGGGTCTCGGGGGGCCTGCCGGGTCGGCGACCGGGCCTCAGGGTCTCGGGGGGCGCCGAGCTGTGCGGCTGCGGCGTCGTCGTGGCGGGGGGCGCCGAGCTGTGCGGTTGCGGCGTCGTCGTGGCGGGGGCCGCCGGGCTCTGCAGCGGCGGCGGCCCAGCCCCTGTACTATGAAAGTAGCTCAGCTTCAATTGGTATTCGTTGCCATGGTATCTTACGCTGCACGGCTAACCTGCTCCGGGGCAGGTTATGTTCTGCATTCGAGATCTCAGTTAGAAGTTTGACCAATCAACGGTGAGCAAAGAAACATATTAGGTGACGTAATTAATTCCGCTTCAGTTCTCTGTTGCAATCATTGCAATGGCTTCACCTTTTCTTCCAAATCCTGTGGACATCTCAGCGCAAATTGTTAGAAGAGCACTTCGTAGAGACAGAGTTTTTAGGGACAGACAAATCCCCTTGACTTTGGTGAACTGGAACCCTGAGTTGAACTACCATCATGGTACAGGCCCCAGGTCTGTGTTTACATGCCTCCGGCGGGCAACATGCACGAGGAACAGCGGACACTCGCCGACCAGATACGCCGCGTGGAGCGTATCTGGTCGGCGTTGGAGAAAAAAGTCAATTATGGTATGCAAATGAGCCTACCATTTTATGTCCGCCTTTTGAATTTTGTGAAAAACACGTTTTTGCGAACTCCTCCCAGACGCCTGGTCCGATTCTTACGAAATCTTTGGTGAAATGATCATTGGCTCAATGCCACCAAAAGGTATTGAAACAATGTTGATATCTAATTTTTCATTAAAGTTATGGACCAATGAAGTTTGTAGGGTTGTGTCCTGAAAATTGAAAGGCCTATAACTTTTTTTCTAACCTCCATTTTCACCAAATCTTTAGGACATGTTCACATTGAGTCCTAGAACATCCCCAAATATTTTCAGAATATTTGAACATAAGGGGGCGCTGTAGTGATTCTCTGTATTCTTTGCATTTTCCTTCAATTTTTATTTACAAACGAACGAACTCCTCCGAGAGTTTAAATCCGATCCATTTCAAAATCGGGCAAGTTGATCCTGACACCCATGGGGTCAAAAGTTATTAAAATCAAGAGTTTTCATAAAACTACCTGGGCGTGATCGTGCGTCCAGTTTGGACAATATTGTTCAAAATGAAAAATGTTATAAGTCCAAGGAAGATTAATATTTCTGGCTAGAAATGTTTATTCATGATGCTACAGAGCCAACAGGTCAGTAGACGATTCAATTCAATTCAATTCATTTTATTTTGTATAGCCCAAAATCGCAAATTACAAATTTGCCTCAGAGGGATTTACAGTCTGCACACATGCAACACCCTCTGTCCCGAAACCCTCACATCTGCACAGGAAAAACTCCCCAAAATATGAAAATAACCTTCAATGGGGAAAAAAAGGGAAGAAACCTTAGGGAGAAGGTCAGAGGAGGGATCCCTCTCCCGGGATGGACAGACTGCAATGGATGTCATGTGTACAGAATCAACAATGTAAAAGATGTACAATACATTCAATTTCTCTAAGAGAAATGATACAAATAATTGCAAGTAGCAGAACAAGTGTACGGCAGGACCACTGCAGGGACAACCACCATCAGGTCGAACCACCATCCACAGAGGCTTCTGTCGGGAGGGAGAGCAGTTGGTTTATGATGACAGTAATATGAATCATATTTAAAGTAATGATGATGGCAGCAGCAAGTGTCAGCAGAGCCCTGACGATGCGGTCACCATGGCCCTTCACTTCATCTTCCAGCATCTGGACTCCCCAGGAATCTACGCCAGGATCCTGTTTGTGGACTTCAGCTCTGCCTTCAACACCATCATCCCGTCGATGCTGCAGGACAAACTCTCTCAGCTGCACGTGTCCAACTCAACCTGCAAGTGGTTCAATGACTTCCTGTCCGACAGGAAACAGCACGTCAAACTGGAGAAACACGTCTCTCGGTCCATCAGCACCGGTTCCCCCCAAGGCTGCATTCTTTCCCCTCTGCTCTTCTCCCTGTACACCAACAGCTGCACCTCCAGTCACCAGTCCATCAAGCTCCTGAAGTTTGCTGCTGACACCACCCTCATTGGACTAATCTCTGGTGGGGATGAGTCTACCTACAGGTGGGAGTCTAACACCTGGTGACGTGGTGAAGCCAGAACAACCTAGAGCTCAATGCACTGAAGACAGTGGAGATGGTCGTGGACTTCAGGAAGAACCCTACCCCACCTTCCCCCCTCACCTTGTGTGACTCCCCCGTCACCACTGTGGATTCCTTCCGTTTCCTGGGCTCCATCATCACCCAGGACCTCATGTGGGAGCTGAACATCATCAGCCAAAAAGGCTCAGCATAGGATGTTCTTCCTGAGGCAGCTGAAGAAATTCAACCTGCCAAAGACAATGATGGTGCACTTCTACACGGCCATCATCGAGTCCATCCTCTGCTCCTCCATCACTGTGCGGTACGCTGCAGCCACAGCCAAAGACAAGGGCTTGCTGCAGCGTATTCATCCGCTCTGCAGAGAGGGTGATTGGCTGCAATTTGCAGTCTCTCCAGGACTTGTTCGCTTCCAGGACTTTGAAGCGGGCCAGAAAGATTGTAGCGGACCTCTTTAACCCCGGACATGATCTGTTTCCCCTTCCATCCGGCAGGAGGCTGAGGTCCATCAGGGCTAAGACCTCCCGCAACACTAACAGTTTCTTCCCTTTGGCAGTCAGGCTCTTCAACAGGTGGTTGCACTTTATCTTTATTTCTAATTTTATCTTTATTCCTCAACTTACTAACCCATAGATTTAGCGTACTAACCCATAGCATATATTTTATTATACTTTCATTTTCTTTTCATCTTATTTCTGCACTACGTAGTCATTATTGTACTGTCTTCCGTCATGCACCAACCGCAAAGTCGAATTCCATGTATGTCTAACATATAATGGCAATAAACGTTTCCTGATTCCTGATTGAAAGTATGTTTTGGATTTTTAGGGATAAATGTAAAGGTAAATGGACTCTCTCTGATTAAATAACCAACCAGCTGTTTCTTTTCTCTAACCAATTCCTTCACATCGACCAGGCAACATACAGAAGAGTACTGAGTACTTTGAGTACTCCTCGCCACCAAAGTGTGTACAGCGACAATGTCCCACAATGTATCAATTAACAATTCCAACTTCAAACAACTACACGAAGAAACCTCTGCTGCACTTGACATTGTTTTCAAGATTTGTATTTTGCTGTAAGAGCTTGTCTGACCTAGAAATGAGTAGCCCGGACATGTTGCATTCAAGTCTCTTCAAAGTGGAAATGTCTGGGGAAACAATTTGAAACCAATGGTTTAACTCTGTAATGAAACACATTTTTTTAAGACAGATTTTTATAGTTCTTTGCGGCTTGTATTTTTGAGTTATTACATTGCCAACTGCACAAAACTACCTGAGAACAGGACTAGTTTGAGTAAGAAATTGCGAATTTTTTTTCCAGTGTGCCATTAACAGTGAGAGGGAGAGATGTCATGGAAAATGACTGCTACAAAAATGCAACTGGAATTTGCAGGGTTTGGAGCCAAAAGACACAATGATGGTTGTGCAGATTTGTTTAAGACCTCATTCCAAGAGAAGCCCCATTATGGCCCCTGTTATTAGTTGCCTGTCTGAATGGAGTGTTTATGCAACATATTGGCACACAGAGAAATAACAAATGTTGTGGGCATGATTGATTTAGAAAAGGAGACAAAAGGTTTAATTTAAACAACCCTTTAACATCAGAAACCTTCAGTCTCTCAAAATGTAAAATGTTTATTTACTTTTTGATTAACATTTTTTTACTATAACATAATGTTTGTATCCTAATGGTTGAAAAACTTATGTATGTCTCTTTGGATAAAAGCTAAATGACATGTAATGTGAATAAGTTCCATTTAAGAGTTTGTTCCGTACCTTTACATAATAATGAAATAAATATATAAACACAATATAAACTGTGTTCGCCTTAGTAAACGTTTTGTTTTTGTTTGACTCATCCACTAGAGATGAGCCGGATACTCGGCTGAAATGAGTATCCGGTACGGATAAAGCACTTTTGCCGAGTACGAGTATTATACGAGTAATACGAGTCAATATCTGTGCTCGGATTGAATAAAAGTCCTCATTGGGTAGCTGTCTGTGTCTGCGTTCTGTGATTGGCTGGTAGTCACAGCACCCCTCCACTACACACATACTGTTTGTGTTGCTGTGTCCCGCTCGGCTCACTCACACACAGAACTCCTCTCTCCCTCCCTCATTTAGCAGGTTCGCGGGTCTTTCCTGATAAATTTAAACGATTTCTTCGCCTTTATTTATTTACTTCGGTTTGTTGTTCTTAACTAGTAGAATTCAGGTAAACGTGGGGCTTGTTAAGACGTGGTGCTTAAGAATGCGACTCGCATTGCGTCTCTGCCTGTCGGAGTTTTTTTTTTCAGTCGGCTCTAACCAGTTTTTTTTTTTTACTTCACGCACTGACCTCTCTCTCCCTCTGTCTCTCTCTCTCTCTCCCTCTCTCTCTCATCAGTTTTTTTTACCGTCTGCTGGCTCTCTTCACGCACTCAGTGTCTGACGTTGACTAGTTGTGTTGAATAACTAAATATTAATATTACAAATTAAGCCACACACACACTTCCCCTCTCTCTCTCATGATCATCAGTGATAAGAATTAAGAAGGAATTCTGTTTTAACCGCAGAAAGGCTTAACCCGACAATTTACGGGGTAAATCCTTCCTACTTCCGGGTTAGGCCCCGCCCAGTCCGAGTACGGATACGGATACAGATAATTCATATGGTTCAACAGATACAGATACAGATAATGCTGTACTCGCTCATCTCTAATGACTGCATTGACAGGGTTGGACCAGCTTGATCTACTCAAAGGATACTGGCAGGTTCCTTTGACACAACGAGCTTCTGAAATATCCGCATTTGTCACGCCTAATGCGTTTATGCAGTACACAGTGATGCCTTTTGGCATGAAGAACGCGCCAGCCACTTTTCAGCGCCTGATGCAGCTGGTATTAGGGGAGGTACCTCACTGCAGTGTGTATCTTGACGATGTAGTGGTCTACTCTGGTGATTGGGAGAGTCACAGGTCCAGTCTGGAAACCGTATTCCAGTGGCTGGCAGATGCCTCTCTTACCCTTAATTTGGCCAAATGTGAGTTTGGTAAGGCTACTGTTACCTACCTAGGTAAGCAGGTTGGCCAGGGGCAGGTCTGGCCTGTGGATGCTAAGGTAGCTGCTATTGTTTAGATACCAGTGCCTAGCACCAGGCGAGAACTTAGGCGTTTCTTAGGCATGGCAGGCTACTATCGCTGTTTCTGTAAGAACTTCTCAGTAGTAGTCGCTCCTCTGACTAGGTTGTGTAGTCCTGTGGTTCCTTTCGTGTGGAATGATGAGTGTGACCATGCCTTTAACTCTGTCAAGTCTCTTCTTTGTAGTGCTCCTGTGCTGGCTGCACCTGACATTACTCGACCTTTCCAGCTTGAGGTGGATGCCAGTGCTACTGGAGCTGGTGCAGTGTTGTTGCAGGATGGTGACGGGGATGTGTGTCATCCTGTCTGTTACTTTTCCACAAAGTTCAAACGCCATCAGTTGAACTACTCCACCATCGAGAAGGAGACCTTAGCTATGCTCCTTGCCCTACAGCATTTTGAAGTGTACGTGGGATGCAGTTCATGTCCAGTCACTGTATACACGGACCATAAACCTTTCTAGCCCAGATGTTCAACAGCAATCAGCGCTTGATGCGCTGGGCCCTCTTGGCCCAGGGTTACAACCTCAGCATTAAACATAAGAAGGGAGCAGACAACATTGTGGCTGATGCTCTGTCCCGTGGGTGAGGCTACAATAACTAAGTAAGTGACATTCTGGCTGAACTGGTGGATCAGTGACGTGGGAAAAATTAATTTTTGTGATTTATTAACTTCTGATGACTCAGACGTGCGTGCAGATGGGGTAAGGTTTTTTTCTGGGAGGGAGTGTTACGTGCCGTGTTTTGTTTTGAGCTGTGTGGTGTGTGTGTGAGTGTGATTCTCCTCAGGTGTGATGGTGACGTCACTCATGCAGCTGATCAGCTGATCAGCAAAGGATATATGGCGGTGCCAAGCCAGAGTTTGGGGTGGTGGTGGCAGTGGAGCCCAGAGTGAGCAGAGAGGTGGATTCAGTTGCAGACCAGTTGCAGACCAAAGAATCCAAGCTCGTCTTCCATTTGAAGATTGTTTTCATTTGCTTTTTGTTGAGTCTTTTCCATTAAATACTTGTCTGTTAAGACCTCCCGGGTTTATTATTTTACATTGTTTGCGTCCCCCACCCCTAGACCGTTTAGGGACGTAACATCACTACAAAAGGCAGCGTGAAGTCTGCATGAGCTAGGATTGGGCCTTGGGTTAGGGCAGCCTTCAGTTGCTCAAAAGCAGATTGGCATTCTTCTGTCCAAATTACCTTCTGGTGGGAATACCTGCTAAAAGCGTATTCAAGGGTCGGGCAACCTTTGAGAACCCCGATACAAAACGCCTATAATAACCTGCCAAACCTAGGAAGGCTCTGACCTGTTTGGTGGTCGTTGGGGGAATCCATTCAGTGACTGCAGACACCTTCTCAGGATCAGGATGGACCCCTTCCTTGTCAACCACATGGCCCAGAAACTTCACCTGTTGCTGCAAGAGTTTTCATTAGCTGGTTTTAAGTTTCAGACCATACTTCTGGAGTCTTTTAAACACCTCTTCCAGATGCTACAAGTGGGAGGGGAAATCCTTTAAATAAGCAATGATGTCATCAAGGTAGACCATCAGAGACTCTAGCCCAGGGGTGTCAAACATACGGCCCGCGGGCCGGAACCGGCCCCCAAGGAGGTTCGATCAGGCCCGCAGGATAATTTGAAAGTGGAAAAAATGCATAAAAGACATGGAATTAATATTTTTAATTCGCTGCAATTCATGGATTATCCGCTAAGGGGCGCACTCTTTCCATCAGAGTAGAAGACAAGCCGCATCACTGAGACAGACTGAAAACAGCAGACGGTATCAATGCACCATCTGCTGCTTGTTATGACGTTGTTAATACCTTGGTCTCTACCTCTCCGCTACACCCTCATTAGCCAAAATGTCGTTATCCAAACGGAGAAAAGTAGATAAGGAGTGTAGAATTTTCAAAGAAAAATGGACCACGTCCTATTTATTTACAGAGATGCACGGAAAACCTTTGTGCTTGGTGTGTTTGCAACAAGTTTCGGTATTGAAGGAATATAATATTCGACGCCACTACGAGACTTATCACAGCGAAAAATATGACGGCTTGCAAGGACAACTGAGAAGAGATAAGATTAACGAATTGCTGGCGGGTCTGAGGAAACAGCAGTCAACTTTCATCCAGAGCCGAGAAGTCAGTGAAGCAGCGGTAAAAGCCAGCTACCTAATTGCTAGCGAAATAGCATTAGCATCGAAGCCGTATTCCGACGGTGACTTTGTTAAACGATGCATGATGAAGGCGGCTGAACTTGTATGTCCCGAGAAGCGACAAGCTTTTGCCAATATTAGCCTGACGAGGAATACTATAGCAGAGAGGATTTCGGAACTATCGGCAGATTTAGACAGTCAATTGAAACAGAGGCGTTCAAGGCTCACAAACAAGCACTTAAATGACATTCTGAAAGTGACAGCTAGTCAGGACATGACACCTGGTGTTGATGCACTTGTACAGGCCAAAAGATACCAAGTTTCAGGAACAAATACAAGTCCAGACTAGACTAACACCTTTAAAATGCTGCCTTAGATACTGTTTGCATTGAAAGAATACAGCTCTATGAAGATGAATCCTTACTGTGGTGATTTAAAAAATGTGCACTTTAATGTTAGTCAGCAGCTTCAAAACAAAAGTTGTGTAATGGAATTCTACTGTTCATACAACTCCATAAATTTTCAGCATGTATTGTATGTGTATGTATGTTTCATGTATGAAGTTTACAGATTTACAGGACAGGCGAAAACTTTCTTCATTACACATTTAAAATCACTCTCCTTAGTTTGTAAGGTGTACGCAGGGATTACATTTAGATTTTATATGCGTATTAAAGTTTTGTGCCTTTGTACAATCAGTGGGATCAGTTGCAATGCAAATTGGTAAATGATAAAAGTAAATTGCACATTTGTCTAAGGAAATATGAGGTGTTTCATGAAATGTTTTGTAAAAGGACAGTTCATTAAATTTCAATATTTTCCTAATGTTCTTGTGCTTCTTTACACCAAAACAAAGGAAAGACATGATATTTTGGTTATTTATAGCAGAGTATGGTATAATTTTAATGGTCCGGCCCACTTGACATCTCCTTAGGCCGTATGTGGCCCACGATGCGAAATGAGTTTGACACCCCTGCTCTAGCCCCTTGCCAGGTCTAAGGTTGAAAAACACTCAGCCCTGTTGAGGGTGGTAAGGGTCTCTTCAATTCTAGGGAGGGGAAACGCATCCTAATGAGTCACAGAGTTCAATTTCCTGTAATCCCCACAGAACCTCAAACTTCCATCGTATTTTTGAACCAGCACAATAGGTGAGGCCCATGGACTAGAGCTATCTCGAATTACACGGTTATTTAGCATACCTGCTAGCAGAATCTTCATATCTTTATACAGAGTTGGAGGTAATGGCCGGAACCGGTCTCGAATTGGAGCCGCATCACCCATGGGTATTGTGTGTTGGTCAATGTTAGTCCGACCAAAGTCATCGTCGTTGGCGGAAAAAACATTACTCCACTTCTTTAATAGGACACCAAGGTCCACCCGTTGCTGCTCAGTTAGATCAGGCCGGTCAACCAAATTGTTCACCCCCCAATCTGGATTTTTACCTTCTGGGACCTCAGAGGCCTCCACGACGCCAGCCTGAACTACACCCTCAGAGTCTTGTGTTAGGCTCAAATTCTCCTTCCCATGCAAGTCCGCCTCCTCTACTTGGCTGATAGTCCCCAACTTCTGGTATCGGCCTATGGACAAACTGTATGGGTGAGAATTACAAAGGCGAACAGGAAGTCTTCCTTTCCTTACCGTTACCACGGATCTTGCAGTTCGGCACTGCTGTGTGGGAGGGGTTCCACCAGTCCACAATAATCAGTCCCTTTTGGGCCCATACAAGCACGACCCCATATTACCACTTCGGTGAAGGCCGGAACACATACCTTCTAGTGGGTAGCGGGACGGACATAATGCGTGGCCAATTAACCTGTTGAGACGCTGACTCCAAGCCTTCTGAACCTGAGGGCTATCACAGGGCAATGCAGATTCCCCTGTATTCTGGAAAAGAGTCTTCCAGCAAGCACCAATGACATTCATTCCCAGAAGCAAGGGATTTGTTGAACACTCGTTTTTTACAATGACAACACCCCTATTCGGTATCTTAATGTTTCCCACTTCAAAGATCATCACCACGTAGCCTATATACGGGATATCCAAGCCATTAGTCGCCTTGAGACTCAATACAACAGAGGTTCCTCCCACCCCCAGCTTACTATAAGGGAAATGTTGTTCCAGTACCTGCTGTTGCATTAACGTTACTTGAAACCCAGTATCCAGTAACCCTGAGAGTTCTACTCCATCTATGCAAACCTTTACTAGTGGACAATTTCCTACAAAAGTTGGGGCGGCCCCTAAATTGGCTATACCATCTCACCCTACTACTCGGACCTCAGGAGCAGGGCTAACTAGTTTAAAGCCAGCTGGGTTTCTGAAGTTCCTCTACAAAACCTAGTCACATGTCCTGGCTGTTTGCAGCGACGGCAGATAGGCCTACCTTCAGTATCCCATCTATTGGAGCAATCGGATGTAGCTCGTCGTCGTCCGCCTACTGGTGGAGGATAAAGGGAATGGTTAGGTTGCATAGGCTCTAGGAGAGGCCTTAGTTCCTTAACGATCTCCTGAGTCAGCCCCTTCATCTGGCCCACCACTTCTGCCATAATCTCGTCCTTCAAGGCTTGTTTCCAATCCCGTTCTGATGTCAAGGGCTTTTCTGCCTGGGATTCTCGTACAGCAGAACACTCTACCTCAGTTTGCCTCATGTCACCATGCTCGTTGTCTAGAAAGCATCGCCTCCTGGCGTAGGTCATCAAAACTCCGTCCCGGATTACGTCGGGCATTGGTTTTTAGGTCCTGGGCCAGGGCGGCTTCCTCCAAGCCGAGTAGGAACTGTTCGCGCAGATTGCCTTCTGTGGGGGCGTCATCCGGGCTGCATTGCTGTAGCCTGTAATATAGCCCTCGCAAACGTAACAGATTTTAGAACGAAACAGTTTTCAGTTTCCCTAGGCCTTTGATGACAATTATAAAACTGGGCCCGTAATGCAGGGATAGAAGTTTGTTCCCCATAGAGTGCATCTAAACAAGTAAATATTTTAGCAACTCTATCGCGCTCAGCCTCAGCTAGATCACCAACCTGTTGTTTGGCTTCCCCCCCTAAAGCTCCCAAAACCATTTCTATTTTCCTTGCTTCAGAAAATTCCTGAATACCTAAAAGTCCCTGGATCTGTTCCTTCCTATTCCCATATTGTAGACTGCCATGTACATGTACCTGTACATTTGGGCACCCAGGGGGCACCAGCATATAAGGGCATCATCATCATCATTGCTAGGTTAAACAAAGAATCCTTTAGGCCACTGTTCACTGCTCCCAAAAAAACCAAATCCTGCCGACAACGCCACCTAGGTAAAGGCTAAGAGCCCTAGGAACTCAACTAAAACAAAAGGCCAGCAGTGACATGATGACCCAAAAGGAGACAAGGGCGGAAATACTAATAAAAAGTTATTTATTTTAATATAAATGCTTAAAATGTATCCTAAAACCTAAAATAGTCTGTCCAAGTTGGCCACCACAGCAGAGTCCCGCACGTATTCCACCGGCTGCGACGCTGGATTGACAGCCACTCCTGCTGCTGCTGCATGATAAAAGATTCCAGAGCAGGAGAACAGTGTTGAAGGATCACTGTTACGTCGTTGCACCAGCCAGTGTTGAGGTAGAAGCAGATTCCTCCACCCTTCATCTTACCGTATAGCTCCATGTTGCGGTCCGCTCTGAGCAGCAGAGTCCAGTATCGATCCACTGAGCCACGTCTCCGTGAAGCACAAAATGTAGGATGAAGAAAAGTCTCTCTCTCCTCACCAGCAACTGAAGTTTGTCCAGTTTGTTGCACAGTAAGAGAGCACATTGGAGAGAAAGATGCCAGGCAGCGGTGTGCGAAAACCACGCTTGCGGAGTCGCACTAACAAGCCGGCACGTTTTCCTCTCCTCCGGCGTCTCACCGCGTGAGTAAAGGTGAGCCCACCTTTGACTAGAATGTCTAGTGATTCCACAGATGAGAGAAGAAAAGTTGGAAATAACTCTGCTGGAGTTGTTCCATGGATGTTCAAGAGCTCATCTCTGGTGAAAGAGCTCCGGGAATCGCAGCAGGAAAAACAGAATCAATCTAAAGTTAAAAATACACATTAAAATAAAACTAACATGATGAACCTTAAAGGTAAATAGAAAATGGCTAAATTGTTAGTATGGACATAAACCATAAACAAGTATTTATTGTTATTTTACATGATTTCAATGTCATTTAAGAAAACAGTAAAAGTGTCTACTAGCCTTCATCCACCCCAAACTACTTCCTACAACATTCTGGCCCACAGCTCTCTTTTGACCGGAAACATTTTTGCCTGTGGACAAAAACAAGCAACATACTGCACATTGCATACGAGAATGGGTTTCTTCATTTTATCCTCTTTTCTTATCCAGTCCTCCCACATATTGCGGCTGGGTTTCCATTGATTAGAAAGCAGGCTGTAATAGGATTGATGTCAATGCTAATTATACCAGTTAGCAGACATTGTAAAGCTTTCTAGACAGTTTGTTTAAGTGGATAAGGTGGTACTGAAACACCAAAGTAATCTTTGTTTTCCTTTAAGTGGAGAGGAAGTATATCTTAAAGTGTGATAGGTTCATCGTGATAAGAGTGAGCTCTAATAAGTCAGATTAACAAGACAAGCCGAGACAGGAATAAAAATTTCACCAGAAAACTAATGCAGACAGATTGGGTGATTTGTAATCAATATTCTGGTGAAATATTGAAGTGAATAAATATGACATAACTTCTGTCTTGCAGGCCATCCCTAGCAGGGTGCATCAGATGTGCTAGTTGGTTTATAACCCGAGCTGACCAACTTTATGTTAGGGAAATTGTAACATTATCTGACAGATGCCGCTGGCAGATCTCTTCTCAGCATCACTGACTGAGCTTTGTGCCTAACATGTCTGAGAGTATTGCATTGGTGAATGGATAACAAGTTTATTGTGACAACAAAGAGAAAATGCCTCAATGTTTATAGGACACTTTATGTGAAACTGAGTTTTTGAACTGTTTTCTGAGGACTTTTCAAACTATTTTCACAAAATGACTTTAAATATATGTTCTATTGCTATTGGAGAGAAAACAAGATTATTGATGAAATCTCCTTGCAACAAACTGACCATAAGCTGAGGGACATCCGGTCATCTAACAATTGTTGCTTGACAACAATTATTGTCTAAATGTTGTCTACCATTGTGAGTGTGCCTGTCTATGTAGGTGTGTGTGTGTGTGTGTGTGTGTGTGTGTGGACGTGGTCATAGGGAAGGACGAATGGATAGACAAGCTAAAAACATAATGCATCTGTCATTATATCTGTGAGGGAGGTGAACCCATGTGTGTTTTATGGACACAGCGCACTGTTGTTTTGACTAAAATGCCGGTAAGTAGATAATGAAGTATTCACCTCTGTGACACAGACTGGCAGAAAATCAGAAACCTCATCTTCCCACTTCTATCAGTGAGTGAACTTTGTGAAATATTGCTGTGGACACTTTAATAGACTTTCAAGAGGTTTTTTCTAGTAATAATTTCACAGTTGCATAGCTACAAGAGAATTTATTTCATTCAGTTTAAACATGCTGAGTGTTACTCTCTTGACTTAAGCTGTGTGTCCAGTTTGGTGGGCACGCAGCTAATTGTGTGTGATATAGAGCAGGCTTTTTTTAAGGCAGATAATATTCCTTCCTTTTCATCAGCTGCAATTTCAGAGAATTGAGGTCGGTGAGTGGCACTGAAAACAATGAGGCATTAAAAATGAATAAATGTATGTGGTGTTAAGCACATGCCCCCACCCTCTATGTTCAAACTATCCTTTAATACTTAGCGTGTATTATGCAGGCTTGTGGCCAGCGCTTCCTCAGCATGCATTGTGCATATCAAACCAATGGAAAGACTTCTTTCAGGACGCAGAGCACGCTTTGTCCTAAAGCCCAGACTTTTTTATATATCACTCCCTGGGAACAGCGAGAAAGAGCAATCACCCAGTTGATCAGATTTGTGGACACGGGACAGACAAAGTGTCGGTCGGCCGATTGAGAGAAAACGGACCACGGGCCAGGACCTGCTGCTGTGGATCACATTAATTGTGCTTTAAATCTAGCAGCCTACAGCTTAGCGAACACTTCTCCCCAGGAACACAATTAATACGAGATGTCTACTTGTAACCCACCAGATCAACGTGTGGTTGCAATGTCACACACACACACATGAGCGCACTGCTGCAGCTCTGGGGGTGATTAGTGACGACGTTAGCTGCCTCCCAATGAGCTTCACCACAGTCCACAACTACCGCAGCTTGCAAGTCCTGAGGGCAGAGCATTAATCAAACGCTCATGGCTGATGGCCATCTTGTTAAAGCCCCTTCTATTGTAATCGCGCAGAACCAGGGTAATGCTTGTTGTGTTGCAGTTTAGCTCACAATCCCTCCAGTCTTTCACAGGGAATGAACTCATTCCAGAGTCCAGAAACACCACTACTGTGCATGCATCAATAGATATGAATTGGAAATTACAGTGATTTGAAAATTAATTTAGAACATAGCGCTGGATATCGCACGACTGTTTCTCATTGTAATGACTCAGTCGCAGACTAAGGTTGCAAAAAGCAAACAAATTTATTTTTCCTTTTCAAAAACCAAATTTGCAAAAATCCAAAAAAAGGGAAAAACATAGAGGATCCAAAATCAGAAAAATCTTTAAGCTGTAAGGTATTCAAAACATGCAGGTTCAGACATAGCTCCTTCACAAACTGAATAACAATCCGACAGGGGACATCAGAAAGACAGACCTATATACACTCACCTAAAGAATTATTAGGAACACCATACTAATACGGTGTTTGACCCCCTTTCGCCTTCAGAACTGCCTTAATTCTATGTGGCATTGATTCAACAAGGGGCTGAAAGCATTCTTTAGAAATGTTGGCCCATATTGATAAGATAGCATCTTGCAGTTGATTTGTGGGATGCACATCCAGGGCACGAAGCTCACATCCGAAAGATGCTCTATTGGATTGAGATCTGGTGACTCTGGGGGGCATTTTATTAGAGTGAACTCATTGTCATGTTCAAGAAACCAATTTGAAATGATTCGAGCTTTGTGACATGGTGCAATATCCTGCTGGAAGTAGCCATCAGAGGATCGGTACATGGTGGCCATAAAGGGATGGACACAGTCAGAAACAATGCTCAGGTAGGCTGTGATATTTAAACGACGTCCAAATGGCACTAAGGGGCCTAAAGTGTGCCAAGAAAACATCCCCCAAACCATTACACCACCACCACCAGTAGCCTGCACAGTGGTAACAAGGCATGATGGATCCATGTTCTCATTCTGTTTATGCCAAATTCTGACTCTACCATCTGAATGTCTCAACAGAAATCGAGACTCATCAGACCAGGCAACATCTTCTGTCCAATTTTGGTGAGCGCTTTCAAATTGTAGCCTCTTTTTCCTATTTGTAGTGGAGATGAGTGCTACCAGGTGGGGTCTTCTGCTGTTGTAGCCCATTCGCCTCAAGATTTTGCGTGTTGCGGCTTCACAAATGCAAACCTTGGTTGTAACAAGTGGTTATTTTAGTCAAAGTTTCTCTTCTATCAGCTTGAATCAGTCGGCCCATTCTCCACTAACTGAGAAGATTGTGAAATCCTCAGACCGGCCCGTCTGGCACCAACAACCATGCCCCGCTCAAAATCGCTTAAATCACCTTTCTTTCCCATTCTGACATTCAGTTTGGAGATTGTCTTGACCAGGACCACACCCCTAAGTGCATTGAAGTAACTGTCATGTGCTTGGTTGATTAGATAATTGCATTAATGAGGAATTGAACAGGTGTTCCTAATGATCCTTTAGGTGAGTGTATATAGGAGGGGAAACAAGACACAGGTGAAACAAATCAGGCATACAATTAGGGACATGATAGGGGACAAGTGAGTGACAACAAGGCAGGGACGCAGTAGAGGGCGGAGTCTACGGACAATGACAGAACACAGCAAACACATGGCAAAATAAACAAACCGGGGGAAACACACAGCGATCACAATGAAAAAATGTCTCTCAGGGATCTTAACAATGACATTGCAGGCTAGCTCTCCTTCTTTTATTTTTAGCTCACTCTACTGTACTCTTGTCCTGGAGTTGAAATATCATGCATCATGTATAGTTGATATCATGCTGCCTCTCTCCCCTTTCATGTTCATCAAAACCTTTCCCATCGAACCAGTTCTTCCCCATTAGTTCTCACCAGGGCCTCTGGATCTTCCTCAACTTCTCCCTTCCGTTCCCCTTGTCACTTCTGTTTTTAGATCCTTGTTTCCCGGTTACTATCTTCTGTTTTAACCTCCTTTCAATGGAGACTCACACATCTGTCTGTAGCCATTTACTGTATGTTCTTCTTGTCTCCCTCTAATTTGCAGGCATACTTTAGTGCCTGCAGGAACGATTTATTGCAGTTTGTTCCACACTGAGGCAGAATTCTATCAACTTTTTGGATCTTGTGATGTAATATTAGTGCTGCATTGAGTCTTGAAAAGTTATGTTCTTTACAACAACCTCTCGGCAAGTCATGATAATGTCTGTAACAAAATTTTAAAAAGAATTTGACAAAAGAATGTTGTGATATAGTTGGCTGTAGGATTAATTATTATGTGGCCTACCGCCACTTGTGTGGACATACATCTTATTTAGGGCACAGGTGCAACACACAAAATTCACAGTTTTTACTGTTGGTATTCACAAGGACCCAGAGAGCCAAGTCAGTCCCCATGTCAGTGCACAGTAATGTAAAAGTACTCAATCCTTGACACATTGCTCATTTAAACAGGAACCTCACCCAGCAGTGGATCAGCCTGGAGTCTCGTCATTGGAAAAACAAGCTGTTGTTCAGCACCCAGCTCAGGGGCTCTTTGCTGGCTTTATATGAAGTCACTATATTTAAAATGTTATTAAGTAAATGTCCAAATGACATTTGAGTTTTTACGCTTGTCCGTAACACGACACTGAGAGTCTTTGGGAAGTCCATCTTGTTGTGGAATATTTCAATAAGCTCGGTAGAAGAGAATGATTTGTCTAATAAAACAGTCTTGATGAATGATCAAAGTTGCAGAAAGTCAATTTATTGCTTGCAAGGAGGAGGTCAACTACACAGGCACGTATCACGGTGCTCTGCGGAGATGGTGTCTCAGAACAGTGAAAACGCTGAGTTCTTATACGTAATTTCTAGGCGGCCACGAGAGGGACCGAAACCTAAAACTCTGAACCACCTGTGAGATAACACAAATGAAAAGTTACAATTCAAGCAGGAAACTAATCAAGGTAAAGATTGGAGTAACAGGGTTCCTTTGTTCGAGCATTTGAGTGAAGGCCAGTTTGACTGTCCTCCTTCACACAGCTGCAAAGACAACTTCTGGATCTCCCTTTTCTTCTCACATTGCTTCAACACAGACAATAATCACTCTTTTAGCATGTGATTATGTTATAACATATTTTACCATTACAATCTATTCTAGTTCCATCGTCATTAACACAAGAAAGGAGCTGCCATAATGAAAAGTTTATGACACCAAGTATTAAGCAAATTTCTTTTCAAAGTGACAGTATAGAGGGATAGATAGCTATGCAATAAAAATTGCATGGTTTAAGATCCAGAGTTGTAAATCATAATCTGCTCCGTCCTTCTCCGGTGGCTCAATCTTCCATGCGATGCCATATAACACTGGTCATTCTGACACAAACCGCTACTGATAGCTCCCTCACAAGTGCACAAAGCCCATCAGAGTCTCAAGCGAGACAATTATAAGTTCTATCCAAAATGTGCTGCCTGTCCGGTAGCATAGCGTGTGTACCCCCAGACAGCCTGTGATTGTGCATCACAGCCGTGAACATGCCATGCGTTGCTGACTAACTAACCGTCTGATGTGAGATGACACTATTTTAGATATGAACAAATGGGGTCTTGCCCCTTTTCCTCCTCCCGCTAAAGAGCTTAAAGTGCTATGGGCTAGCTGCCACTAGCTCTCATTGGGAGTGGCGAAAAGGTTAATGAATTCAACACTGCAAGCCACGGCTCCCCTTACAGTGGGCACAGGGAGAGGTGGCGGAGCAGAGGGCCTCAGCAGCATGCTTATGAAGGAGCAGCATTAGAGGAGAGCTCCGCTGCCCCCTGAAGGTGGGGATCAGCGGGTGCACGGACGGTGCTTAGGGTCCTGGCTTAGGGAGGCTGGGGCATGACAACAACATGTCATTTAATTGTCCCTCCAGAATTTAGTGGGAGAGTAAAATATGTGCATTGTATAAAGATTAGTGCGTAGTATTTATTTTATTCCCAAGGTTTCACAATTGGATCTGTTGACATTTCTGGAAACACTCAGAATCAGCCGGGAAGAAATTAGTGTACTTTCACACAGGTTCTTTCCAAATTACCATGACTATGAACATCTTCATAGTGAATCAATCATGTATGTATGTAAAAGAGTTCAAATAAAAGAGCAAACATCATAATTTAGTGTTGTTCTACATTTAAGGAATGAATCAAATAAGTTAAAACGCTTTCACACTCACAGTTGAGTTAATTAGGTCTGGACCGAGGGAACCAGATGATGCCATGCTGCCTGTCAGTACACACCCTCACACACCAAGTCACTTCAAACGAACCAAAAGTAGGATGGTGACAAATGCTATCTAACATTGTTATACCTCAGATGAGTTATTTATGAAAAATACCAGGAAGACCAAGACCAACGTTTTCAAACTGTCTCAGTTCACCAGGGTTGTCAGTGAGCAGCAGCACATTCACCAATGGGCAGATAAGATGAAACGATAGCCCGAGAGAGTTGAAGTCAAAATGTCTCACGTTGTTTCTGTATGCAGAGAGGGAGACAGAGAAAGAGGCATGGGTGGATTTGAGTGCAATCTGTGTATTCCTTTGTCTCAGTAGCTGAGCTGCATCTCTTACTGGATCTCAATATCTTGACAGAGGGCGTCGGCAGCAAGGGACCTGAACTAGTGAACGAGGTGTGTGTTTGTGCCTCCACTCTACATCGCAGCCCCATGTGGCACAGCTCCAGAGTCAGCCAGTGGTACATCAAGTGTAAGGATATCCAATGTTTTTGATTGAGATATGGTAAATGGATTTGTACTTGTATTCAGCACTTTTCTAGTCTTCTGACCACTTTAAGCACTTTAACACTACAGGACATTATACACCCATTCACACCCATTCATACACTAATGACAGGACCTACCATACACAGTGGCACCTACCCATCAGTAACTAACATTCACACACTGTAGTCACAGCTACAGGAGCAATGCTGGGGTTAAGTGTCTTGCCCAAAGACACGTCGACATGCAGGTTAGCCGGTCCTGGGATCAAACTGCCAACCCTCTCATTGGAAGACGGCTGCGCTCCCTACTCACCCACAGTCACCCTGATATGATTCCGTAGTGTACACCGTGGCTATTTCTCTCATGGAAAGCCTACAGTGCAGAAACAACGATATTCCTGTGATTGGCTACGGATAACTTCAGCCTTGTGTGACTCTGTAGGAGAACAATTCTTTGGAGACGTGACATTCTCCGCCTCTCGTAGGTATCAGTCACTTTGCAATGTGGCATACAGTATTCAGTTACGGGCCAGCAGCTTTGTGTTTACTCTGTGGTTATGAAGTCCACAGAATCAATGCAAGGGCCAGCTCTGTGTTTCTCTGCTGCCTGTGTAGTTACCCCCCTCCACACTTAAAATGATAGAGAGTTCAGCCAGCTCTGAGAGGGGGGAGTTAGGCTGAATGCACCATTCTTTATTTATGGAGCTAAAAGCAGGGAGACTGACAATCTGGGATTTTAGAGCAGCCTGTCCGCCCCGACCCTCCCTCCTCCCCGGAGCCTCAGCCTGTCTCACACCCAGGATGCTTAATCACCACCACTGTTGAGTGAACCGCTCCTTTCTCCAACACGTCACAGCGAAAAAGGGTGCCTTTCGCTTCCAGAGTTCATCTGAAGAGGGATAACATTTTTGCCAAGGTGAAGACGAGCAGGTAAACGTTAACTCCCCTGAATCGACAAATGGAGCTTTTTTCACATGACAACTGTCATATGTTGTCCTGAGTGTGGAGAAGTACCAACGGGTTCACTGATGGAGGTGATTCATAGATAAACAGATTTGATATTTCTTTTTCTTTCTGTGCTGGTGGCCCTCGCTAAAGCAATGAAAGAGCACCTGTAAGCCAATGCTCCAAAAGAGCACCGCAAAATGATTTACACTTTTTCCCTTTGTCTCAGAGCTCCATCGTGAGTTTTCTCTCCATCTGATCCTCAGCATGGAAGTGGACCAAAGAGAAGGCAGTGACAGCTCTCACATAACTGGTTTGATCTGTTCTAGCATAGAGTTCACTTTATTCCATGTGAGACAGTTGTACTGGTCTTTTTATCACTCTCACACATATATATAAACTTCAAAGCAATAGAGAAGGACACATAATATCATGGAAATAAAATGCAGTCTGCTTATAGGACCAGTGCTCACCGCATAATGTTAAAAAATTAAACAGGCTTGTCGCAGCCTTTACAAAGTCCTTAACAAAAAATTAGCAGCTACTGTGATAACAAAAATGTGTCTCCAGATCAAACACTTTTAATAGCGCGGAGATTGTGTATTGTTGGAGTGTCTGCTTTGTTGGCATCAGATCACTTCACAGAGCTTTCATTGGTCTGACAGCCAGGGAGAGGCCTGTAATAAGGGCCTTCACAGCTGAAACACCTACAGCACCCGGATGACAGGTCTTTTATACATCATGTTGGCTGATCGATAAAGGCAGAAAGCAGAGACCTTCAATATGCTTTGAGGTCAAAGCCAAACTTGATTAGCAATTCGCTCAGGCATGCAACATGTTAAGGAGCAATTAGATTTAGAGACGCACAAGCACCAGCTTCGCCCAGAGCAAAGATGTTTTTAGCGCGCAATAACCCTCCTTTCATCTTCTGGTTTGTGGCTTATTGTGTGGTGTGGGTTTTACTGTGGAGATACTGTTTCTTACTACAGAAAAAGACAGACAGATAACTCAACAACACTATGACATCATCAAACCCAAGGTGCATCTCTCAGAGTGTCTAACATTGAGCCAGATGCGTTTACAATGCAGAAACGTAAAAGCCTGATGCGTCTCATGCAGAAGCAGTGTCCCATTTTGAACATTTAAAGGTCGCTGTGGACGTTGGGATTGAATCTCCAAATAACAAAGAATAAACAGATGCTGAGCATCTCAAGACTGATTCAGAACTCTGTATGTGTAGTCTTATGTGTACAATAAGTTTGACTAACTTTATTATCTTAGTTCAACATTAGAATAACACTGGGACTATGACTGTGCAGTTTCATACAACTCCAAATTTCGTCTGCCGATGGTACACGTGCCCCTCTCATATCACATACACCTGATCTCTCCGCATGTCCATAAAAAAGTACCATTACACTATGTACCTGAAGCATGTGACCTGTTTGCTTTGCAGTGGGTCATTAGTGTTGTTCAGCTCCAGGAGGCCTGATGGGTTCTGTCTAACATGGGCACTGACACTGACATCTGATGGTCAGCATGGAAGTGGACCAAGAGAAGGCAGTGACAGCTCTCACGTAACTCTGATTTGTTCTATTCTACCATAGAGTTCACTTTATTCTATGCAAGACAGTCTTTGCCGCCTCCATGTGGCAGGACATGGCGGTCTCAGCCCCACGCTGTGCCTTCTAAAGAATGTCCTTAAAACAAACAGGGCCAGTGGCGGCTGGTGGAAAATAATTTCCTTCAATTTCAGCTAACATCAGAATTATTTAATGCAAAATCGTTAAGGTATTAAAACGCAGCACAATAAATAGTTATAGAAAAAAATATTTGTCACCTTTACAGGCAATTCAGTATATTAGGGCCGGGACTCGATTAAAAATATTAATCTAATTAATTAGAGGCTTTGTAATTAATTAATCGAAATTAATCGCATTTTAATTGCATAAATATTTGACCTGAGAACAGTGAGAAGTAATTTTTTTCACATGGATTTTTATTTTTGTTCAACCAATTCCAGCAGACAAGTGTACCAATAGCATATTTAGAAATATAGTACTTTCAAAAATTCAGGTAGCCTGTAGATAAGTAGACCTTCTGTAAACTATGTTTTTTTAAGTAGACCAATACTTTCAAGTACATTCAGACATCTTCCGTCGAAAACTCAAGACACACCTTTTTAGACTCTACCTTGACTAAAACACTAGCAAACCGTAGCACTAACAAATGATAGCACTTAAATTGTACTTATAATGGCACTTTTCTATAACATGTTTTGTAACTGCTTATTTGATGAAAAATGTACTTTCTTGTTACTTGTTTTCTGAGTTTGTATCTATGTGGAAATGCACTTATTGTACGTCGCTTTGGATAAAAGCGTCAGCTAAATGACATGTAATGTAATGTAATGTAATTCAGAACATTGATTATTTTTTCAGACGTGGTCTTAGTTACCCTGGTCCTTAAACCAGTCATCTGGTGCAGTGTGGGTTGGGTGTGGGCCTAACGTCCACGCTAGCTGCTAATTGTTTTGCGTTGAGGTGATACTTGAGGCTCGATGTGAATTCCTTGTTGCACAGCTTGCACACAACCATGCTCTTATCGACGCTTCCATCCGTGTGTTTATCATAATAAGATTTCCCATTCACGGGGCCAACCGACACGGTCTCGTCAGCTTCTTCGTTCATGTTCACTGTGGTTTGTTGTTGTCTGAAGTCATGAACGCTAGTTGGTGCTCCAGTATAATCGGTCCCCCCGAAACTCATCCAGTGAGAAACGTTCCGCAGTGCAAAAAAAAAGTGTAAAAATATAAATATATATATATATATTCATTCATATCACACATTTATTTAATCAGCAATTGGCTAAAGTGCTTCTCAGACTAAAACCGGCATGAAACACTGTAGGTAGAGTGCCACTATCTTGGAGCATTAGAGAAAGAAAGAAAAGTAATCTTAAGGAAACTGATACATTTGCCTGTAGAAAAAAACGTGACCCACTTCTGATGACGTCCACCCATCCATTTTCAAACCACTTATCCTCCATAAAGGGTCGCGGGGGGAGGGGGGGGCTGGCTATATTTCTAAGTGTGATCTTGATTGTTTTTCATCCTGTGTTTGTGACTTTGACATGAGGATGAGTTTGTTTTAACAGAACTAAAAGTATACTTATTTTCTACCACCAACTTTTCATCCACAGAACTTGCTTGTTACTCAAAACCCCCCATGGGCGGCATGTTTGCCCATCTTCCGAATAAATAGTAATAATAATAACGAGTAGTAGTGGTAACCAAACGGAACAACAGCGCATCATACCGTCAGTGCAAAACGAATCGATATTAAAAAACAACAAGCCTCTCATCTATCAGAAGGAGTGAACGGTCACAACCATTCCTGACATTCTTGGTCTTCACCTTAGGATGACAAACAATGATCGCTAATAAGCACCAAGTTTTTAGTTAGGCCCTGCAGCTGCCAAGCATGCGTGGTGATTTTTTTTTCCAATGCCAGGCATTCTACTGGATCTGCCTTAGCGATCGACTGGTTGATCAACCTATTGGGCACCTCTGCTTTAGGTCCTTGTCAGAACACGAGGCTATGATGTGCTTCTGCCTCTTGTGGCCAAAAGGAGGATTACTGCAAGAGATCAGAATCAGAACCATTTACTTGCCAAGTATGTTTGACATACAATGAATGTGTCATGGCAGGTGGTACACATATTGGACCATAAGATTAGACAAATTTACAGTCCAAGAAATATGGCTGAAATATGGATACGTACATCAAAATACCTTACCTCTGGAACGGTCCGTGAACCTTATGGACTCAGTGAGCCACCCATTCACCAAACCTGACTGGAGGTCTAAGTCCGGTCTGTGTTAACCCTGGTGAGTTTGTTCTGGAGGTCCAACCCTTTCCTGAGCGTCCTCAGTGGAGGAAGAATCCATTTCAGGCGAGATGAGAGGAAGCAAGTTTTCAGCAGCAGTAACGCTCCCTGTTGGCTTTGGAGAAATGCTAGCCGGTCCTTCCCCCGCCTGTGTTGGAGAACAGACCAGACAACTCCAAGTCTGCAGAGCCCATGTCCATGACTGGGTTTGGCACCTCTGCTGGTGCCCAGGCCCTGGCCAGCTCCATGGCCCAGGTTTTATCGAGTAGTTCACAGCTTGGTGAAGTAGTCCTGTATCACAAGTATGTAATTAAAAAATTAACTCTATAGAAACTGTTTCTGCCCCACGGACACAGTTATTTAAATTAAAGGTAAACAACCAAGGAGTTATACTTATTAACTTAGTTAAAGTTAAAAGTAATAATACAACAGTACAACAAACTAGGAGAATTAAAGGGGGACTTTTGAATATTAGATCTCTGTGCTCTAAAGCTATTTTAGTAAATGAACTACTATCTGACCACCATGTTGATATATTTTGTCTTACTGAGCCATGGCTATCGAATGGGGAGTACTTTAGCTTCAATGAAGTGACTTCTCCAAGTCATGTTAATACTCATATCCCCCGAGGCATTTATGACTCCTGCCTTTTAATAAACCTAAACTGGATTATAACTCTTTTGAAAACGTTCAGTCTTTCACAACCAACCTGGAAAATAATCCAGCCGGTTCTCTTTGTAATAGTGTACAGAGCCCCAGGTCCTTGTTCTGAATTTTCATGTGAATTTTCACAGTTCTTAACGAGTTTGGTTCTTAAAATGGACATGGTAATTATGGTGGGTGATTTTAACATTCATGTGGATGTCGATAACGACAGGTACTTAATTTCTCTTTTTGCTGGAATCAAGCAAACCAACTCATTGTTTTAACCACACGCTCGACTTGGTTCTTGTTTATGGTATTGTGATAGAACATTTAATAATCTTTCCACAGAACCCTCTTCTGTCGGACCATTGTCTGATAACCTTTGAATTTCTACTACCGGAATCTCCTCCTCCTGCCAAGGGTTTCTACAGTCGATGTTTATTGGATAACGCGGTAGCCTCATTTAAAGAAGACATTCCCTCTGCTTTAAGTTCAGTGTCCTGTCTCAAGATATCAGAAGACTCCTGTGAAAACTTCAGTCCGTCACAAATCGACCATTATGTCGATACTGCCACAGGCTCTTTGAGAATGGCGCTGGACGGTATTGCTCCCCTCAAAAGAAGAATGGCAACAAGAAGGAAGTTCGCTCCTTGGTATAACCCTCAAACCTGGAACTTAAAGCAAACTGTGCAGAAACTTGAACGGTTATGGCGTTCCACCAAATCAGAAGGATCTAGGCTAACTTGGCAAGACAGCGTTAAAACATATAAGAAGGCTCTCCGTAACGCAGGAGCATCTTATTACTCATCATTAATCGAGAAAAATAAAAACAACTCCAGGTTTCTCTTCAGCACTGTAGCCAGACTGACAAAGAGTCACAACACTGTGGAGCCATGTATTCCTGTGGACCTCAGTAGTAACGACTTTATGAACTTCTTCAATAATAAGATTCTGACTATCAAAGAAAAAAATTGATGGTCTCCTGCCCCCAACCAGAACTGACCCGTCCTCGGATGCAGCCGTGGGGCCTAATTCTTACTTGAATGGTTTCTCTTCCATCAACCTTGATCAACTGACTTCTACAATTTTGAAATCCAACTCTTGTTCTTCTGAGTTTGTTTGTCTCCAAGACAATCTTGAAGTCTTCAAAACTTGGATGATCTGCAACTTCCTGATGCTAAACTCGGAAGTTATCATGATAGGGCCAGAGCGCCTTCGAAGTCAGCTGTCATGTCATACAGTCTCTATGGAAGGAATTGCTCTGGTATCGAAAAGCACTGTCAGAAATCTTAGAGTTCTCTTCTACCGGGATATGTCCTTCAACTCTCATATAAAGAAGACTTCAAGGACTGCCTTTTTTCATCTACGTAATATATCGAAAATCAGGAACTTCCTGTCTCAAAGCGATGCAGAAAAACTAGTTCATGCATTTGTTACTTCTAGACTGGATAACTGTAATTCTTTGTTATCAGGCTGCTCTTGAAAATCGCTTAAACCTCTCCAGTTGATTCAGAATGCTGCAGCACGTGTATTAACAAGAACTAAGAAATGGGATCATATAACTCCTGTATTAACCTCTCTGCACTGGCTTCCTGTTAAATCAAAAATAGAATTTAAGGTACGTCTCCTCACCTACAAGGCACTTGCTGGTGAGGCACCGTTTTATTTTAAAGAGCTTGTTACACCGTATTGCCCTACAAGGCATCTGCGCTCCGTAGATGCTGGGCTACTTGTGGTTCCTAGAGTTTTAAAAATTAAGATGGGGGCCAGAGCCTTCGGTTTTCAAGCTCCTCTTTTGTGGAACCAGCTTCCACTTTCAGTCCGGGAGGCAGACTCGGTCAGTTCATTTAAGATAAAGCATAAAACGTTCCTCTTTGATATTGCTTATATTTAGGGCTGGCTCAGGTTAGCCTTCTTAGGACACACCGAGGACTGGCCCCCTCAAATAAATGTTGTGGCCCCTCAAACTAAATCCCCCAAAATATATTAAATTTCATATATTTTTTATTATCTCATGCTTCTCTCCTCCGCTCCACTTCTTAATGTCTTAATGTCTTGCTTGCCCCCTCAAATATAAAATCTATCAAGTTGTTTCTCATGTCATGTTTCTCACCTCCACTCCATCTCCCCTTTTCGCTCTGCTGCCGGTTCACTGTGAGGGATAGCTGTCTGCCCAACTTCCAATCACCCTTTAGTATGCAAATGAGCTAGTGTCAGGTTTCTAATAGCAGCTTGCAGCAGTAAACTGCGAAGCAAAGGAGCTCTGTTAAATTCGGTCATAGTGTTTTGTGTAGTGACATACTTAATTGCTAATAACATAATAAAAACAAGAGTTAATATTTTTCTTAAATCTTTTTTTGCTCAGTCAACAACAACAACCAAAACCACATAACCAAATTCTTGTAGTAGCTAAGCTGTAGCCTATTCTTCTAGATCAGGGTGTGTGGGCCCACAGTCATAGGCGCCGATACCGTGGTTGCTCCGGGTCTCGAGCACCCACGGAAAATGAGCACCCACGTCCAGCTCCAGTCCCGATTTCCAATCACAGCCTCCTAAATCGATGACGTTGTGACGCGGGTGACGGGTGGCCAGAGCGGAGCGCGGAGCACCCCCCTCCCCCCGTTAGCCCAGCTCGCTAGCCCCCACGCCGCACCCATGGAGAAAAACATAAATCGGTGCCTATGCCCACAGTCCCTGTCATGTGTCACAGCACGGGCAGAGAGCACTCTCCGCTCCCTGCCACAGACTGAGCACAAATGATCTGTGCGTGCAGACCCCTAAAGAAAGCCCCGCCCCTGCCCAACTTCTGCAATCTGGCTGCTTTTTTACAATCCCATCTTCACTTTTCCACTTTTGTAAAACTTTCAGCAGACTTGTCCCAACCTTGTGTGTCTCATTCTCCTCAGGGACTCAGCCTTGTAAACAAGTGACATACAACACTAGTGTAGAGATTGCTTGCATTCCATTCTGCTGATCATTCTGAAATTACATATACAATGCATCAGTTTTTCAGAGCTTTTAAAAAACATACTCCTCCTGCCCCTACCAATGGAGATCATGGTGGCAATGGTCTAGCTAGCACCTCAGCAGCTAGCGCTGCACCTACCCCTACCAGTGTTGTAGCTAGCAGCGCATCAGCTAAAGTTAGTAGTGGTTCTGCTGCCTGCATCACTCCAGCAGTAGCTAGCATAACACCAGCAAGCACTACTTCTACTCTACCTCATCCTTCCCAGCTGTTCTTACAGTTAACCCCAAACTTCCCATTTTACCCAGTGACTTAACCACCATTGCACCATCTCAGCTATTATTAAGTAGCTACCCAAAACGTGCATTTAGCAAAAAACTGAGGTTGTTCAATCCTGCCTGGTACCGCACACGACCATGGCTTGAATACTCTGCTGAACGGGATGCATGTTTCTGCTTTCCCTGTCGCAAATACAGTACTGTGAATGAGAGGGATGTTGTGTTCACTCTGACTGGTTTCAACAATTGGAAAGTTGCACTGGAAAGTGACAAAGGGCTGCAGAGGCATGTGTCCTCCCACAACCATGTGCATGCTTCTACTCTCTGGGCTGAGCACCAGAAGAGAGAGGCTACTGGGGGAAATGTTGACACATTATTGGTTGGCAAGACACAGGTAGAGAAAAACCGGTACTATGTTAAGAGTGTGGGCAATGAGTTGAGTCTACGTGGAACAATGGAACACAGGCGTGATGCTGCTGGTCATGATGATGATGATATTGCTTCTGGGCTTTTTCGTAAGTTAATGGAATATACCCTTGAGAAAGATGAAAAACTAGCCAGCATTGCCAAGGGTATCCCAAGGAATGCATCATATACATCAAATCACATACAAAATGAAATTATTGACACACTGGCAAACATGGTGCTCGGAGAGATAATAACAAATATGAAAATGCTGATGCTGTGGGTTTGTGCCTCAAGAGTGATGGGAGCAGGGACAGGTGTAATCTCGAAAACCTGTCAGTTATGATTAGGTTTGTTAGTGCTTCCCTACCCGAGGAGCATCTCATTGGGTTGCTTGACCTCGACCAACTAGATGCACAGTACATAACCTTTGAGATCCTGAAGTGCCTCTCTGATGCTGGTTACAGTGCTGACAAAATTCTGAGCCAGTGTTACGATGGAGCTTCAGTGATGAGTGGGGTGAGAGGACGTGGGAAAGTATATACCCTACATTCACTGCTACAACCACCAACTGCACCTGGTATTTGTGCATGCCATGCAGAGCGAACAATGTACTAAAAGAAACACCCAAGTTGGGCAGGTCTTAGGGTAGAGGCCTGACAAAGTGCAGTCAGTTTAGGTTGAGGGTATGACATACAACTAACAACCCAAGTTCATATATGGTTAGTCTAACAACAATAACTACAATGAAATAAGTGTGCCAAGCATTTAAGACCACAGTACTTTACAAGGCACTTGTTCAGTGTACCCGCATCCTAGTGAGTGAATTTGTCAATTAGACATGGTAAAAGGTGCTGGAGCACAATGCCCCCTCAAGATTTGTGGCTGCCCCCTCATACATGCCTGTCTAGACCCGGCCCTGCTACCTGGCCTACTATCGAACGCCGACATTGGGTAGCGGCTATCTGAACCGCCGCTATAGCCCCCGTTTACTTTGATTTCATTCTTGACTGAGTTGATTCTTTTTGGTTTTGTTGTTTTTGATGGGTTCATTCTGAGTTTGTTTTGTTGTGAACCGTGTTGTTTGAGTTATTATTCCCCTTGTTCGTAGGTGCTGTCACGGCCCAGGTGGTGGGGTCTGTGTCCTCGGGTGTGGTTACCCTCTTTTATGGATGCGGTGTATTTGAGGCGTCCCGTGTTTGTGAACCCTCACGTGTGTGTGGGTGTGTGTGTGAAGGGTGCCTCCTTTTTTTATTCTTTGGAATCAACACTCGTACCGGGCTTCCTTCTCTCTCACCACTGGTAAGCCACAGCCCTACTCTACATTGTTGTTTATTACTCACAACCCCAGTCCTTGAAACCCATGTATACTACTATGTTAACTTAATAAAAGATGTTTTTTATACTGGAACCACGTCTCTTGCTATATAGTACCACCGAAACTACGTGCTCGAACCCTGACCAAATCAATCATACGAGTTAAATCTTTGGGTGGAATTCCCAAGGTGGCGTTGCGAGAACCTGAGTATTATATTCCACGTGATCACCCCCACTCTCCGGTCACAGTCATCATGTGAAGCCTTCTCCTTGAGGAGAGAGCGGCCCGCCTCCGTAGTGTCGATGGCCCGCCCCATGCGCGGCCGCTTCTGAGAGCCTTTTTTTCATATCGATTCGCCTTGCACCCCCTTCCCTATGATTAAATGGTCTGGCCCCGCGTTCGTTCGAAGTGGGTATTATCTGGCCGAACATGAAATGAGTTTGACACCCCTGCTCTAGAGCCGGCTGATGAATGATAACTTTGTTTTCTGTTTGAAGCGAAGTGACTGCTCAGCTGCAGAAATGCTGCTGATTAGGCACGGCTTTTATTGTGGGGCTGAATAAATTATACAAACATCTTGAATGTCATATTGTTTTTACTCTTTACAGCTTTATTTGGTCTGACATAAAATAAAAAAAGACATTTTTTAATAAATAATTAGCATAAATAAGTTATATTAAGCAAACAAATAACAACAATGGCTTTGTTAAACACACTTGATGCTTTATACAAATATTTCCATTGCCGATTAAATTCTCTTCCTGCTTCCCCCTTCCAGCCTCCTAGCTCTCAGCCCCACCCCCTTCATTTCCCAATGGTCTATAGTGGAGGAGTTCAGTGTAAGCTCTGCTCTCAGGATTCTTAGTGCTGTGTGCTCATTATTCATGTGACCTCTGGGACTCTGCTCCAGATAGCGTTCCCGCTCTGTCAGGCCTTCCCCTCTTGTACTTTCACTCTGCCTTTTTTTTCCTGTCGATACACTCCATTTTACGGCTCTGGTCTTTGTTTATCCTGTAAAGAGTGAGGAAGAAAAACTGGGATTAGGCCAGTTGACTAATACGAAACATCTGGAGATTTGTGCAACACTGCACTGTTTATATTTTATGAAATGTGTCAGCCAACAAAACCCTTAGTATTTGCAAAAACAATTCTGTCTCCTTCACTTTCTTTCTTTTCTCACAGAGTAAACAGGGATATTTTGCCAGGCGGTGTTTGAGCTCTGTAAAATATATTCTGGTGCCTCATCATGGGGCTAAATCAAGCATTTTTGTTGTGTGATTTTCTACTGCATGCCGCTGACCAATTCAGTCAGTAAGTGTGGCTCAGATGCTTTTTGGAAAAGGCTTGAATTTGCTCAGATTCTCAGATTTTCTAAAGTGGAGTGAGAACAAACCAGAAATAGCCAATGCTAACTGTCTCATGCCGATTCTTAAAGAGAATGTTGTTCCAGTTAATTGATTTCAGGTGGGGGTTCTTTGACAGTGAAGTAATAACAGTGTGTGGGTCCATTCGTGCTCTCTCTTACTTTTCCCAGCATCTCAAAAAAGCCTTTGCCCTCTTTCCCTCAGTGTTAATACAGAGTTTTTCAGTTGAGTTGTTTGGCTTGTTCAAGGTTACACTGAAAAATACAGAAGAGGATATGTTAAATTAAAATCAACCCAAAATGTTATAAAGCTTCAGGTTGTAAAATAATCATTTCAACTTACATCAACTCAGTCTTTTCACATCCAGGACGACTCTCAAGGACTTTAAAATCGGAAATATTGCCTTTGATGAACATGATAGGGTTGAGACAGTAGCAGCGTCCAATAAAGTCGTGAGCTTCAGGGAAAGAAGGCAGTTAGGTGTACATTCAAAAAAAAAATGTGGATAAAAGTTCTACAGAATGGTTTAACAGTGAAACATCAGTCTCATGCATCCTGATATACTTCACTTTAACCATTATAAAGTACTTTCACTCACCTTGGTGGAGCTGAATACAAACTGCAGCCACAACAGCCAGCAGCAGAATGCAGCGTTTCTGTGACGAGGCCATTATTTTCTTTGGAGAGAGAAAAAGTCCAGAGATCCTTGAGATGGGGGCACGTAGAGGAGAGAAGACTGGGGAACTGCTGCGAGCCTTTTCTCCTTTTATAGGCAGCGCAGAATGGGTTTTCCCAAAATCCATGTTTTTCCCGTCAGGCCCAACCTGAAACATATACTGGAATTTCCACTCCAACTCTGGGACAAACTCTGGAATGTGCTCAGTGGTGGTGTCACAGAAGGAAGACTGTAAATTATCTCCAAAGCAGACCCAGATGACTAATAACTCATGGCACATCCTCAACAAATCCACAAAGCACACTGAATGAACCGTGAATCTTGGATAAATGTTTGACAGGTAGTGGAAGCTATGATTTTCCTAACATTTTTTAATAATTAACACCGGAAAAAAGACGCACTGTACATTTTCTCAACATTCCCGAGGCTTGTCAACAGTTACTGGCAATCACAGAAACATGACGCACGGCCAGTTTCATTGTGGCAGTGGGTCAAAAGACATCATGAATGAGCAATTTTGAAATGATGACTTTGAGCATCCTTTGTTGTTTGGTGAATTGACGTTCCAAACCCTCTTGGCGACTTTTTGTGACCAGCGACCTGGTTTTGGTTTTATTGGAGACTTTTCCAGTGTCTGACATGAAAACACGTATTGTTTTGCAGTTGCTGTCCTTTCTCACAGAAATGTCATGGCTTGCAGCAGTATAGCTTCAGTCAGAGCACAGAGGAGACACGAAGGCCTGAAAGTCACGCGCGCATGCACAAACCCGCCGCTGATTTTGCAGCGTCTTTCCTCGTGGAGGAGTTGTCAACCATAGATATAAGGCATTTATATATCTCTATGTCGGCCACACTGGTTCCATGAAGAGAGAACTCTCTTCAGGACTTTTCAATTGTTACTAATCACAAGAACTAGGGAATAAATACCAGAGGTGGGACAAAGTCATTGTTATGCAAGTCACAAGTAGTTGCCCTCGAGTCCCGAGTCAAGTTGAGTCAAAGATCAAAGTCAACAAGTCGAGTCCAAAGTCTTACCATTTTAGTTTCGAGTCATTTCAAGTCCTCTTATTATAGTGGGGACGGGGAACCCTGGGTGATGGTGCGCTGCCTCACAGACCTAGACTACGAAGGGAAGGGTAATGGTGGATCGACTGTGACTGTGTTATAGTACTTTAAAACGGACAGTGACATAATGTTGGCGAGGATTTCCATCGGAGTCTGAATCCGGGTTCAAAAATCCCGATTTTTGTAAGGTACGGTAAAATGGACTGCAGTGGTTGGATGTCGTGCAGGCAGCGCGCGCTCTCTGCATACAGGTGGGGCAGATTTTTTTGACAGATGCAGATAAACAGAGCGGCGCGGTGGTGTGAAAATGTTTTCCCCCAGTTTTCATGGGAAGTAGCAAGTCTTCTCGAGTCAAAAGGCTCGAGTCCAAGTGAAGTCACGAGTCATCGATGTTAAAGTCCAGGTCGAGTTGCAAGTCTTTGTACGTTTTGTCGAGTCGAGTCTGAAGTCATCAAATTCATGACTCGAGTCTGACTCGAGTCCAGTCACATGACTCGAGTCCACACCTCTGATAAATACCCACCGGAACGTATTTTATCTCCCAATAAGTTTGACTTATCTCGGACTCGAAAATACCAAAGATAATTTAGGCTCCGCTGAAAGGGGACCACTGTACGTCAGACGTCCCTGTCTCTCCCAGTTTGTTATGAGGTGTGGAGTGAGTGGGTGCAAGTGTCCGTAGAACGTTTACAGTTCGGTAAAGTTGGCGAGATATTCACAGATTCAGACTTACCGTTTCAATACCTAATCAGCGAGACGTTGTTAAAAAACACGAACGACACCTCTGTGTGACCGTAGTGACGTCAACAACAAGCTGCAAGGAGCCTGCGCATGCATATATCTTAAGTCATAACTTCGACTTTCTAACCCTTCATTTTTTTGTGGCGGAAAACTTCCATGAGATTAAGAGGCATTCGTGGAATACACGAATAAGTCATTTGGGTCACAAAACTTCCGGGTTACACACGCAAACAAATTAATAAATACATTTCAGCCAGTGGCCTGTTTTTCGACTTGGTTTTTCGTTCTTGGTTTCTCAATTGAATAACAGAAAACAAATCGTTTTTGGTTTTTGTTTATCAATTGCAAAATGAAGTGGGAGGCAGTTTTTCGTTTGGAACCAAAACGAACCAAAAGACCAACTTTATTTGCCTATGAAACGAAAAAATGTAATAAGTGTAGTAAATCCAATCCGTGTAAGTCAGGTTACCTTCTGATAGTCCCTTTTAACGTAAAAAACATAAAACAAAAAAACAGTTCTTGTTTTTTGTTTGGAAGTGAGCGGCCGTTTTCTCATTTTTTGTTTTAAATGAAAAACGAGACAAGTTACGTACTTTCGGTTGAGTGGCTATGCTTCTTATTTTTGTTTTATAGGCAAAAAACTAAACAGGATTAACGAAGTAAATGTGATGGCTAGAGCTCTCCCTCCCCCCTGCCTGTTTGGCCACACCATCCTAATTGGTGATGTCTAACAGGTGTGACCAGGTGCTCTTTAAATGCAAGTTTTTGCCCCAGTAGAGCTAGAGGGGGGCTTGTTGTAGGGCTTTCCCTTTTACCTGGTGGTGGCCTCCATTTCCCTTTCACTCCCCCACCCGTGTGGGCCTCTCGGGTAGTCACCTCGTACTGGTAGAGTACCCCAGTATAGTAATCTTTTTTTTTTAAGCATAGAGTATAATTTTGTAATAAAACAAACCAACATTTTTGGACTGACCATCTTTTTAAATATTAAACGTACCTGTAAATAAAAAATAGCATTGTTACAAAACTAGAACTTCACCTTTCTGCTCCTTTTTATTATAACTAATATTCTTGAGGGTCCCAAAGTGGCGTTGTCACCCTTGTGGTCAGGCGAACAGCCGCCCCGGTTAGATAAACAATCTGCTACTTCCTGGTGCTAAACTCAGAAAAAACAAGTCAGCTGTCACGTGATACAGTCTCCATGGATGTAATAGCTCTGGTATCCACCAGCACCGCCAAGAATCTTGGAGTTCTCTTCGACTAGGATATGTCCTTCAACTCAATATATCATATAAAGAAGACTTCAAGGGCTGCCTTGTTTTTTAATCTACGTAACGTATCAAAAATCAGAAACTTCCCGTCTCAAAATGATGCAGTAAAACTAGTTCATGCGTTTGTTACTTCTAGACTGCATTACTGTAATTCTTTGAAATCAGGCTGCTCTTGTAAATCGCTTAAACCTCTCCAGTTAATTAAGAATGCTGCAGGTGGTGGTAATATCTGATTGTGGTCCCTGCGGTGGTCCTGCCGTACACCTGGCTTGCTACTTGCAATTTTTTTAATCATTTCTGTTATAGGAATTGAATGTATTCTACATCTTTTACATTGTTCATTCTGTACACATGACATCCATTGTAGTCTTTCCATCCCGGGAGACTTTCACCCAGGTCACCGCTGCTTGTGTGTAGTGTCAGTGGTGACTTAATGATTAATAATTCAAAATAAAGTAATAATTACATAACGAGCATTCTTCTTGTCGCTCAACTCATGACTCCTAAACAGTACAAAGTAGTTATTTTCTGTTGAATAGACCTAAAAAAAAAAAGTTGACGTTTAGAGAAAAGGCGGGGCGATGGTGGTGCATAGAGTAGTGTGATGCGCTGGGAGTCGCAAGGTTGGTGGCTCAAATCCCGGCTGCCATGTCGAAGTGTTCCTGAGAAAGACACCCAACCCCTAGTTGCTCCCCAGGCAAAATGTAACGCATGGGTTATAATGCACTGTAAGTTGCTTTGGATAAAAGTATTAGCTAAATAGCATGTAAAGTAAAAAAGAACTACATGGAGAGGGCTGTAGTTGATAATTGACGATTTGGGATTGCTGGAGCTATTCAAGTGGTTAGTTCCCACACATTACTATTTCATCACTAACTCCCAGTGATAAAGGTTATTAGATGAATGCAATTGTATTTCTGATCCTGAAAAACATTCTAAAGACATCATTCATGGACTTTCATATTAGTGGACAATGAATGGAGAGCGAGATGAAGAGATCGAAGGCTAGTCTGAAGATTATATTCTCAGCACCCTTTTAATAACAATGATGATAACCTAAATGTACCGTGTACGTAATGTGTTTTTGTTGATTTTCAGGAAGTATGCACTCAAACATATAAAGCTTTTCTTCCTCCCCCACTGCAGTCTAGACAGGAGCCCAACAGCTTGTTCTCTGCATGTTCCTTTGATGTATTTCAGTTGGATAAATTGTAGTGAGATTTTTAACCTCAATGCAAAGCGCTTCTAATCTCTCTTCAGTAGTTCTTTCAAATCACACAGGTCTGGGATACTACAGTCGACTACAGCTAATCTGTTTCATATTACTGCTTTGGCCGCTCACAGTAACTCATTCCTTTCAGAGTTGACTGGGTTTTTGACAATAGATTATATCAGCATCTCAAAACCACTGTGGTTTTTAATTAAAAGCAAAGAGGTTGTCAACAGGCAGCACTTTATGGTTTGCAGTAGAGAACCAGTTAACTTCTCTACAACTTATACGTCCTGTTTTATCTGCACAACATTCGCTTTACCTATGAGTCATGTCCGCTGGAAAAACACAGACTTGTTCTGTGGAAGCGTCTCCGGGGGAGGCCTGCTCTGCTTCCTCACTCCCCCACCACTAGCTTGGATAAAACTCAGGCCATTTCTGCCAAGACCCAGCTGGAGACAATTTCCTCCTGGTCACAACACTTCAGGGAAAAAGAAACTAAAGTGGTTTAACATAGAAAACACCCTCAAAAAATAGTAAAGGGCATTGACTTAATCCATGACCCAGAGTTCAGACCAGGAAGCAGAGTCGCAGTCTTACACACTTCTCTGCGCTTCATTCCGAGCAGTCACTCAGCGTAATTAACTCTATAGAAACTGTTTCTGCCCCACGGACACCGTTATTTAAGTTAAAGGTAAACAACCGAGGAGTTATATTTAATAACTTAATCAAAGTTAAATGTAACAATACAACTGTGCAACAAACTAGGAGAATTAAAGGGGGTCTTTTGAATATTAGATCTCTGTGCTCTAAAGCTGTTTTAGTAAATGAACTAATATCTGACAACCATGTTGATATTTTCTGTCTTACTGAAACATGGCTATCGGATGGGGAGTACTTTAGCTTAAATGAAGCGACTCCTCCAAGTCATGTTAATACTCATATCCCCCGAGGCACAGGCCGAGGGGGTGGAGTGGCAGCTATTTATGACTCCTGCCTTTTAATAAACCTTAAACCTAAACTGGATTATAACTCATTTGAAAGTCTGACTATCAGTCTTTCCAACCAACCTGGAAAATAATCCAGCCGGTTCTCTTTGTAATAGTGTACAGGGCCCCAGGTCCTTATTCTGAATTTTTATGTGAATTTTCACAGTTCTTAACGAGTTTGGTCCTTAAAACGGACAAGGTAATTATAGTGGGTGACTTTAACATTCATGTGGATGTCGATAACGACAGCCTTGGTACTTCATTTCTCTCTTTGCTGGAATCAATTGGTTTCTGTCAGACTGTAAACAAACCAACTCATTGTTTTAACCACACCCTCGACTTGGTTCTTGTGTATGGTATTGTGATAGAACACTTAACAATCTTTCCACAGAACCCTCTCCTGTCCGACCATTGTCTGATAACCTTTGAATTTCTACTGCCAGAATCTCCTCCTCCTGCCAAGGGTTTCTACAGTCGATGTTTATCGGATACCGCTGTAGCCTCATTTAAAGAAACCATTCCCTCTGCTCTAAGTTCAGTGTCCTGTCTCAAGATATCAGAAGACTCCTGTGAAAACTTCAGTCCGTCACAAATCGACCATCTTGTCGATACTGCCACAGGCTCTTTGAGAATGGCGCTGGACGGTATTGCTCCCCTCAAAAGAAGAATGGCAACAAGAAGGAAGTCCGCCCCTTGGTATAACTCTCAAACCCGGAACCTAAAGCAAACTGTGCGGAAACTTGAGCGGTTATGGCGTTCCACCAAATCAGAAGGATCTAGGCTAACTTGGCAAGACAGCGTTAAGAAGGCTCTTCAGTGTCCTGTCTCAAGATATCAGAAGACTCCTGTGAAAACATCAGTCCGTCACAAATCAACCATCTTGTCGATTAAAACATATAAGAAGGCTCTCCGTCACGCAAGAGCATCTTATTACTCACCATTAATCGAGAGAAAAAAAAACAACTCCAGGTTTCTCTTCAGCACTGTAGCTGGACTGACAACGCTGTCGAGCCGTGTATTCCTGTTGACTTTATGAACTTCTTCAATAATAAGATTCTGACTATCAGAGAAAATTGATGGTCTTCTGCCCCCAACCGGAGCCGACCCGTCCTCGGCTGTAGGAACCTTGGATGCAGCCGTGGGCCCTGATACGTACTTGAATGGTTTATCTTCCATCAACCTTGATCAACTGACTTCTACAATTCTTAAATCCAACTCTTCCACTTGTCTCTTGGATCCGATTCCAACTAAGCTGCTTAATGAAGTTTTTCCGTTAATTAGCACATCCCTACTGGATATTATGAATCTGTCTTTGTTGACAGAACAATAAATTATGTGACTTTCTACAAAACAATGCTTTGTTCGAGGATTTCCAGTCAGGATTTTGAGTGCATCATAGTACAGAAACGGCACTGGTTAAAATTACAAATGATCTTCTACTTGCATCGCACCAAGGACTTGTCTCTTTTCTTGTCTTGCTGGACCTCAGTGCCATTTGACACCATCGATCACTGTATCCTGCTACAGAGAATCAAACACTTGATTGGCATCAAAGGAACTGCACTCAGCTGGTTCAAATCCTATTTATCGGATCGATCCCAGTTTGTGTTTGTGAATGGGGAATCCTTGAGGACCACCAATGTTGGTCACGGAGTTCCAAGGTTCTGTGCTTGGACAGATTCTATTTACCCTGTACATGCTTCCTTTGGGCGACGTTATCAGAAAACATCGCATAAACTTCCATTGTTATGCAGACGATACTCAACTGTATCTATCGATCAAGCCAGAAGACACCAACCAGCTTCTTAGACTTCAGGATTCTCTTGGAGACATCAAAACTTGGATGACCTGCAACTTCCTGATGCTAAACTCTGAAAAAACGGAAGTTATCGTGATAGGCCCAGAGCGCCTTCAAAGTCAGCTGTCACGTGATACAGTCTCTATGGATGGAATTGCTCTGATATCCAACAGCACCATCAGAAATCTTGGAATTCTCTCCAACCAGGATATGTCCTTCAACTCCCATATAAAGAAGACTTCAAAGACTGCCTTTTTTCATCTACGTAATATATCGAAAATCAGGAACTTCCTGTCTCAAAGCGATGCAGAAAAACTAGTTCATGCATTTGTTACTTCTAGACTGGATAACTGTAATTCTTTGTTATCAGGCTGCTCTTGAAAATCGCTACAAGGCATCTGCACTCCGTAGATGCTGGGCTACTTGTGGTTCCTAGAGTTTTAAAAAGTAGGATGGGAGCCAGAGCCTTCAGTTATCAAGCTCCTCTTTTGTGGAACCAGCTTTCACTTTCAGTCCGGGGGGCAGACTCTGTCAGCTCATTTAAGATAATGTCACGTACGGTGCGGCTCAAAGGCAGGCAGGAAGGACTCAAACGCAGAGTTACCGAAAAAACAAAGTGTTCTTTAATATTACCAAAAGGGAACCGACATACACCTACCTGAAACGTGCAACAGGAAACAATGACGCGACATGAGACAAGAGACGGACAGGGCTTAAATACACTAGGGAGGTGCAGGTGATTGAACACAGGTGGAAACGATCATTGACACGGCAGACCATCAAAGGGGAAGACAGGACAAGGAAGGGAGTGAAGTTACCCAGGAACACAAGAGACATGAAACTACCAAATAAAACAGAAAGCAGACCCAAACCGTGACAGATATAGCTTAAAACGTTCCTCTTTGATATTGCTTATAGTTAGGGCTGGCTCAGGTTAGCCTGGACCAGCCCTTAGTTAAGCTGCTCTAGGCTTAGACTGCCGGGGGACTTTTTACGACATACCGAGCCCCTCTCACTCTCACTCTCTCCTTCCACATTCCTCCATGTTTTATTAATGTACATCACTAATTCAGGTTTTTTCCGGGAGTTATTTGCTTTCTTGCCTAGCAGGTCTCCGTGGATCGTAGTTTCGTGCGGACCCTGGTTCTGACTCCTGGCATGGCTCTGCTGACACCTGCTGCTGCCATCATCATTACTTTAAATATGATTCATATTACTGTCATCATAAACCAACATCTTTCTGCTGTCCCTCCCAACAGAAGCCTCTGTGGATGGTGGTTCTATCTGATAGTGTTTGTCCCTGCAGTGGCCCTGCTGTTCATTTCATATCATTTCTGTTAGAGGAATTGAATGTATTGTACATCTTTTACATTGTTGATTCTGTACACATGACATCCATTGCAGTCTGTCCATCCCGGGAGAGGGATCCCTACTATGACGTTCTCCCTAAGGTTTCTTCAATTTTTTCCCCATTGAAGGGTTTTTTCATTTTTTGGGGAGATGTGAGGGTTTCGGGACAGAGGATGTGTACAGACTGTAAAGCCCGCTGAGGCAAATTTGTAATTTGCGATTTTGATCTATACAAAATTTTTAAAAATGAATTGAAAGAGAGTTCATGTTTTCAGTTTTTTTGGGGCCCCCTGGTTGATGAGGGGCCACACGCACACAAGTGGCCCCATGGTACACATAAATTAGTGAAAAGTGGAACTCATGCCAAAGCACGCTGGGGGGGGGAACAGAGGGAACCCAATGGTGTAGGTAATCGGTTGACCGTGCTAATCCTGCGGACAGGGACTGTGGCATCAACCTGTGTGACTGGTCCTGGTTCAAAAGCAGCAATAAGTCCTAGTTTTTTTGTTTGTTTAGTCAGTCGGTTAAAGTAACTGAAACATCAACAAATTCTATCACAGCAAAAGTAGTTTTCAGTGTTCTAGACATATTATCTGTCATTGTCCAATGCCCAAGATTTGTCAGATTCAGGTCACGTTTCAAATGGTCGCGCGAGTCCCGCCTCTCTCGGGGCGAATTCATTGACGTGGAAAATTGCCCAACGTTTTCTTTTTTGATCTGAGCGGTATTGCGTCTTTCTTTTCCCGGTCACCAAAACGGTGCTTTGTTCTGGACAAGATTGTTTCACGAAGACTGCCCAGAGCTTCATCTACAAGGTGGAATTTTAACAGCAGGATCGTCAACACTGTGTACGAGAACCAAGATGACCTCCTTGAATGTTTTGAAGCCATCAAGACGGGTTCACATGGTCCATTTGACCAGCTCAGCGTGAGAGAGGCATCTGGCTACGTGAGGATGAAGATTTTATTTTTTTTCCTGTGTTTTTTTCCACAAAATCATGCCCCACGTCGACATTCTGTACCAGAAGCTCCAGAAGAAGGACATTGATGCAGTCTTCATCAAAAGGGCCCTTGAGAGCTTCACAAGCAGTGTGCAGACCATTAGGAGAAGGATCGAATAAGATAACATTTATATTATTCGATCCTTCTCAAAACAGAGCTTTATTATGAGAACAGATGCATGAAAGGAGACTGTATTTGTGTTCTTTTCTTTATATTATATGTTCTTTTTTATAATATATTGCCAGTGGCGTAATCTAGCTTGCTTTACTCTGTGTTGGACATCCTGGTTAGGTGAGGCACAATGGATAGCTTAAAAACAGTGTTTAACAATAACATTATGAATCCCTGCACATTTTAACCCTCTGATGGTCTTCAAAACAAAACAATAACATTTAATTTTGTATAGACTACAGTACTGTACACAGCCTGAAAAACAAATTATTATTGGTTTGTTTGCATTCAGAGACTCAGTTTCAGTACAATTAATTTAGTCTCTCTCTCTGTCCCGTCCCGTTCTCTGCAAACCTAAGGTGGTATCATGCCTTGGTTGCACTAATTTTATTGGTGCATACTTGACTGTTGCAGGGCCGGCGCTAGCCATTTGGGTGCCCTAAGCACAAATGCTTGAATGTGCCCCCCCCAACCAACCAACCACCACCAAAGGAATAACAACCATTCAGAATTTCTTAGTTAGGTTCTCTTTATTCCCCAAATAACTTAACATAAATAATTTATATAAACAAACATGAAACGAAATAATTTATATAAAAGATAAAATTATATATACCAAAACACAGATTTGGAACTGAACATTGTAAACGCAGAAAGTATGTAATTGTGTAAGTAATAATGCGCACATTTCTTCAGTATATACAGTTTTTCTCTATTGGTTGGGCTCATTTTTTGAAACAGAAATGACATTCTCAAAACAACATGGACAAACCTCCAAACAACTTAGCAATTACTCAATACAGAATTGAATTTCTCATTCATTTGGTTAAATTGCAAATGTCTAAGTACATGTCTCAATGTCTCAGTACATCTTTGCAAATGATTAAGTACATGTAGCCTACGTTTAGCACAATTTCCAAGTGAATAGATCTTGTTGATCTAAACTGATTGTTGATTCTCAGTCTAATTGTTTTTCGCTCCAAAACGTCTCAGCGTAATTTCATTGTATAAGTCATCACATGCACAATAGTCTGTTCAATTGTCAAAATTACTCAAGAACATAATACCATGAATAACATTTGATAAATTCACAGTATTACAACAATTGACAGTCAGGTGAAACTAGAACTTTATTTTATCTATTCTTTGACCGGCTTTATTTACAGCACTGTAGGATGCATATAATTTACATTGGTTTTTGTTTCTGTGTTTACAGTTTTTCTCCATTGGTTTGGCTCAATTCTTGAAACAGAAATTACATTCTCAAAGCTCTTAATGCATTTGGTAAAATAGCCTATATGGTTCAGCACAACTACATAGATCACCTTCAAAAGGTCATATCTCACCCAAAACAGTTAACTCAAGCTTCAAAACCAAATCATTTTCTCATAAAAATAGTCAGTGCCCCCAAAATGAAAACTTCCTTCTCGATTGCTGTGGCTCATCTATCTCTCGAAAAAAACGACATTCTCAAAGCTTTAAATACATTCGCCAAAATAACCTAGCTGGTTTAGCAAAACACTATGGCACACCTGCAAAAGGTCATATCTCTCCCAAAACAGACAACTCATCAGTCAAAACAAATTCCTTTTCTCATACAAATAGTCAGTGCCCCCAAAATGAAAAGTTCCTTTGTCATTGTTTAAACACTGCAGGTCAAAATGTTTAGTTGTTTTGTCACTATGGCAAAGGACCATTGAAATCCCTCATGTCCACCAGTCTTAGCCCAGTCCTTCATTGACAATGGTTACTGTACTGTTTTTTTTTGTCTAGCTAACAGAAAAAAATAGGATTTTAGGGTAAGATTAGCCTCCAAGGTTTGACATCACACATTGCACTCATACTACCAGAAATTGTAATTGCAATTATCATTCACAAACATAAAATAACTTTTGAAGGTGATCTATGTAGTTGTGCTGAACCATATAGGCTATTTTACCAAATGCATTAAGAGCTTTGAGAATGTAATTTCTGTTTCAAGAATTGAGCCAAAGCAATGGAGAAAAACTGTAATATACATAAGTACAAATAATAATAAAGTGCAAATTTTTAAGTGCAAATAACCGTACATAAGTCCAAACTGCACAGTAGAATTTACTTTTTACCATTTACCATCTCTATAAAAGAGACCATTCTGCTATCCGATAGAACTATATTACAAACATTTTCACTACCATCAGTTGTCAAAGGCCCTATAGAGGCACACGCCTGCATTTCCTAGCTGCAAAATCAGCTATCAGGTCATCATAGGACATTGATATATAGTGATATGTTTCTGAGCCACGTCCCCATTGATGCTGATGACAGCCAGACCACTTAAACGTTCCTGCCCCATTGATGAGCGCAGGTACGTTTTGATTAGTTTGAGCTTTGAAAAGCTTCGCTCAGCAGAGGCAACTGTGACAGGGAGAGTGAGTGCAATACGATGAGCAATCCACAGATTGGGATATACCTCTTGAAGCCGATTGTTATGCAGAAATGTCAGCATTTCCAAGGCATATGTCTGTGGTGAAAGCTGAGGAAGGTTGATGATTTCCTGCATCATCTCAGGTCCATCAATGTCAGCCAGTTCCTTATCCGTCAGTGTCTTGTGTATGTCACATAATATAAATAAGTGAGCAGTGTGATTGAGTTTAGTTTATTTTGTATAGTTACTTATTGTTTGCTGTGGTCTCCATATATTGTTTGCTGTGATTTTCTTAGTTGTTGCTGTGGTTTTGCGTTATTGTATATAGCTGTCAATTTGTATTTCTTTCCCTCTCACGATTAAAACACAAATTGATACACCTGCAGAACCCCGTTAATTAGCTCGGAATTGCCAGCTGGAAGATCTCTCCAATAAAAGGAGGCGAGATCTCTTTCCAGGGGGGAACGGAAAGGCGTGCTGCACGAGAAGCAGCGGATTGGACAGCTGAACGTGTGTCCCCCGGAGTCACTGGCTGGATCCCCTGTGCCCTGCTGGAGCAGTTTCCTGGAATCCCCAAGGGCAACGTCCGCAACTCCCTAACGGAAGGTGCCCGGTCCGGCAGCTGACGGCGGAACAATATTGTGGAGAAGCGTAGTGAAGGAGCAGAGTGGCGCCCCGGAAACCCTGGTCCCCGGACTCCTTCATGTAGAACGGACTCATTGAAATACCGTGAGAGTGATCGATTCGGTGCCTGGGACTGAGGAAAACCCGGATCAAATCTCAGTCTGGACTAAACCTTAATAGGTTTTTTTTACGCTGGATCGAATCATCCCTTGGGTTTTATCGTCTCCTGGCTTTTTACTTGATGTGTTTAAAAATTCTTAAACTTATCTTAAATAGAAATAAATGATTGTCTTGATACGTATATATTTTGTGTGGTCATTTTCTCGCTGTGTTGGTGTGGCCCAGGACTCGAGTTCAATTTAAAAGTAGCCCGCTTCTTTACGGACAAAGAAGAGAAAAGGGGGGGGTTACATGTACTTCCTTGCAATGTTTCTTCAAGTCCTCCTTGGACATTCCGTTCACTTTGCTGAAGTCAGGCAGCACTCCATATTTTTCTTTGACCTGATTCATGGTCTCAAACCTCTCCTGTAGGGACATGATAGCAGAGTCCACAACTCAATTGAAAAATGTGACTTCAAGCTTTTTAAGGGCATCATTGACCACCATACCATTGCTAGCTAGCTAAGAGATGATTGCTAACGGTAACAGAAACGATAACGGTAACATCAATGATAACAAAAACGTAAATGATAACATAAAAAACAAATAACAAAAACTGAACAGAAACTTCGGGCGGCCCGCGGACGAGTAGCGAATACGGCGATCCGTGCGGACATTATGAGCATGTGTTGCCAGCCGGCCGCCCGTTGACCGCTAGCAACGGTCCTCACAAGACAAAGTTTGGGGACCCCTGATTTAAAACATTGTCTTACCTGAGAGCAACGCGCGAGCATCATCCCGCTGTCTTTTTCTTTTTTCCGCCCCCGACTCTTGATGCCTTTACGAAGCCATATCAAAGCTGTCTGCCACATTTGAGATTTGAGGCATAATCGAACAAACCACTGGGAGGAGGTGGCACAGGAGGTTCCCCTTTTTCTCGACTAATTTGGTGTAGGCCTATTACTTTTGCACATTAACATGCTTGAAACATATTTTATTTGTTATTTATACTATTAGCCTACTGTGATGATTTGTCACGTCCCAGATTTTTTGATGCCCCCCCAGGCACTTGGTGCCCTACGCACCAGGATACCAGGATCCTGTTTGTGGACTTCAGCTCCGCCTTCAACACCATCATCCCGTCTCTGCTGCAGGACAAACTCTCTCAGCTGCACGTGCCCGACTGCACCTGCAAGTGGATCACTGACTTCCTGTCCGACAGCTGGGGAGACACGTCTCTGCCTCTCGGTCCATCAGTACCGGTTCCCCCCAAGGCTGCGTTCTTTCCCCTCTGCTCTTCTCCCTGTACACAAACAACTGCACCTCCAGTCACCAGTCTGTCAAGCTCCTGAAGTTTGCTGATGACACAACCCTCATTGGACTGATCTCTGGTGGGGACGAGTCCGCCTACAGGTGGGAGTCTGACCACCTGGTGACGTGGTGCAGCGAGAACAACCTGGAGCTCAACGCCCTGAAGACAGTGGAGAAAGTCGTGGACTTCAGGAAGAACGCAGCCCCACCTTCCCCCCTCACCTTGTGTGACTCCCCCGTCACCACTGTGGACTCCTTCCGTTTCCTGGGCTCCATCATCACCCAGGACCTCAAGTGGGAGCTGAACATGCAGGATGTTCTTCCTGAGGCAGCTGAAGAATTTCAACCTGCCAAAGACGATGATGGTGCACTTCTACACGGCCATCATCGAGTCCATCCTCTGCTCCTCCATCACGTGTCATCCGCTCTGCAGAGAGGGTGATTGGCTGCAATCTTCCGTCTCTCCAGGACTTTGAAGCGGGCCAGAAAGATTGTTGCCGACCCCTCCCACCACGGACATGAACTGTTTGTGCCCCTCCCATCCGGCAGGAGGTTGAGGTCCACCAGGACTAAGACCTCCCGCCACACGAACAGTTTCTTCCCTTCGGCAGTCAGGCTCATCAACAGAGCCTGGGTCACCCCTGACTGTATCTGACTCCCATGTTCATTCATTCACTTTGTCACTTTCACTTGTCACTCGTCACTTTGTATAGCTGGTGCACTTTATCTTTATTTTTATCTTATCTCCTCTAACTTACTAACCCATAGCTTTAGTTTTTAGCGTACTAACCCATAGCATATATTTTATTATACTTTCATTTTATTTTTATCTTATTTGCACTATGTCGTCATTATTGTACTGTCTTCTGTCATGCACCAACCGCCAGGACAATTTCCATGTATGTCCAACATATTATGGCAAAAAACGTTTCCTGATTCCTAAATCCTGATTCCCAATTTCTATTGATGTATTTGCACTTAATCTTGCTAAATTCTACAAGGCAAATAAATTAAGTTAAAACTTTTTCCTTGGCCGCATTTGCCTTAGTAAGAAAATTTTCTATTTCGTCTTTATTATTTTGTCAGAATGTACCAGAATGCGAAAAAAAAAATCTTTATTTAGCCCCCCCTACAATAAAATTCACCAGCCGCCACTGATCAACGTGATACTACAGCGTATGAAAGTTGGCATGACATCCTTCTGGACCTGCTAGTTACCAGACGTAGAAAGTCTAAAGGTGCCGAATATGTAGTGCAAAGTTTCTCCTAAACAACCATCAGTAGTTGGAATATTATTGACCCGGGAACATTTTCAAACACCAAAATGGCATGCTTTCTAAGCTGCATCACTCCTTCCCCACCACCACCTCAGAGAAGAGAAGAGAACGTCTACTTTTTTGAGTCCTCGCTACAACTAGTCGTAGAGGTACCTATTGTATTTCGAAGAATTATTATCCTCACTACGAATAGTCGTAGAGGAACTGTCAAGGTGTGTGCTGCTGGTGCAGAGGGAGGCAGGACTCATACGTAGAGTTTGAAGTTTTCCAAAAGGTGCTCTTTATTTCAAAACTAAAGAGGTGCTCCAACAGCAGATATAATCTCCATAATTTCTGTACTCCCGGGTGCTGTGAACACTAACCAGCATGGAGTCCAACATGGCAAATAGACTGGGTGAGCAGAGGAGCAGCAAAGCGGCACGTCAACATCTGACTTCTGTGCTTGCACAAGGTCCCGGTCCTGCTTTTAATACGACTATACTGAGATAGTGGTCCAATGTATAGTTAAAAACTATACATGGATATTCTCTGAAGTTTAATGTAAAATAAAATGCATGTGTAAAAAAGCTAATTGAATCAAAATGTATGGAAGTAAATCTGTGCCATCGGGGGTTGAAATAAAAAGTTGATTGAATATCTAGCACTGAATATTTATGCATTGAAATTATGTACCTGAATGTTTTTCAACATTAAAACACCGCAAAAAAATTCAACCTAAAAAAAAAAAATGTTGAAATATTCGAAATGGAGGCTACAATATTCAACCCAAAAAAATTCAACCTTGGCACACCAACATCTGGGACACTAAGGAAGAGCAATCGATTCTAGATTCAAGATCAGGAGCGTGAGTCAAGCAAAAGGAGCGAGCACCCAAAACACCTTCGGCTTTGGATTGTATCCATGTCCAATAATAACGGGGCTTTAACTCTTCTTCATGTCATCAGTGTGGTTTGTGTCTGTAAGATTCCGTAATAGACAGCTGACATTTGTACATTAACAGACTGTATTGGACATGAACTAAGCGGAAGTTAAACGAGAGCGTACAGCCGCTCACAATACGCCTCTTCTTCTAGTTTTGAATTCATTTAATAATGCTGAGATCCTTCGACAAGCTGTTAGGAGTGATTGGCGGAGTTTTGAAACCAGGAACGTGCTTGAAGAGGCACATGAGCCGCTGTATCGTAGTGGCGCGGGGGGGGGGGGGGTTTAACGGAGCGTGCAGACGCGTAAACCCGACAGGACATGCAGGAATAACCGCAGTAGCGCCGAGTGCGGAAAGTGGTCGGTGGAAGGATCCTTTTTCTGAGCGGCACAAGCCGATCTCAGTTGGGTTTTAAGCGGCATTCAAAGTCCACATAACATTAAATGAGTCTTCATGGCCATGGGTAAACTTTATTGAGGATCTGTCACAACACAGCGACCTGCAAGTAGCGCAGAGTCTTACATAAAGGGATGTACGTCTTAATGCGAGGCTTTAGAATTTATCTCAAAGGGATCCTGTGTTTGCTCATAAAGTCTGAAACGAGAACCCATTTTTCAGTGACGGTGTTACGTGCCTACTGGTTTTTGAACTACTGGTTTGGCTACGGGTGCGTGTTTGTTTTCCCCCGGCAGGCAGGTGTTGTCTGCCTCAGTCACTTGAGTCGTCACACATTTGCAAACCTATTGTGCTGAAAATGTTCAAAAATGCCTCCCATTTCCATTGCAGCGATTACGATTGTATAAGTGAGCACTACGTCACTGCCACGTATGAAGTAATACATAAAAGAACAAAAGTCATAAAAAGGACAAAACTCCGCCACAACCGGGATTCGAACCGTGTCGCGCAAAATAACAATGTACCACAAAGCGGCTGCACTACACACTCGGCCAACCGAGCTTACAGGATTCTGCTTAATTTGTATAGTTGTAATAGTTATATATCGTCAGTGGCAAGCAAACGTTTTGGTTCAGGGTGAACATTATATGTTCTTTTATGTATTTCTTCATACGTTGCCACACTGATGGCATGAAGAAGAGTAAAAGCCCCGTTATTATTGGACATGGCTACAATCCGAAAGCCGAAGGTGTTTTGGGTGCTCGCTCCTTTTGCTTGACGCACGCTCCTGATCTTGAATCTAGAATCGATTGCTCATCCTTAGTGTCCCGGATGTTGGTGTGCCAAGGTTGAATATTGTAGCCTCCATTTCGAATATTTCAACTTTTTTTTTTTTTAGGTTGAATTTTTTTGAGGTGTTTTAATGTTGAAAAACATTCAGTTACATAATTTCAATGCATAAATATTTAGTGCTAGAAATTCAATCAACTTTACTCCGATGGCACAGATTTACTTTAATTTTACTAATACTAATTTACTAATAATGGAATTGGGTGAGGGGGCGGAGTTGGGAGAGAGAATGTTTCATTCAAACAAAATGGAGTTGGTAAATGGATTTGTACAGCGCTTTTCTAGTCTTCTGACCACTCAAACCACTTTTACAATGATCCACTATGGGTGAGTATCGTTAGCCGAGTTCTAAAACGATACTTGTACATACCACTAGCTTAAAGAGTGCTGAAGCAATACTTGACGCTCCTTGTGTGTCTAGATGTATCGACGTCATGATTGCAGGTGGGGGGTATTGCACAAAAGTAGAATAAAGAAATTGGGGCTAAGTGATAAAGCGCTGCTTGACTTAGTGTGACCTGCTCGTCGCGGCTTAATCAGTTGCACGTTTGCCGAGTCGGGCTGAGAAGGAGGCACTAAGTCGATTCAGCTGCACATAGCTGGAATAAGTGCACATCCACAGCTTTTTTAAGTAGACCACACTATCGATCACAGATTTACACCGGCACAGTGGATGCTCCTGAGCTACTGTTTATGGCCATCGAACTTTTCACTTGAGTTCACAAAACCACGGTGTGAACTGTTTGCGCTGCGAGCATGACGGCGTCCTGCTCATATTTTATTTATTTATTTATTTGAGCAGTAACCATTCTGCTCAAAAGGAAGCAAAAGAACTTATAAGCACCCACCCTAAAATTAAATAAAATTTGTCATCTCACAATAGTACTACAGACCATAGTGCCAAATACAACAAAACAACATCAACAACAATTACAAAACAAAACAAGAGGGATTATATACACTTACAATGTCTGATCATGGTAGAATACTCCTAATGGACAATATTTTCTTTTTTATACTTGTCAAAAATCTTTTGTTTGTATTTATATTTAAACAAGTTGATATTTGGACATTGTTTCATGTCTATCTCTAAGTTATTTCACAATTGCACCCAATTAACTGTAAGGCTAAAACTTTTCAAGGTTGTACTATGTTTTTGCGTCCTAAAGTTCAATTCATCACGTAATGCATAACCACCAGTACGTTCTTGACACCTTCTTTGTACTTGACTTGGTAATAGTTTGTGCCTCGCCTCATATAGCATCTGTCCTGTTTGGAACTCAAAAATGTCATAAAACTTCATTAACTGTAAGTGGGGCAAGAGTAGGGAACAGTATAAAGTATGCAGATCTTTGATGTTTAAAAAATGCTTTACTTTTGCAATTACTGAAATACTTATTGATATTTTAGTGGTTAAATATTTGATATTTGATATCTATAATAACTCCAAGGAATTTGATTTTGTGCACTCGCTCTATAACGACACCGTCTATCTTAATAACTTCCTGGGCATTGGAATTACCTTTTCAAAATATCATTTTGCATTTACTCTGATTTAGTGATAGTTTGTTTTGTTGAAACCACTTAGTAACCCGTTTGAGTTCCAAAAGAACAATTTGACACAGTTGTTTTAAATCGTTTCCGTATGCAAAAATATTTGTATCATTTGCAAACAAAATAAATCAAAGTATTTTAGACGTTTTGCAAAAACCGTTTACATAAATGTGAAACAATTTTGGGCCCAAAATTTAACCTTGAGGTAAGCCACACACAATTTCTTGATAACCTGACTCTTGATAACCTGTCTCCTATTACCACACATTGTTTTCAATTTTTTAGATAACTAGTCACTGTAGAGCTACCCCTCTGATCCCATACTGTTCAAACTATGTTAAGCTTCTCTCTTTAAAACCATATGAATTATTTGAAACGTATCTTAAATGAACCACATGAAAACATAAATATAACAAGTTTCCAAAACGTTTGTGATTTTATTTTTTTCCATGACTTTCCAGGTTTTCCATGACCTTATGAACCCTGGTTGAAAGAAAGCATTATTGTGTCATGTGACGCCACTAATTAGCTGTTATGGTTCAGCTGGCTGAGACCAACTGACAAACTAAAAGAATGGAGTATATGGTCACTAACGAGCTCACAGGGGCACAGACAGACAGTGATTTACTCAGAATCCTCACATCAAACAAATGCCCCCTGGAGCAAAACTGGCCGGGTGATCCAAAAAATAATGTGATTGTGAGAGACAAAAGATTCTACCGAACACATGAGTGTAGTTTTCATGTCATGTATGTGTTTTAAAACTGCTCAACTAGCAGTTTACAAAACATGTACCTTCTGTTTTTTTTTAGAAATATGTCAGCAGATTTGTATTGGAGCCAATGGGGCTTGGGACAGACTTTGTCTCACTCTCGGGCTCCTTACGCAAAAAGTAAATAACAGTGGGATTCCATACTCTATGAGTCGGACCAGCAGAAGCACGGCATTGTTTTAATCCAGGAATGAAACCCGAAAAGTGAATATTGTGCCTTTTTTTTACTGACACGGCTTCACTCAGCTCCACTGTAAGAAACGCAATACACACTAATGTAAAACTCAGAAACTGCCCCAAAAACTAATGAAACATAGTCATTATGAAAAAAGTATAATAGAAATCAACAAGCTGTTTTTAAAAAAAATTGTTAAGACATGTGACTACATTTTAAAGTTTAAATGGTGTCTCTATCTGAAAGATTGGAAAAGCTGAAAAAGTTTTGAGAGGATTTGAAAATGAACTCCATTGAAAACCATGTTAAAAAAGTTTATTTGAATTTATATTAATTAAATTGCATAAATGCATTCCAACAATAAGTTGATTAAAGATTCGAAGAACAATACAGATATATTATATCCACAGATTCGGGCTTCCTGGTTGAACAACTGGTCAGCGAAACGTAAACACAGACACTTCTCTGTAACCATGGTGATGTCGCTTTGCAGACCGCCGCTGCGTCATCAACGTGATTCGTCCAGCTCGCAGACCAGTCCGTACTGATAAAATGATGCTTATTGGGGTTGTAGCTGGTTGTCTACATCACTACGGTTACAGAGAGGTGTCGTTTGTGTTTTAACGCTTCGCTGACGAGCTACTGAACCGGGATGTCCGAATCCGTCCTCAGCCTTATGTATTGAGCGGTCACTCATGATGACACGCCCCTCTCAGTCGACGCCCCGCCCCCTACGCCACATCAGGGTCAAAAAAAAAAAAAGATCCGAACGCGAAAAAAAGTTTGGAACCTGAAAGAGGTTTTGAATCTGAAAATATTAAATCTGCAACCGAATAATATAATAGTGATAATCAAAAAATAAAAAGTGAAGAATGAAAAAAAATAATGAGTCTACTGAGTCAAATACTGAGTCAAACCCGAAAATATTGTTCGTTCAATTATTTTTATTTTGAATACAGTGTTGTATTTTTCAATGTTCAACAACAAAACAAACTTTTAGGTTCACATTTTTTTTTCGAATGAACAAAACTTTTGACCTGGATTTGGCTCCATATTAACCCTTTGTCATCACAAAGATCAGCTACTTTGTAAATCCAATCTCTATTTAACAGGTTAGTGGCCTTCTACTAGGGATGTGTCATTTTGAGGTGGCTAGGTTTGCAATTTATTCCAGATATGGTTGTTCCTGTAGTCACCCTGTAGTAGGTTGCAGTGCTATTACAGGTTGGTCAGATGGGGAAATTCCAAACTATTGCATTTCAAGAATTTTATTGAGAAGTCCCATCTTATATTTGACCAAAATGACAAAAAATGTAAATTGTAAATCCAGCATGTTATTTACAGAGATAATAAGACGCCCACTGCTGCATGCACAGGTGTCCTTTTGGATGTGTTGTAAAGGCTAGCTTTATTCTAGGGAGGCCTTATGTGATCAATACCAAAAACCATTCAATAACATAAAATTTGCAATTATTGTACACAGGTCAAATATATTACCATGAAATTCAATGTTATTTTTAATTGTTTTTGCTGGTTATGTTAATGTCATTCCACATTTGTGGTTTCAATTTCAGAATGTTCTTAATATGTCTGTTTTATTCCATTTCCTGTCTTGAAGCTCATGTGACCGAACAGTCTAGAGCTAATGCTAGCAGCTGTACACTGAGCTAAATGCTAAGGGGAGCATATTAACATGCTGATGTTTAGCAAGTAGCCAGATGTGTATCACGATCATCAACATGTTGTGCTAACACGACTCATATCTCACGGCTCAGGAAGAAGGTAGTACTTGCTGCATCATCCTTAGGGCTCCCCTTCTGGGTCCACTGAGCATTTGTGCGTTAATGTTTGATATCAGGCTATCCACAAGTTGTCCCTGAAGAAGCCAAAAATGTTACATATTTCATCTACACTTCAATTTTTTATGTCATTGCGTAAGTTTCATAATTATTTAATCCTTTGGGTCTCCTTATTTTACAGTTGGTAAAACATGATTTGGTAAATAGAAGCCAACGGATGATCCTCTGAACAAGTATGAACTTTTTCAGCAATGTTAATCACATTGACCTCTAGGTTGCGTCTTTCCTTTTCTACCTCTGCACACAAACAACCCTTTCCCATCTGCAGCACATCGAATTCAACATGTATCACTGGCCAGGGGGAGGTGGTTCACAGTTATTAAACTAATCCTACTACTAGTGGTAGGATTTATTTTACTTATTTATTTATAGACCTGTTGTCAGTTAATGACTAAGTATTTTAAAAAACAATGAACTAATGGACATTAGTGATAATGCAGCTTTAGGCACTTCAGCCTGGGCATTACTTTCCAAACCCGGACGTTGCTGCCTACCTCCGCGTGATGAAAGGGAGGGGGTCGGCAGCCTCAACACAAGACCTCACTAGATCCTACAACTTGGTCCTTAACATGTTTGATATGTTCCGGTAACAAGGTATACTGAAATGGGCATGGATTTGATTCAAATTAGCTGAATCTGCGAGTCATTGTATTTATTATACAAGAAAAAGATGACAACATACAAAAAGCTGAAAGATTTTGGCATTAAATGAACCTCAAAGCCTTTCCATGACCCCTCAAGTGTTGAATTACCTTTCAGTTGTAAGCAAGCCAGCGGGAACTTGCCGCAGATATATCAGGAAATGACAAATACTACAATATATCTAGCAATTCATTGTTTTGTTTTTTTATATGAATAATAAAATATGAATAATCATTTGTAAAAATAAGTTTCTTCAGTAACCCAAAATATTTTTCATTTAATATAATTTGTATACAGAGATGAGTTTTTACAGCCTGCATTGACTGTACCTTGTATTAATTATATGGAGGTATTTTCCTATATTAATTACTATAAACAAGCACAACCTCTTCAACCGCCCAAATTGGTGATATTCCAGTGCACTCTATAATAGTACGATTGGACAATATAACAGGATGTGTGAAACGCTTTGGCATTAGTTAAAGATTCTCTAAAAGGAAAGCTCAGAGAAATGTCAAACAGATCAATGTCACCATATTTACACAAGACCAAATATGGCTTTTGTGATCATATTACCTTCTGTGTGCAATGTAGCATTTTTCTTCAAGAGATTTTGTTATGCTATAGTCCACCAAATCTTACTACTCAAAGCTCAAATCAATTGTCTGATGGAAAATCTGTATGCAAATTTTGGAGAACTTGATGGAAGCTGATGTACTAATTCAAAACAGAACGCTTTACATCAGTTAACATGTACATACAAAATGAAACCTTTACTGTGAAGAAGAATCATCAACCTTCTTTCCAGTGATTTCTGTACAGAATATTGATATTAAGTCAGTTTGCCATAGATCAGCGCAGAAATATGGAAGCTGCATGTAAGCGTCACTCGATAAAGTGACCGTCTGAGGATTCCATGTTGCTCCAGTGGGTCTGTGTAGAGGGACCTACCTGTTGACAGGTACATGGTGAACAGGTCCAACACTATTGGAATTATTTGCAATGCTCAATGACACAAATTAACTTTCATTTAGGCTTTTTAGTCACCTCAAAAAGCCTGATCCCAGCAGAAACACCTGCGCTCGCTACCTCAACACTTCCTATATACTATGAAAAATGTCAATCTGGTGGAGCTCTGAAAGATGTCCCTCTCATCTCCGATGACCCTTCTGCTGCTTGTTGTTCCTCGCGGGCGTCCTGATTGGCTGACTAGCAGCTCCATTTTCCAGGGACGCGTGGGCCGCAGCCGGCGGTGGGGAGGTGGGAGAGAAACGGTACGACTCTCCCACCTCCATGCTGGACTTGAAAGGTCCTGCTTGGGAAAAGTTCGGGGGACTGACAGATACAGAAAAATGAAGTTACCAGGATGTTCTTCCTCCTACGTGCCCTATCTTGAAGTGTGTGTTACCTGATGGGGGTGCGGGGGCTGCTGTTGTGTCGGCGTACAGCCCGCGCTCGGGGCTCAAATGAGAAGCCTTCCTTTAGACTCTCAAGGACCGATGGAGCCACGTAGGTGAAGCCCTGAAAGAGACGCTTTTTAGACCAATACGGAGCATTGACTAATTATTAATGAAGTAGAGGCTTCTTTAATAGCATCTCACAGCGAAGGCGAGTTCTGCACTGTGGCTCAGGGTGCTGTCGTCGGGACTGTCCACCGGGGGCTGCTTGGTGAACCGGGTGTCAAACTGGCTAACGTCCTCGGCCGAATGCTAGGTACAGACGGCAAAGCGTTAGAGGGTTGGACGAAGGGGTGTAAGAAAGGAACGTGGGCATGAAAGAGGAAGCGCAGGTAGTGGGTGAGAAGAAAGAATGAGGATCACGCACATAATGAGAAGCTAGCAAGCCACAGCTGCTGACCTACCAGCTGGGGCTTGTAGGGGGGCTCCACCGTCCTGTTCAGCAGCTCGGCCCAGTTGACGTGCCTGAAGAACGGATGTTTCTGCAGAAGAACAAAAAGGCTCATTTAAAGATTCTCCGTTGAACCCAGTCTCCAAAACAAAGAGCTGGGAGTATACAACTTCTGGTTCTGCTCTTCTTTGGTAAGCGTTTTAAATCAATCGAGCTCTAAATCATTGAAGTCACATAGCAAATGAACTAGAGCAAGTTCCTTCAGCTCCTTGTCTAAGAGTGAGGTACTCAACTCTTTTACAGCCTTGAACAGAGGTCCGTAACCACCGGGCATCACCACACAAAGAATACTAAATCTTCAAAATAATACATTTTAAAAAGAGTCGTCTCCACACAGGAGCTCCACCTACAGCCGGACAGAGAGAGCGACTACACCCCCTCTCCCCCACTTCCACATGTCGTGCCGGTTATTTCGACGCGTTTATCTGCCACAACTCCATAACTGGTCTGCAAAATATTCAATATTGTCTAACATGAGACCGGTCCGTGAGGTGAAAAAGGTTGGGGACCTTTGGTGTAGAGCACACTGCTTTGCTCCCCTCTCCATGTACGGCAGTAACACACTGCTGGCAACGTAGAACCACCTCACAAACACTCCATGGCCAGCATGTTGGTACCTGGCCAGGGTCTCTTGCACAGCGCTTTCCGTGTGTCATATGCTACACTTCATACTTGACGACACAGAAGTGGATTGACATAATCGCGTCTTCCATACTTCCTAGGTGCCTACACATGGATGTGGTGTATTCGAGAACAGTGGTCTCCAACCACTAGGCCACTTGGTACCGGGCCGCAGATAAAGAACAAAAAAAGAATACTCATTTGACTGGAGTCTCTCCTAAGTACATGGACTTGTATGGTGACAGCATAGCAGGTGTGTGTGTCCCCCTGTTTGATACCTGGATATCAGCACAGTCCGTTTTACTGGAGCCCAATCTCTGGGCTGGATTCTTCTTCAATAGCTGAAAGGAAAAAAGGTCCTGCATCAAATGATCAATAACTTCAATTTACAGAATAGATGGGTTGTCATTGTTTCCATGAAGAAATCATAAAATGAAAAAGGGGGTAGGGGTTTAACACAATATGTGTGGTCCAAACTTGATAAAGCTTTTGGTTCAGAGGAAACTTGGATCACATCATATCCTGTGAGGAAGACCCTGTGACACTGAGTCGTGAGAAGGAGCCTTTTGCAGACTCTTACAAGCAACAACAGACAGAATATTCATAATTCATATATAACTCCAGTCCTCCTCTCTTCACTGGTTACCAGTGGCTGCCCGCATCCACTTCAAAACATTGGTGCTCACGTAGCATGCTGTGAATGGATGGGGTCCAGTCTCCATCCAGGACATGGTCAAACCCTCCATCCCAACATCAAGCTGCTTGTTCCTCCCTCACTGAGAGCAAAACAATCAACTAGACCTTTACACACCTCATCAGACTTTACCTCGACTAAAAACACTAACAAATTGTAGCACTTAAATTGTACTTATCTATAACAAGGTGTAAATCGGCTTATTTGATCAAATTGCACTTTCTTGTTCTTCTGAGTTTGTATCCTTATGGTTGTAAGTCACTTTGTATAAAAGTGTCAGGTAAATGACAGGTAATGTAATAATAACTGTCCTCCTTAATAATAAAAAATAAGGTAAACTAAATGATTGCATATTCACCCCCTTCAGGTCAATATTTAGTAGATTGTAAAACAAGAAAAGCCAGGTTATAACCATGTTTCCTGTATAAAAGCAACAAAGGAGCAAAACATCTGAGGGGGTGGGGGGTTAATGCTTTTTTAGGCACTGATTAGGCAGTAAAACTAAGTACTAAATGTCAGTCTGTGTTTCACAGACCTTCTTGATGAGGTCCTTGGCATCGATGGTCAGGTACGGCGGCAGATTGAGTTTACACTTCAAGATCTTATCAATGGTCTTCTTCCTGTTTTCACCTGTGAACGGAGGCTGGGGGAGAATCACAGTTGTCACTCAAATTGTTCCCTTTAGGGAGGGGAGTGTGTGCTACTGAATAGTTCACCGAAATATGGGGCTACGGAAACAGCTACATTTCTAAAGGCTTAATGGAGTCAAAGGGTTTCACTCGCTTTACCTCACCTATAGTTAGTCTTACTCTAAATACAATACTTGCCCCAGGAACATGGTGAGGTTTGAATAAGGGGCACAGTTACTGTCTAAGGCCATGGTAATAATAATATTGTCTTTTCAATGCAACTTTTATCATTTAATTAAAGACTAAACAGCCCAAATACTTTTCATCTGAAGAATTTATGGGCGACATCTTAGTTCATTCGCCGTTTTAAAAACACTCCTTTTACTGAGATATAAATCCAATCAGTTAGTAACATTAGCCCCATTGGGTCAGGGGTCATGACTCTCAGTGAGTCTGTACTCACTGATCCGGTCATCATGTCGTACATCAGGGCCCCGAGGCTCCACCAGTCTACTGCTCTGTTGTGACCGGAGCGGGTCAGGATCTCTGGAGCCCTGACACACACACACACACACACACACACACACACACACACACACACACACACACACACACACACACACACACACACACACACACACACACACACACACACACACACAATTGCAATGTTGTTTCTTACAACACCAGAGACACTCCATCAACATGAGCTTCACGCACAAAGTAGAAATCCGGCACCAAGGGTTAAAAGCAGAGAGGCAGTGTGTGTGTCACCCACATGTACTCTATGGTCCCGCAGAAGGTGTGTGTGACGCTTCCATCATGAATGGATTCCTTACAGAGGCCAAAGTCGGTCAGCTTGATGTGCCCTTCAAAAATGAAGAAGACAAACTGATGATCATTGTGAAAATGCAAGACACAATTTAGACACAGGAGAAACTGACGGGAAACAAGACAACGGCACCATGCAGGGCTCTCATGCCCCGGGGCACTTAAAGGAGCAGAGGAGAGGATTTCATGGCATTGAACAGTGAAGCCGTGGCGCGTTACCTTGGTGATTAAGCATGATGTTTTCAGGTTTGAGGTCTCTGTAAATAATCCCGTTGGAGTGGAGATGACCGAGAGCTAATGTGATCTCTCCTAGATAGAAACTACAGGCACAAGAGAAAGTGTTTGAGTCCACGTTGTAACACAATTAGTTTTAATGAGCAAAACGGGACTAGGAATCAATAACTCAGTAGGAAGGAACAAACGTATCATGATCATGCTGAAGCTTCCTTCCTTGAATCCTGGAGCTGTGTGTGTGTGTGTCCTTACCAAGCAGTGTCCTCCATGAAGATGCCTTCCTTTTCTAGCTGCATGAACAGCTCCCCTCCTGTTGTAAAACAGTACAGAAGGATGAGCAGTGTGTGTGTGTGTGTGCGCGCTTCTGTGTACCAGAGACGATTGTAAATGGGAGAATAAAACTACCAGACTTAGTTCCTTGGCCCCCTATGGTTTCACCCTCCAACCCCCTCACTCACTCACTTGCTTACTTACTTACCACTTAGACACTCCAGTATGAGGTATAGCTTCCCTCCCGTCTGGAAGGCATAGAGCAGGTCCACGATGAACGGGTGTCTCACCGTCTCCAGGATCTCCCGCTCTGCTCGTGTATGGGCCGTGTCTTTAGCGTTACACACTATCTTCGCCTAAAGACAAACCAGACCAGTGAGCACAGACCGAAGGACGGGAAGCGACAAGAGGTAGAGAGCGCGGGGCATGAAGCATTCATCATACACGTGGTGTCTTAGGAGAATAAATACCTTTCTCAGAACCTTCATGGCAAATATGCTTCCAATCTGAGTTCCTTGAACCTTCCGCACCTGGAAAACCTAAAAGAAACCAGATATTAGATCTTTATATACACACAAACAATATGCAGTATTTGCCTTATCAAAAAAAGTTATTTGATAGTATTATAAAAACTAAACAGTTTTGTAAAATAGTCCTTAAGATCAATTGAAATATTGCGCGCGTACACACACACACACACCTTGCCATAAGCTCCTTTTCCGAGCACAGTAAGGAGCTCAAAACAGTCCGGTCCAACTCTCTCACTGTCTCTGTTCACACTTTCACTGGTCAACTCCACCTCCTCTGTCTGCACACTGGGGCGAACGGGGCACAGCAAAACAGTGGTAGAGTCTGGAATACATTTGCCTGCTAAAACAGAGCATTAACTCTTAATTGGTAAGTGCAACTTACTGCTCTGGTTCTCGCACAGTAAAGTCACAGACGTCCTCCTATACATGGGGATTAGCAAATCAATGAGGTTAAACAAAGCAATTTGTGTCCCTTGTCATTGTACAGTGAAAGCAAACGCCCTTTAATAAAACCGTCTGATGGTCTCTGTGGCTGTGGTCAGATACACAACCTGTGACTGGGCAGTAAATTGTTTTGATATTGGTGTGTACTGTGTCTGTGAGTGATCAGCAGCAGTCGTAGGAATGACAGGGGGACACAGACCTCTGCATCACTGACGTCCTCTGTCTCCAAGTCGATGTCAAACACTCCTGCCATCCTGAGAACAGAGATCATCAGTCAATACCCAAAACCACCATTTCAGATAGCTACCATCCAGGTGCTTGTAGTCATAATTTGGATGTTAGATATCCATTTTAATTTTGGCATTCCAATTGCACATTGCAATTTTTGAGAGTTAAATGCAATCCAAAAAATTAGTTAATGTAGAACAATTTATTATACAAATGAGACTGGCTTTCACACCACACCCAACATGTTGTCTGATGAACCCTCGAGCTTTTAGAGCCGCGCTCTTTTGATTGTTCGGACCCAAAGACGAAACAGATCGGATTCATTGATCAAAGATTGCGCCGAAATGCGTACATCTCAACGCGGATTGGCCAAGACTCAACACGTTATATTATATGTAATTTAGCTCACGCTTTATGCAAAGCGACTTTCAAGGATACAAACCCACAAGAACAAGGAACTAGAAAGTGCAATTTTACCAAGTAAGCCGATTCACAACTTGCTATAGATACGAGGCATTAGAAGTGCTTACGATCATGCGAACACGCACATCACATCTAAGATGTTTAACTGCGAAGATCACGACATTACCTTTACTCAGAAATGAATATATGTATAAATTGATGTCAAAATGTTTTCTCCGAAAAGCGATGGTAGTTTTTCAGTCTATGAAAACATGTCATTTACTTGACCTTCAGCTTGACCTCATCTATCACCATGTACATTTCCATCAAATTTGACTGTGTAGCTTTTGAGAAAATTAAGAATGCCATTGTATTCGTCATTTCCCTTTCCTCTCTGCCCATGTATATTTCTATAAACCTTTACTGTACAGTATGAAATAAGAGAAAGTCAGCTCAGTTAGTTCTTTGTCCCGTTCAGTGCAGACCACAGGATGTACGATCCAGGGGCCCCTATAAGGCCATTCCTCCTCGGTCGGATGTAGCTGCCGGTGGACTTTTGTTCTTGTACTGACTGCGTTATTTGTGTTCCGGTTACGAAAGGTGTTGCTCCAGCGGGGGTCCATGGATGGGACCCTCCTCTACCGCTCCAGCGGTTCTGGGGCTGCACCTCAATTGACTTCGACCTCAGATCAGACAAGCTCACCCTCTGAATTGAAGCATCTTACTAAGTACAGGAAAGGAAACTAAAGAGGTTACCCGCAGTAGCGACAGGCGAAGAGGAAAGAGCCCAGTGCTGAAATGCGCGGGACCGCTCAGCTTGCATCAGATCGAGGCAGAGCTCATAGACGGCAGGAGGCCGTATCAACCTTTCTTGAAGTCGGGTTGTTTGGAAAACAGCCTTTAGTGGGTGGTAAACTCCATCATAGGCTAAATACTAGCACGAGACTGATGGTGAACAAGTACCGTAACCCTCTATGGCAGACTAACCTCAACTAACCAGGCAACACAATACTTTTTACCCTTTAATTATTTTTGAATTAAAAACAATGTGTATAATGTCAGCAGACATGTCTGTGTCCAATCAAATGAGGGCCCAAAGTGGGTGAGACCTTTTCTCTTTGGGTGAAGCATTCTTTTATGACTGCCAAGCTGCATGGGACAATGCCACAAATCGGTGAGACAAAAGTAACTTTTTAACTTGTTGAAATATATTCATTAAAAAAATGTTTTTGTTTTTCATTTCTTTGTTTAATATTTTTGTTTGGATCCATTTGTGGTTAATGTCCTCAAAATGAACTTCTTTCTAAATGCCTACATTGCTTTTTTGACTTATTCTACTTATTATATTTACAAGTTGCCTGAGGCAACAGACCTAAATCAAGTAAGGGAAGCTGGCAAATCAGATCCTTAACCTGCTGGGCAGGTCGGGCTGGGGTACCAGTCACTCCTTCGCCCCCCCTCTCCTCGCCACCGGAAGCCAGGCCTCCTGTAAAGGCAAAGGCCACTACAGCGACTACTCCCCTCCCAAACTCCCTCCCCATCCAAATCCGCCAGGCTCCCACCCACCATATCATCATTCAGACAAGCCCTCTAGAACTAGGTGGATAATTGATGAATATAATGGAAATTTACACACTAATATTTGATGGAAATGTACATGGTGATAGAGGAGGTCGATTTTTGCTGACTTTGCCTTCACTTTTCTCAAAAAGTCCAAAAATATGGAAAGGTACATGGTGATAGATGAGGTCAACATGAAATGGGATCAAGAGTGTTACCCGGTTTATATCTGGTTTAAAGAGAGTTCAAAGATTGAGAAAAAATGATCAGTGCCTCAAGATGATTAGGTTGTACGGGCCCATTTACCGTAACACCTTAATTAGAGGCGCATTTCATTTTGAAATGCGGTCCGCATGACCGCAGTTAACAGCACAGCCCTGCGGGTGAAGCGACCATGACCGCCCGGTGTTCCCAATGATGGGATCTTAGTAAGTTATCTACTACTATTTACAAGGATCCCTCGGAATCAAATGCGTCAGGGTGGCTAGCTTAACTTTTTATGCTAACAGGCAGGCTAATATGCTGACAAATACAACAACACAATACATTACAGCAAATGCATCAATTGGACTAACGTTAAGTTTAGTGTTACGTACACAGTAAGAATGAGCCTTTGTTAGTTCGCTTCTTTTTCCTGCTGAATCAGCAAATGCCTCGAACTGACAGACAGCAGTAAACATGAGCTCACGTCATATTGACAGCTGGTTTGACAGAAAGCACGTTTACGAACATGCTAGCACGCTAGCAAGTTAGCTAAAATAGCGTCTCACCTGAGAGCTCTCCTCCTTCATCCGGTGCTTCCTGATCTCAGGTCGCAGTCCGATCGTTTTAACTCAATGTCGTTTCTATACACAAACAGCTGTGACCGCCATTACTCCTATTATATTTTCGCCTACTAACCAGCAACAACATACGGCGCTGTGTTCCCTTAGTGCCCCTCTGTCTATGAATTGGGATTGTTCCTGAAGGACCTTCACGCTGCTGCGTCATCAGAGGTCCTGAAAGGAAGAAACCTTCCTAATTCCTAATAATAATGACGGTGTTATGTCTGCTACAACAGCAAAATAGAATATTGCATTGCTAGTAAAAAAACAGAAACAGACAGGTGATGACACAGATCTGGTTTCAAACATTATACTCGTAGTTTATTCATTATTGTTAACCGCTTTTGTAGCGCACACATTACTTTGTAGCCACACATCTAGTTCACATCTGTACAGTCACATCAGCGTCACTTAAAACTAGACGGGGCTGAAAACTTCAAACTACAGTTTGTATTGTTTTGTTGTTTGTTCTGAAATCGGGCAAGAGACGGCTGTGAGGGGCCCACCCTGGACTGGTCACCAGTCATTCACAGGGCCGACATAGAGCAAACAACCATTCCCTCACACATCCACCACCAGGAGATGTCATGCATAAATATATAGGCCATTTCTCAATATGCGTTCTTGTGTGGACTTTTGTTCTCGTGGACTCGTGAAACGTCATCAGTCGCAGCCCGAGTACTGTTCCAATTCTAAAGTCCGCATCTGGCCGAGAACGGTCATACTACCCGGATGTGACTCGCCCCGCCCATTTTACCGGGCATGCATCGGAGCAGGCTCATCTGTTCTCGTGAGAGCCATATATCCCAGAATGCATTGCACCTCAGCAACAGGCAACAACGACAGAGGAAAATAAACACAACTTTATGTCGAAGTTTATAAATACTACTATATTTAAGTAACGTAATGTAATTTTATGACTGAAGTTAGTTGTTAAAGCAACTTTTGTTGTTAAAGCAAATGTTTCAATGTCAATTTGCTCCGTGGATGTGGGAGATGTGAGGTGTAATTAACGGACCGTCAGAGCACCGGGCGGTCTGCTCATCTCAGCCCGGAGAGAGCAGCCTGTTTTCGCCAAGTCTTCTGTGAAATGCTCCGCTGGTTTTCACGTCCCGCAGCGGTTATACATTAGATTTAACTGTACTATAACGAGTCTTCATAAGTTTTAATGTGGTGTCAGAGACTGATGTTGTTCACCGGTAACGTGTTTGAAGACAGATTTTAGATTCATAACTTCATGTTTAAATGTAACTTTAACGTATTGTCTGTATCCGCAGAGTGCAGCTTGTTATAGTCCATCATTGTGCATTAAAACGAACGATATTTTAATTAAAGGCCTTGGCCAGAACTTCAGCTTCAAAGAAACTCTGAAGCTCTGAATTATAATAATAATAAATAAAAAAATCCACATATGAATTATTGTATAGTTCTCTGTAAGATATTTGATGTGTGGTCAGCAGCTTGCTGTACGAGGACCACTACACTGATCATCAGCCTCTTGTTTGAGTAACAAGACAAACGGTAGGTGTGTGTGCATTCAAATATTTTAGTATAATAGTTTATTTTTTGTTACTGTATCCAACCTCCTCCTCCTAAAATAATAAAGCTAATTATTGTATGACTGATTAGATATATATGGTGCTCAATATTATATATACCATTTCTAATTTTAAATTAAACAAAAGCTTGTTAATAGTAAAATATTTAAGTCAAAAACTAAATTAAAACGTATTAGCAAGACCAGCTGACGTGGTGACGTCATCAAGTCAGCTGCTGTTTCAATTGCGGAAATGTCCGTTCTCCTCTCTCGAACCTGCGAGTCAGGACTCCCGAGGGAACGCAAATCCGTTCTCGCCGTCTTAGGTATTGAGAAAGGGCCCTTGTCTGTTGTATACAACCAGCGAACTCGAGAACAACGGCTGCCTACAAGTATTTATACAGATCAGTAAAGGTGTGAAAGTCAGTGGTCACGCCCCCTGGGAGTGGTCTCCTGGTGAGTTCAATGTATCTCGGATTTTTAAGGCCTCTCAGTCAATATCAGTTGTGGCGCTATCAAGTATTACATAAATGCATTTCGGTAGATTACATTACATTGAATACAATCATAACTGTACATTGGTATTATTCTATTCAATTACAGTTTCAAAATTACAGTGGTTTTACACTCGGAATAGGTTGACTCAGAGTTGAGCGCGTGCACTGAAGGCAGCACGAGTGGAGCCATGTTTCAACGATTTACCATAGCAATGACCACAAACAATCGGTCGACATTTGTCACCCCTATTGAGCTGGAAATATGAATGCAAGCCTACGGCGAGTATGAAACAAAGCAACACATAGTCACATATGTCAAACTCGCAGCCCGCCGCCTGCACGTCCAGTGCGGTCCGCCACCGGAGTGCGTACGGCCATACAATTCGCACCCCGTCAGCTGTTTGCGCCGATCGTCAGTAGCCCGCGTTCGGTCGAACTGGGCAGTATCTGGCCCGAACCTGAAATGAGTTTGACACCCCTGATCTAGGTTATTACAGATGTATTTAATTCTGTTGATTTCATGTAATTTTTAGGGTTCATTTCAACCATTGTTGATTCATCTTCATCTTGTTATATTTATATCATGAAAGAGGAAACATGTGTAGTTTATTAAGCAACACATATTGACAGTTATGGTTCATACTAAATTGAATGGTTAGGCCCAAGAGGTCAAAGGTCCCAGATGATAAATAATGTTGGTCAAATGCTGTGGTCAAGGGAAAATCACTTGTATGGCATTCAGACATTTTGACTCTAGAATACTTTAGATCTGCAATGTTTTACATTTGTTCTCGCTAGACAAGAATAATACAGATATGAATGAACTTCAACAATGTTACCTTTCATGCGACCCTCAGGGTGACCTCTGGAGCTGTGGACCGATACCACCGTCAGGCTAGAATTGGGTTGGAAACCATTGCAACAGACAACCTGCTCTTAAGCATGTTAGACACACGAGCATGACACTGTTACAGAAAATCTATTTCCCGCCAAATAACACTGGTCTGCTGAAGCCTGTTTAGGTGGGAGGGTTTTAAGTTTTAAAACTGACTGTGAACTGAGAGAATAAAAATGTCCCTCAATGTGTAGATAAGATTGCAGTTCAGTGACACTGGAATGTCATTTAGTAGAGGAAAGGAATGTTTGTATAGTGTGGCAAACCCAGGGGAGGCGAGATGTCAGAATCAAGTAGACAGACACATTAGTCCAATTACAAAAATTGATCTTTTTAATTGATAACGTAGGGGAAGGGGGCTAGGATGAAAAAAACATATATATTCCTCCCTTTCAGGGTCTTAGGTCCTCACCAACTTGTTCCGGGGAAAAACAAAGGAGAGGCATGACGGGGCAGTAATGCTTCCCAGTTGCTGGACTGCTGACGGTGTTGATCTACCGTCTTGGCTGGCCCCTCCCTGGTTTGCCACAACAGGTTGTCTCAGGTGGCAGAGAGACACCTTTTACTGGAAATACAATATTATGGTCCTCTTTAGTTGTACATTTGAGTAAGCTCATAGAGGAGCTTAGGTGATGATAGAGGAGCTTACTCAAATGTACAATTTCATGTGATTTTAGGGTTGATTCGCCACCATTGTTGTACACATCTTGTTTTATTTAAGAACCAAACATACCTCTAATGAAGAGACTTTTGGATCTTTATAATAACCATTAAGAATAATTGACCTACATATTAGTCACACTTCAATCCTGAATTTAATGTTTTGAGCCAAAGAGGTGAAAGGATGAGAAGATCTAATGTTGGACTGTGTTCCAAAGAATATTACTTAAGTTGTATTGCTGTCAGATTTTATACTATTGTGAAAAAACTAAGCCTTAAGGTATCACTGATTGCGTCCATGTTAGTTCCACCTCAAAGCCAGATTTTAGGGCAGCTTCTCGATTGCATAGAGTTTGAGTATCCCCAGTTACAGCAAGGCTGAATGCATCAGCAGCTGCAGAGTGAAGAGGTGGACTCACTAACAAGTGTCACACTTTACCACAACAAAGCGCTCAGGACCAGGAAGCTGCAGAGATAGAATGTGCTTCACCCAGATGTTAGTGTACTGCTGGACAGTGCTCAATAAAGTGCCACAATTTTTCTAGATGGATTTAAATTCCTGATTGGTGTTACAAGAAGATATTATCAGCACTTGTTATATGTATCTCTTTCTTCTACTTGTAAATAGGTCAACTATAGAATTTGAAATGATGCCATAACCACCATGTTTCCTGTTGGTATGTTGTACTCCGCGTAGGTGTCCACCACACACAGCGTTTGGCATTGAGGCCCAACAGTTCAGCTTTGGTCTCATCTGACCAGCGTACCTTCTTCCACATGTTTGCTGTGTCTCTCACGTGGCTTGTGTAAAACTCCTAACAGGATTTCTTACGGTTCTTTCAATAGCAGCTTATCTCTTGCCACTCTTCTATTAAGGCCAGATTTATGGAGTACAGGTTTACTAGTTGTCCCGTGGACAGATTCTGTCCACCTCCAGAGTTACCATGGGACTTCTGGTTGCTGGTTTATCAAGGACATCACAATGTCCTCAAGATAAATGTGACCTCTTACTTGGGTGATGATAGAGGAGCTTACTCAAATGTACGACTAAAGAGGCTACTAATTTCAAAAGGTGTCTCTCTGCCACTAGAGACAACCTGTCCAAACATTCTTTTCTTCTACAAAATGACCTTCCAGTGTCACTACACTGCAAACTTATCTACATATTGAGGGACATGTTTATTTTCTCAGTTCACGATCCCAGTTGAAGAGTTTTAAATTGTAAAACCCTCCTCCCAAACATACTGCCCAGTTCGACCGAACGCGGGCCACTGACGATCGGCGCAAACAGACGGGGGGGGGGCTGGCGATCCGACGACGGTTCGCCGACGGCGGGCCGCTCTGGACGGGCAGTCTGCCTATGCATATGTGACTTAGATAAATGTATGGTTTAAATACACGTATTCTGCCACATACTGTTGGGTCTGCGTCTCATTGAACTAACTGATCTCTCTGCGGTCACTGAAGCGACACAATGCGTGGCACATACAGAGCCAAGAACAACTACTGCTGCCCGTCGGACCAGGACTATATATTTATATCCATTAATTAACTTTACTCCTCATGTTACCATGGTAACCGCTGGCATCGCATACGGATTTCTAGCATACACACGTTTCATTGCGTTGATTTTAGCCGCTATGCTTCGTATTTTCGTTTTATGGGAAAAACCAAAATACGAAGTTGTCAGTAGGTCTCGTTTTTTGGTTCTAAACGAAAAAGGAGAAAATGACTGCCCACTTCCGTTTTACCGCTTTGGATTCAAAAAGAAAAAGCAGAAACAAGTGTTTTTGTGGGACGATCAAAAGGTACACGGACCTCCCTTCAACAGCATAACACTTCTGTGAGAGTTTGCTGAAGCATGGGAGCAGATTTAACTCATCAAAATAAAATTCACACACACTTAACAGGATTGTTGAATCATAATCAAAAGATATGATACATTGAAAACGACATCCATGTATTTCTGACTCCGTTACACCAACACAATTCCATAATAGGATTTAAACTTATTGTTAAGAGATTTCAGCTCATTGTGGTCCAAATGTGTAAGGCTCTGACACCAAAACGAAAGAGGGTACACACAGAGTGAGAGTGGGATTTCCGTGGAAACAGTTTTGCAGCAAAACGGAAGTGGTCTGTACGACCTTTACATCAGTCACACGAAGAGCAGGACAAAGCAGCCATAAACAGAGGTACAAAGAGATGAAGTCTCACCGGATTACAACCATCGTCCTTGGTGAGTTAGGAATTCCCGTCAGGGTGCTTTTATTGTAGAAAGAACAACAGGAAGATACTATGAGGAATTCTCATAGGTGAGGAGAATTTACTCACCTTGCCTGTTGGGTTGGTGCTGTGGAGCTGGCACCAAGACGGAGCTGAGTTATTTGCTTATTGGGTCCTTTCAAATGTAATATGGGTGCAAAGGGAGGATAATATCATAATAGTAATGGTTTAATTATATTGAAAAAATATATTACAATATAATAAAACACGGAAAAGCCAGATAATATGCATGGGAGAGAATTGGTGGAATTCAGCTGTAGTATTGGTCAAAGTATAAAAGAACACACTTTGAAAAAGGGCCTTGATACACAAGTGGGTTTTTAGTACAAATTACTGAAGATGTTAATGAACTTTGAATATACAGGCGAGGTGTCTTGATGTTTACACATTAACATGCGTTTGACGTTTCTGTACACGTGCTCCACTCTAGGGTTTATCAGCACGCTTGCTTTTTGGATGCCCTCTGTGCCCGCTGCTGAGGTCCAACATGTCCAGTACGGGTCAACAATCACTTTGGGCTGTAACATCTCCTACATTCACGACATAACATGGCTCAAGCACAACCCTGATCTTACACCCACCGTGGTCCTCCGCGCAAGTCTCACAGATGGAAAAGCAGCACAAGGTAGTACATTATCTAAATGCTGTTTCAATTAATGTGGAAAGGTTTGAGTGTTCGAGTGACAACCTTTGCATATATTATAGCTCATCACCTGACTCCTCATGAGAGGCAGAGATCGAGTCAGAGCATATTTGCTGCTTTCTTTGCCAGTTCTAATTACAGAAAATGGAATATTATTTAAACTGGTTTCAACCAACTATAACTTATTTTTCCTCAGAGTTTCAGCTGAGCCCTCATTTCTCTGTGGATTTGATGAACAGATCTCTGGCATTGAGGATCATTGATGTGCAGGAGGGAGACGTGGGCATGTACTATTGTGTTGGCAATTCGAAATCAACTTTCATCGTAGGGAGAGGAACAAAACTTCAAGGTAAGAGTAAGCCTAGATGCACCATTGCTTGTCGGAGTACCAAAGTCCTTCTCTCCATGCTGCAGATGTCCGAGCCCGTTTCTCACATGGTGCGGACTCCATCACCACTCCCATGTCTTTCCACAGCGATGAGTTACTCAGGCTTTGGCCTGCACACTGTTTGTGGGAGCTTTAGATTATCAAGATCAGCACAGTTTAAAATAGCAAATATGATTGTTTGGGATTGGCATGGCAAGGGGGCCAACGGTTAGACCTTCAATACATGAGAAAAATAAAAGCATTTTACAGAGCCCCTGCTTCCAGGAAAAGTGTGGAGGACACGTGACAACTGTAATTTTATATAATACAGTGTTGAAATTTCACTCCTAATTATTCTAATTGTAGCCTCAGCTTGATTTTCTCTCTGCATCTTCCCAGTTTCCTCTACAGGGTCCACTTGGTTCCTTTTTCCCCACTGGTACAGTGTGGGTGTGGGGTTTGGCCTGCTGCTGATGGTGCTGGCTGTTTGCATCACCCACTGCAAAGCCAAGTCAAACGAGGACCCCGGCAACACGACATTTTCACTGCAGGAAATTCTCACCTGTCACTAAGGACGTCTAACAGCACCCTGAATCCAGCATGCGGGGTGGATGCAGTTTCACAGTATACCTGTGCTTTCTGAGCTTTGATGATTGGAGGATATTAGAAATAAATTGACGATGACGAGGAGCCAAACAGTCAGGTCAGTCCATGTGCATATTTGCACTGACTTCAGTACAACCAGAACCAAAACCGATACCAAATATACATGCTAAGTGAGTATAATCCTGCCACTGTGTCTAGATGCTCTCAACTGAAAATTGAATGGAGCATCATTTTATAGATACATTCTGACTGACTGTAGTTTTTTCTTTCTTTCGGGGTGTACTTCTGCCCCTCACATAATGAGTGGCTACTGCTTTAACTGTGATTGTTTGTATGCTTCCAGTACAATTAGGAAAAATATTTAATCTTAATGAACTCCTTTTTTGACAGACAAGGTGTAAAAGGTTATTAAAGCTTTTTAAAACCAGACACGTGCAGAAATTATTTTTTATATCTAGCCAAGCAAGTGACTATATTTGTACAAAAATGTAAGGGTTTGTAGTTACCAAGTATAGTCTCTGGTCTTCTGGAAAATTGTTGAAGTAAATGTACTTATTAGTAAAGAACATGTGGGGGGCGGGGGGGCGTATAAGATTAAGGAAATGTATCAACTAAATGATGTCAGCAATCGCGAAAATGCAAAAGATGCAAAAATGCAAAAGAATGCTGAGACTTTTTATGTTAAAAAGTTAGAAAATATGTACTGTTGATCCATCTAGCTATTTGTTCCTATCATGTACCTTCAATTGTTCTTGCCTCAGCTTGTCAAGACTTTACGGCCCAGTAAACACACCGACCAATCACATGCCTTGTAAATCATACCACTTGATGCTACGCAGCCAATCAGATATGTGTATTGCAACAAGCTTGCGGAGACGTACACACTAGGAGAGAAGAGTAGATTAGATAGAAGGAGATTTACATTGATTCTTCCCAAAGGCGGTTTGGTACCAGGATGTCTTATGTTCACAGACTGTGAAGTTCCACCAAAAAGACAAAGAACACCTCTTTGGAGTAAACATACGCCCTAAAACCTGGAATGAAGACACAAAAGTTATAATGATCACAATCCTACCACATTAATTCACTAACCAACAATGATGTAATCAGAGAGCAAAAAACAGGTAGTTGTATACCACAGATCAAGTCTGTCTTATTAGAAGATGAAAATAATACATATCACAAAGCGTTTAGGTTTGGGATCTCTTTTGTAGAAGAACAAACTAACAGAATCAGCATGTATTTTAATTTATTAATAAAGCGCAATTAGGCAGAATCAAGTTTACAAGTTTTGTATCTGTCCAACGCTGCCCAACTAAAAAGCAGATTGTAGTCTCATTTTGAAATATAATACAATACAAAAAATATATTTTATTCGAACCCTGAGGAACAAAGTCTGATAATGTAGCTGAAACACATCTTTCCAGACGGCAGCAGAGTGGACAGGCTGTGGCAGTAGTGAAAACGTTTTTATTTTACAACGTGAACAAAAGCCTGATTATTTTTATTTCATGCATTTAATTCCATATATGATGTTAAAAACATTTTTTTAAGCCATTTGTTCAGAAAGAGAACACTTCCACCACAATGGTGTGATGTAGAAAAGGAAAAACAATGGTAGGCCCCAGCGAGATTTGAACTCGCGACCCCTGGTTTACAAGACCAGTGCTCTCTAACCCCTGAGCTATGGAGCCCGTGCCGACAAAGTGATTGGTAAACATAAAGAAATAGCTCCACTATAATATCTATGAGGTATTAGTTACAGTAAGAAAGTTACAAGAATACTTGTATCCCACTAAAATGAATGGATTTTAGAATATTCTTTCACATACGGACCGTTTCATGTATTCGAATGTGACCTGCTTCAAAAACACGTTTGGATCATTCTTGGAGTATCACTTTTATTCAGCAGGTGGCAGCAAGTGACCACAAACAGCCGACCGAGGCACTGGACGACACTAAATCTCAAAGTGGCCAAAGGAGAATAAAGACATATTTCCCGTTCACGGGTTCACAATGATCACTTATTTTTGTATAGTGCAGAGACGAAGACAATCGACGAGACTATGTCTAATATGTAACACCAAGCCAGATTAATGAACGTTTGGGGTCACCGTCTTTTTATTGGTCGTCGGCCACCAATCCCCACGAGGGTTGCGCTGCGTGGTTGGGGGCAGGAGCCGGCTGCTGCCCCCACTCTCTCTCTCTCTCTCCTGGAGCTTCACACCAAGTTCTCCCACAGCGAGGCAAAGATGGAAGCGAAAGGATAACGTCGTGGCAAATATGGCAGACTTCATTTCGACCCATCGTGGTCACACCGTCTCCTACCCCCCAAAACCAATAGAGGTAATCCGGGTCCTCGTTGTTTGTTCTGTACGTCATAGTATACACAACGCGGGATTTTAGTGGCTTTGTGGAAGAAGGAAAGATACATTGTCGAGTCGAGAGGGCCATTTAATTCACGAGCGTCTCTGTGGCGATCTGGGGTTTTTTGTTCTAAATGTCCTGGGAGTGGACACAGAAATACTTATCAACAGGTGAGTGTTCGATACCGGTCTTGTTCCCTTTCTACACTGTGGTGGAACAGATAAATACACCCACGTGTATTCATATATGTATGAATACACAGAATAACTGCAGCAGTATTAACACGTAGAAACATCGCCTGCTAGAAGAACCGTGTAGTACACAGCGACCCGGTCGGACCTGTTCCGGTCGAGGTCCTACTGAGGTTGCGCAGTTGGAAGCCACTACTTTCTCAACATTACTTGTATGCTACGCCACGGAGTACCGCCGAAAAGCACACACACACACGAGGCCGCTTCTGGCTCAGGTTCCACAAAGGACGAGGCATATTTTGGAATAGGGTTTTCCCGAACAAAGAGGAGGTTTCTCCCACCCGGCGTTAAATGGAAGAGTCGGGGGTTGACGTCGGATAAGCTGTCGCTGTGTCTGCAGCGGGGTGGAGCACCAAGGCCGCTCCGTAGTCTGTGTCCTCGGCTGCGGGCTCAGGATTCTTCGTCGTCGCCGCGAGCGGAGCTCGGGTCCACGCCGAATAATGTGTCGACTTGTCGGGCTGTTAGCTCCGCTGCCGCTCCATGTAAGGAACAAAAAAGGGCTTTGATTTTAACTTGTGGGGGGGGAGGCAGCATGTATTGATCCACGCGGAATACCACCATGAAGAGCTTGTTCTACACAGATACGGCCCCGGTGTGCTGTGTGCTCGGCCGCTGCCTCGAGCAGGCGGGCTTCATAGTGCGTATTGTACTGCCGTTTCATCCTTCTACTCCTCTCCAGGGCCAACAGTAACAACATGCTCCTGGCCTCGGCCGTGGTGGTCTGGGAATGGCTAAACGAACACGGGCGGTGGCGCCCCTACGGCCCCGCTGTCTCCCACCAGATCGAGGCGGCCATCCGGAGCAGCGACCCCCGCGGAGGGAGCGTGGTCCTCGGCAAGGTGGAATGCCGCCTGTCGCCGTACATCATAGATCTTCAGTCCATGCACCAGTTCAGACAGGATACAGGTAAGCTGTGGCGTTTGGAACACCTGTATTCCTCAGGTCCTTGTTGTCCCCCAAACGGCCCACTGGTAGCTACTGTGTGGCCCTTCAAAAGGCCCCCGTTCTGCGTGGTCCGCTTAAATGAGAAATGCAGAACATTGTTTAAGATTCGTGATCGTAAATATCAGATATAGCCCCACAATTCTAATCATGAGCGTTTTGATTAACATTAACCACGTGGGTATTATCGGGAATTCTTTGATTGCACCCCCATGTTGTGTTACATTCCGGCACATGTGCAGACAAAATAAGACACTTATCCTCTTTCTGAAATAAAATTCATTAGTTTCACTTATTGTTACGCTAAATATAATCATAGTCATTGACACCTTGCATCGCCTTCCAGTGTAACATTAAGGATTCAGTTGAACGTGTAATACACTATATTCTCCATCAGCATCTCCATCAGCTAGTAGTTGAAGAAGTTCTTGATTTGATGTGGAGCATTTCCGTTCATCCGCCAATATTAATACAGACTTTAAGCCTTAAAATAAATGAATACATTTCTAATGCAGTAGTAATGCTCAAATGCCTCATACAGGATCTATAACCGATTAATCTATTGATTTAATTTATATGCTCTTGTATAGATTGTTAATTTCTGAAGTTAAGAGTGGGACTGTCGAGAGAGAGAGCGATAAAGAGGGTTCAAATTCTACAATATAATAGGGACGAGCAGCTGCAAATCCCCATCGCACCACAGTTAGCTGCATTCTTTAGCTCTTACCCTCTAGTGCACACACAACCACACCCACATACATAGCAGCTGCACACTCCACACACGAAGAAACAGAGAGAGACCTTGATTCTTTGTAAAGAATGGAATATTGAAAGGCCCAATGAGCAGATAGTTCACTAGAGCTGTCCACCCCCCTCTCTCCCTACCCCTTCTCCCTGGGGTCTGTCACCCTCTCCCCCTTCCTCTTTACCTCTCTCTAGTACAAGTGTTTAGTTTGGTCAATAGGCAGAAGTCCCAAGAGCCTTTTTAGTTTTGGCTTTGACATGGGAGAGATAGAAACATAGGAGTGTGAGTTTGTGTTCCGAATAGTTGTTAAAAACAGATATTCGAATGTGAAAAAAACAATAGCGGCAGCATCGGTGCTTTGCACACTACTTTATATTGCATGAACAACAGGATGATAATCAGCACTCAGCATCTCCGATCTTGGCTATTATTTCATTTACTTATTTTTGTGTCTGTAATATGTTGTTAATTATGTTTAAACTTAAAAGAAATTACCTATAGTAGTAGTAAGTAATTATGTCTCATTGTATTAATTTGTCCTGTTATTGACATCCTTAATGCGCAACCAGATATTCAAATATGTTCGAATATAAGTGTTTTTTTTAAAGAAAATGTTCAAATGTCATTTTTGAGCAATTTTAACAGCCCCTGTGGACACTTAAGTGGGAGTGGTGGTTGTAGAAGGAGTGAGATAATTAGGGGAGTCTGTATTCTCTCCGTCTTCCGCTCCGTCCCCATTGTTGGATGTTGTCGAACAGATGTGAGTTATCCATCACACAGGGGGTGCAGACCTTGTAGGCGGGGGGGGGGGGGGGGATTGTTCACCAAAAGGGAGATGGAGGGAAGGGGGACGATGGAGAATAAAGAAGTGAGCAGTCATTGGTGGACCTTTATAACCAAATACTGACTTAAGAGAGTGTACATGGAACACCAGCTGTTCTTAAGTCCTTTGTCCTCATCAACCTTTTTCCACATGATTCAATGTGTTCAGTCCACAGTGTGGGGTCAGGATGTTCTGTAGTGTCCAACCTCGGCTCAGATAAGTCGCTTTGAGCTGTTGTTAGCGTACGGTTAGCATTCCTGCTCTCTTCAGAGATTACCTTCTTCACTTGAGCCAACATGGCATTCAAATCTTAGGGATGTTTTTATTTTTTGATTATTTTCTTTACCTGTTTAACTGATGTTGGGTTGAACAGTTGATAGATAACATTGTTATCAACGTTTTTATCAGGACAACACACGGTTTATGTCAAAATATCAGCTTCAGTCACACATGGGGTTCATAATTCTGAAGCCAATACAGATATTTATTTATAATTTGTTTATATAACCCCATAAATATTTGTTGCATTGGTTTAGCCTTAAGCAGGAGACAATCATGTAACGTTGTGCTCCTGCTGCCTGTGGCTCCCCTCGTTCCAGCTGGTATGTATTGTAGTAACGTTGACAACATGTACGTTTACATGCACACACTAAACGGGTCAGTGGGAGCATTCAGGTCGCAGCCTGGTCACAGGTGCTGTAGTTATCTTCTGTGAAATACTCTCTGCTGATTGGTCCGCCAGCGGCAGGTAGCTCAGCACTGGCCCAATGGGAGGCATGATGAGAGCTGTGGGACTTAATCCAACACTGACATTGCAGGTATTCAGCTGATCCCCCCCAAGTTGTAAACAGAGAGTAAAGCCGAGTTCCTTTGATGTTGTTTGTCATTAAGCTGTAATTGTGATGCAGACACTTGACTTTATTTCCTCACGCGAATGACAGGACATTGTTTGATTTTTTATCTGTCTTTATTTTATGCAGCGTAAGCACAAACGTTACTAAATATACAAATAATACATTCTGTCACACAGTAAAATAGTATATGATCTCATGCCTAATGCAGCCCTTCTGTCTTGCACCTGCTGCAATCATGATGTCAATAAATTGAGATAAACAGGAGCATCAATCCAACATTAATGCTTTTCAATATATGTATATCTTTAGTAACTGTTAACAGTTGCGTTCATAGTTTGAAGTTTAAAAGTTTGTTGCTGTCGTTTGAAGCCAAATGTTGTATTTATTTATATTAACAGTACTTCCTGTAGGATGCATTTTGACTGTAAAGTCCCTTGTTCTTTTGTCCGATCGATCTCTTTACCTTCGTTCCCCTTCTCTCTGCTTATCTTAATCACACTGTGAAGCTGAAAATGGACTCTGAACCCAAAACTCAGGGGATTGGAGTCTTTCATGGTAAACAAAGGAGAGACAAAGGTGGAGAGAGAGCTGAAGGGAGAAGGCAGCACGACAGTAGAGGAAGGTAAAAAAAAAAGTGCCCAAGAGCAAGAGAAAGTTAAACAGGAGAGGGAGAAGATGAAGAGAGGATAAGACACCAACACACAGCCTGTGAGCACATCAGTACATGTTCACGTCACTATGGTTATGGACAGCACATCGCCTGAGATCCCTTTAAACACAAAGCCCCCACCTTGAAAGCACAGCAGCCTCGTCACAGGCACTAACACGGGGGGATTGCCTGTGGCGGATGAATCCCATGTGATGGGGTTTGGAGGGGCTCACAGGGAGGCCAAGAGATGAGCAAAAGAGCAAATTAGTGCCAGAGAATGTGTGTCTCCCAGAGAGATGGACTCTTCTTTAATAATAAATGTCACTATTTAGACAGGATGTAGCTCTTATCGGTTTATCCAACCAACAGAACACCATGAGTGTGTTCATGAGTTGTATGGGGAGAGGAAACATGTTAAAAAGAGAAAACGGAAGGAGAAGAGATTAAATCAAACAAAGTGAGATAACAAGAAGTGATGAAAACAACTAAAATAGAAGAAGGGAATCCATGCTGGAGCATGTTGGAAACTCCAGGTGAGGTGTCATTTCAGGAGTTTAGTCGTTCCCTCAGCCCTAATCGCTCCAGGGATTCACTGATTGGAGCTGGAACAAGGGCTGCAAAGTATACAGGTTCAAACCAGATCTCCTTACGCTATGAATCTCTCACATACCGCTCATAGCGTTGTTACACCATAACAACAGACTTTGCTCTTCGGCAGGCAGCAGATTCACGTCATTGTGGAGCGGTTTATTATATATTTCTTTATAACAATGAATAACCCACAACAAACTCTCTTTAACTGGGTAAAACACCACGACACAACAGCTTGTGACAAACAATTTGTAACACTAATAATTGTACATTATTATCTCGCCAAACTGCATGCTGGGTACAGCTCACAACATGAAGTAACTCTGTTGCTACATGAAAACACGGAAAAGAGCGACACAGAAGGAACAACGAGAGACCAGAGATGCATCAACACAACTTGTGCCTAAAAGAGGAGCTGTGTCTGTTTGGAGGGTTTTTGGTTTTGGAAAATCTGACGTAAGTTACGTTAGATTTAGAAAACGATTTATTAAAAAGTCTGTCGAGCCTCTGGTGGCAACTCTAGCAGCCACAACAAGCTAACATGCCAACTAGATAATGAACTAACTAGCTAAAGAGCTAACTAGATAACAGAGGTGGGACAAAGTCATTGTTATGCAAGTCACAAGTAAGTCTCAAGTTGTTGCCCCCGAGTCAAGTCGAGTCAAAGATGAGGCAAGTCCCAAGTCGAGTCAAAAGTCAAAGCCAACAAGTCTCAAGTCGAGTCCAAAGTCTTACCCTTTTAGTTTCGAGTCATTTCAAGTCCTCTTATTACAGAAATAAAATGTATACAAATCATGTATGTCTGTAAGATTTGTATTTGTTTAAACCTCTTTATACAATGACATTAACCAAATACAGTAAGAAACAGAAAATGTAATTGTCACAAAAAATTCTATTTCAACAGAATATTGCACTAGAACAATGCACAGCAGTGACTCATGCTGTAACGCCCTACACGAGTGTCCAGGAATTGTGAGATTGGCTGTTGTGATTCATCTACGATGCTTTTGTTCATATTTTGTTAATATTCATTGTCTATTGTACACTAAGGTATACGATAATACATTTCCGTTTATGCAATATTAAGAATATTTTCACTGCTTCAAAAGCCCTTCCCTCAAGAAACCAAAGTCATATGCTTTAAAGCAAAGTGGGGACGGGGAACCCTGGGTGATGGTGCGCTGCCTCACAGACCTAGACTACGTAGGGAAGGGAAGGGTAATGGTGGATCGACTGTGACTGTGTTATAGTACTTTAAAACGGACGTTGACATAATGTTGGCGAGGATTTCCATCGGAGTCTGAATCCAGCATGAACGAGCTGTCTCGTTGATACGGTAAAATACTAGTGAGTTACGGTACATTCGATAAGGTGCTCAGCATTCGTTCAAAACCTACCTACCTTTCTTTGTGCAACTTCAGGTGTCGAACAAAGTTGGACGTTGTGGCAGCTCCGTCTTTAAACTTTGTCCCGCATGTTTTGCATATAGCAACTCGTTTGGTGGCACTGCAGTGGTTGGATGTCGTGCAGGCAGCTCTCTGCATACAGGTGGCGCACATTTTTTTGACAGATGCAGATAAACAGAGTGGCGCGGCCGTGTGAAAATGTTTTCCCCCAGTTTTCATGGGAAGTAGCAAGTCTTCTCGAGACAAAAGGCTCGAGTCCAAGTGAAGTCACGAGTCATCGATGTTAAAGTCCAAGTCGAGTTGCAAGTCTTTGTACGTTTTGTCGAGTTGAGTCTGAAGTCATCAAATTCATGACTCGAGTCTGACTCGAGTCCAAGTCACATGACTCGAGTCCACACCTCTGCTTAACGAGCTAACTAGCTAACTCCAGTTGCGAGCAAGTTGGTCAGTGAGCAGTGAACAGCTGTACGGGCAGCCGCGTTTGTTTTTGGTTTCAATGAATAAATGTGTTTACTTGAAAAAGCAATACCGTGATATACTGGGATACCTTGAGAATGTTTCTTAATACTGTGATGGATTTTTGGCCATACTGTGCAGCCCTAGCTGGAACCCTTCTGCACCCTCAATGAACAGCTCAGTCTGTCTCTGTTTGAATGATACCATATCGGGCTATCACATCAGATCGAGTCCGCAGTCTGTGATGCAGCAGGCTGGGAGGCGAATGCAGCTTAGGAGTAAGGGGAGCTCTACATGAGACTGTCCGTCCTTTTACGACACACATGCAGCACTTGAAAATGACACCAACCTGTCCAACACATGCGTGCGAGTGGCCACTCTGCACCACTCGTATGTCTAGAGATGGATGGAGGACAAGGAAGGACTGGCTCATTGCTGTCAAGGGATCCACAAGCGAAACGGCCCGACCGCACACGTGAGCAGTGTTCCCCCTTCAATCACATCAAGCCTAGTTTATGCTTCTGCGTTTTCAGAGAAACGCAAGGACATGCACACTCAAGAGCCCCTTGCAAGCCTTTTTTACCCCTTGCGTGACTGCAAGAATCTTTCCAATTTTTCTAGACTAGCGTCAAAAGCCTCACGTAGCCCGCAAGGCTCTGATTGGTCTGCCAACTACATCCTTTCATTGAGTCATAGCACAATACTGCCATTATTAAAACAAAGATGTTATAAGAGAGAATGGATCAGATTGAAGAGCTTTGGTCGGAAAAAATCCGTAAATATGACTACTTATACAACCCGTCATTGGCGGACTATAAGCGGATGGCCTCCGATTCATGGAGGGAGATCGCCGCAAATGTTGGTTTGCCGGTTGAGGGGTGAACAAAGTTGTGGAGGAAAATGCGGGACAAATCTGTCCACAAAAAAAAGGCGATGAAAAGCAGCAGTGGTGATGCACGGGACAAAAAAGTCTGAATAAATAAACAAACCAACGACTTCCACACACACAGACGTCACTCTCGAGGTCGTCTACAACAAAAAATGTTACTCCACCTAGTGTTCTGGTGAAAATAAGCATGCAATGTCTATTAAATAAAAAACAGGCATTAATTAAAATAATTAATGCTAGAATTACTGACAAAACATCCAACTAACTAAGGCAGCAGGACTATCAATTTGTCTCACTAACACATTGATTCCTGCATGGAGCTGACTCCATGGAGGTCACTTACAGTTTAGACCTAGTCAAATGTTTGTCTGCAGCCAAACTCCGTTGATTACCCATCAAGGCCGGTTACACACACGTAACACTTATACACACACACACAATGCGATGCTCAGGGACAAAGGCAGGTTATCTCTTTAAACACAGCTAGGCTCTGACCCGGCACACACGTCATTGACTTACAATATTCCTTTTATTATAAACATAACCGCTTCTCAGCACACACAGTCTCGTAAGCCAGAACATTGACCCATGTGATCTGTTGCAGCCCAACAGCACATTCAGAGCCAACGCGCACATGTTAGCTGACACGCGGGTGGGTTGTTTTTCTGTGCGCTGCTTGGGCCCAGAGCTCCTGGAGTATTCAGGCTGTAGCTCTTATAAGGCCTAACGTTGTCCTACATAGGGACTTCTATTGGCTCTCCTCGCTCATTTGGCTTAAATATATCATATATTGTGCGATAAGTAAATATATTGATTTTTGCAACAGGCCTAGCACCTACTGCTTCAGTTTGGAGAGGCTTTAAACACCTCACAAACTACAAGCAACAAACACACCCCGTTCCATGAATGACCTCCGCCTGGCAGACGAGCTGAATAAGTTCCACTGCAGATTTGAAAGGCAATGTCCTGACTCCATCCCCCACAACTCCACCACCCCTCCCTCCCCCAACCCATCAGTAGCTCACACCTTTGGATTACTCTCCCCCACCCCCAACGTCCCTCTCTGTCCCGGAAAGAGTGTTAACCGGCTCTTTAAAAGACAGAACCCCCGGAAAGCAGCCAGTCTGGACTCAGTCTCACTCCACACCCTGAAGCATTGTGCTGACCAGCTGTCTCCTGTGTTCACCGCCATCTTCAACAACTCCTTGGTGAAATGCCACGTTCCAGCCTGCTTCAAGGCCTCCACCATCATCCCTGTTCCCAAGAAGCCCAGTATCACAGGCCTGAATAACTACAGGCCCGTCGCCCTGACCTTTGTAGTCATGAAGTCCTTTGAACGGCTAGTCCTGTCCCACCTGAAGACCCTCACCGACCACCTCCTTGACCCCCTGCAGTTCGCCTACAGAGCCAACAGGTCTGTAGACGATGCTGTCAACCTACGCCAGCATCCTGTTTGTGGACTTCAGCTCTGCCATCAGCACCGGTTCCCTCCAAGGCTGCGTTCTTTCCTCTCTGCTCTTCTCCCTGTACACCAACAGCTGCACCACCAGTCCATTATGCTCCTGAAGTTTGGGGATGACACCACCCTCCTTGGACTGATCTCTGGTGGGGATGAGTCCGCCTACAGGTGGGAGTCTGACCACCTGGTGACGTGGTGTAGCCAGAAAAACCTGGAGCTCAATGCGCTAAAGACATTGGAGATGGTTGTGGACTTCAGGAAGTACACACCCCCACCTTCACCCGTCACCACTGTGGATTCCTTCCGTTTCCTGGGCTCCATCATCAGAAAGATTGTAGCTGACCCCTAAAAGTATTTGTGCCCCTTCCATCCGTCAGGAGGCTGAGGTCCATCAGGACTAAGACCTCCCGCCACACTAACAGTTTCTTTCCTTCGGCAGTCGGTCTCATCAACAGAGCCCGGGCCAACAACACTTTGTCACTTTCACTCGTCACTTTCTGTTAGCTGGTGCACTTTGTCTTTATTTTTATTTTTAATTGTAGATTTATTTCTTAACTTACTAACCCATAGCTTTAGCTTACTAACCAAATATTTTATTATATTTATTGCTGCACTTTGTTGTCTGTCCATTATTGTATTCCATGTATGTCTGACATATTATGGCAATAAACGATTCCTGATTCCTGACATCTAGTTCATATCATACTACTAGCTTTTGTTGTCTCTTGGTTCTACTGGTATTTCTACATGATATAATCCTGTGTTTCAGTTGGATTATTTTGAACTGTAAAAGGCAGATAGTAAATCTGTCATGTTTCTCTGGCTGCCTGCTCAAACCTGTGAGTATTGTAATGTGACTCTCTTCCCCCCCTAGCTGCTCTGTTCACCTGGTGGAGAAGCTCATTTGGGGCATGTCCATTAACTGTTACACATTTTTAAACATCTTGTCTGCTTCTTATTTCAGGAACCATCCGTCCTGTGCGGAGGAGTTTTTATGACCCGTCCTCGGCCCCAGGTCATGGCTGGCAGTGGGAGTGGGAGAACGATGCTGGGACGTGGACTGCCTACGACATGGAGGTGGCCATCGCCATCGAGAACGCCCACAGTCGGCAGCAGCCCTGCCTCGACCTGACGCCCATCGGCTTCTCCTACCTCATTGATTTTCAGAACATGACACAGGTGTGTTTGAATTCTATGCATGGACCTTATCTTCTTTACATGACTGAGGGATATTTAGTTCCAAGTGGCAGCCGCCTCTTACAGTGTACAAGTAACTTTGGGACTATTCAACCTATGTCTTAGCACCTCACTCACTGAACAAGTTTCTTATGATGGGAGTGTGACGTTGTTAATGTTCTTATTACAGGAGTCCGAAAAAACTATACAGAGAAACAACTGTCTCTACCTTCAGCTTGATCCCGTCTTTCTTACCGTGTGACCAGTCTCACTTAAAAGAAAATCATAATAGGGTCATGGTGTTAAGATACTAAATTTCCCTCCACCGACTGGTAATGGAAACATTTTGGATTTCTCTCCTGCTGCAGGTGAACAGACAGAGCCAAAGGTGTCGCAGGCTCCAGAGACGCGCTGACATGTCCTACCCTCTCGTGTCCGGCGCCCTCCCAATACCCAAGGGAGGCGCTGTTGGTGGAGGCCTAACTGGAGCCCTGCTCGGTGTTGGGGTGTCTGGGGCAAGCATGGGAATTGGAAGCTCCGCCCCCCCCAAGGTACAAACCCCTGGACAGTCCCAGCCTTGTTCCTGCCCGCAGTGCATGCTGGTCTTCAGTGTGAAGACCAACACAGGAGGAGGAGGAGGAGGGATACAGACTATGGGTAGACGCTCGCTAACCATGCAGCGGCCCAAGAACTTAGCACCAGTCTCCTCTAAAGCTCTGAGTCTGTCTAAATCTGCCACTCTGGGTGGGCAGCAGCAGAACTCAAACTCCAATGCTAACTACTTTCAGACGCTGCCGCACGGCCTCGCCATCTCCAAAAACATCTCCTCTCCAAGAAGGAACGCCCAGCTCTTTGCTCAGTCGCTAGCTGCCCTTAGCATGGGCACCTCCTCTCTGGGTATCTCCTCGTCCTCCAATAGACCGCCTCCTCCGTCCCTCCCGCCTCCTCAGCCTCCATCATCCAAACCCAACCTGATCTCTCCGTCCATTCCCGCCAAGCGCTCCTCCTCCTCTTCAGCCAACGATCCGGTGCCGATTGCCACATTGGTTACCCCTGCCAGCAGCGTGACCACACCCCCCTCTCCTGTGCCATCTCCGTCGCCAATGGTGATGAAGCCACAGCACTCAGCGTCTCCCGCTGGAACCGCGTGCCATGCCCCGTTGCCACAGAGATCAAGCTTAGCCGGGCTGAGCAGACCGGTGTTACAGAGGATTGCGATGGCTCAGTCCAGAGCTCTCATTGCGTCAGGGTGAGTCGGTAGAACAGACACAACGCGGACTGGGGAAGTACACACACACACACACATACACCAGTAGCTTTATTTAAGGAGAGGTCCGTTCTGGAGTCTTTGATTGAAGCATGTGCGCTTTAGAGTCCTAGGCTCCTGTATCACAAACATGGAAACAGCTTGGAGGCTCAGAGATGTTCGGCTGTGGACGCCACTTTAGTTCGATCCAAAGCACAGGAACACAAACAGATCCTCACCTCACGTGATCTGTGACGCAATGGAGCGTAGTGTCTTTATTATAAAGCATTATTGTAAAGGTTATCAAGGATAAATCAAATGATTTAAATACATTTTATGGAATTTAATTTGCAGCTTACAAAAGCATTGAAGCTTCTTTTCTTAGCTTTTGGAGAATTCAAACAGCTATTTTCATGGCGACCACTTAAGTACTTGTGGGTCATTTCACTCAGTTAGGAACCTTTCCAAGCAAAAAGTACTATTCTAACGGAGCATGGGAGACCTGCTGCAGTGTTTACCCTACCCATCATATTGGGCAGGTGCCAAGTGCCCCCCCCCTCCAAGAAAGTCTGATGGTTTCATTTTCTACATGGCGCCAGATCACATCAGAAGTTATTTAAGGGTGCTTTCCACAGGTCTATGCCGTGTTCCTACATCCCTTCCTTATTTATATGATCACACACGCACACACAATCTCACCTTAGTTCTTATAGTCACACCATGTGGATGGATGGCGTTCAAAGAAAAATACAGTGGTCTTTTCTTCATGTGAAACTAACGTTGAGTGAATTGTAGCCGGCCCCTCCTCTCCTCCCTCCTCTCCCGTCGCGTCTCATCAGCCGGGGCCCCTCACTGCCTCATTGTTGGTCTCCACGGTAACCTTTGTTGGATTAGCCGAGCCTGGGCCGCATTAGCAGCACAATACTGATCCTCTGCTCTCCTTTCCCCTTGCTCTGATCGGACCGGTCTGTCTTCTTCGCTTCCATTTCTTGACTTTCCTCTCATCTCAGCTTCTGTGACTCAACAACCTTTTCTTTCTGTACTTTTTTTCCACTTCTGTTTAAAACATGACGGTCCCGACTATAGTGAAGATACGCCATTAAAGCCTCAGAGCTGTTATTATTTGTAGGTGCTGCTAGCAAATTCCTTGTGTGTGTGTGTATGTGTGGTGGGGGGGGGGGGGGGGGGGGGTGGCTAGACAATGATACCAGACCAGTCAGCATTGTTTTCTGTCCCCAGACAATCACATTCAGATGTGTGTGTGTGCGTGTGTGTGTGTGTGTGTCTGTGTCTGTGTGTGTGTGCGCGTGTATGTGCGTGTGGAGACAGTCCCAGACTCAGACAGGGGCTTATGGGAATGTGTGTGTGGGGGGGGGGGGCAGAAAACAAAGAAACAAGTCAGCAAACTGTCAAAGATTGATCACACATTGGTGCAATAAAGCAGGCCAGCAGTAGAGCAAGAAGGGGAGGGTACACACACACACACACACACACACACACACAGCACAATGCTTAGCTCCGAAGGCATTTAACAAATTTACAAGTTGTCCTCTCTCTCTGACTGAAGGAAAGGAGATCCAGTGAACAGGGTTCCTCTCCTTCTAACCTTCTAACTGGGGGGGTTATAGGCAGGTGAATGAGTATGGGGAAAAGCTGGTGTGTACAGTGGAGGGGGCAGACCAGTAGATGTCCTGAGGAAAAGGCCAAATAAACAGAAGAAGCGCACTCCATAAAGTGTGACTGGAGATGGAGTTGTAGTCCCAACAACTCTTAAAACGGGGAGACGTCCCCCCCTGGAGAAGATCAGATTTAACTGTCCTCAGCATCGTATCAGTTATTACAACATATACATTTTAGAGAACATTAGAGAACATTCACAGTCACTGTGTGTGTCTGTGTGCGTGTGTGCGCGTCCACGGGATTGTGTGAGACTGTGGGTGCAGCTTAACGTTTGTGACAATATATGTGTGAGAATGTGTGAGAGCGTGTTATTGTCTGGCATCTAAAGCAGTCCAGCTGATGTCCATCTGGGCCTGGTAGAATGGGAGTAGCAGGAGGAGGGAGGGAGTGTGAGTGTGAGACAAAGCTGAGGGAGCTGAGGTGGGGGGTCTGGGGTTGAAGGGGGTCAAGAGACCGGAGTCCCATTCAGGCCCCTCCACCCAGGCAGGGGAGCTTCTACCTCTTCTTCTCTGATTTCTTTTGATTTTGTTCTAAAGAGGGCCGGGTACACATTCTGGGGAAATTGGTGTCGATGGTATAAAAAGTATTTTCCCAACTGTAAATTCACAGACACAACCTTCTAATTCACTTGAAAACCGGAAAGAAAAGTGTGCTGATATGGATGATCAACTTCTTTAACTTCCACTTGCTGTGTGCAACAGAATGATTTTAAAGATTTGATTGCATGCTACTAACTTTTAGGACACTGAGATAAGAGTGAGGACATCAGTGGGGAAGTTGCAAATTACAACCAACAATTCTGTATCAAATCTTGATGCTTAAAGTAGTTTTTTAGTAGTTTGTAGTAGATTTATGATTCATGTAGGACTCCCAACAACAAATCGAAAAAAAAACGATTATTAAAAGTGTTGGCAACGAATTTCATCATCGATTCGTTGTGTTGCGCGATGATTACGTCACTTAATGATTTGTGGAGATGCGCGGAGAAAAAATAAAAAATGAAAGAGCAGAGCTGTTGTGGGTCACATGGCGCAGGCAGAGACGTCTGTTCGAGTTAAGTCGTAGAAGGTGTGGGAGAATTTCACATTGATATCGGAAGTAAACGTAACATGGCACGGGAGGGACGTAAGGAGCTCTCTGCTGTTTACTCGTCATCCAGCTGATCAAGCTAGCGTTAGCTCGCTAATAATAGCAGTGATGTGAAAGCAGTTAGCAAGACTAAAGACATGTTTTTATTTATTTTTTGAAACATTCTTCTTTACAATCGGTTGTCTTGTATATATTTTGTGGTTTTTCCCATGTCGGTCATTGTTGACAAATATATTTGTATGTGTGGTACTATTTAATGCTGTCATGTACGGTAGTCTAGTGCGCTTGCACATCTACTGTGGGTTGTACGGTAGTTGGTGTTAAGCCTGTAAAGGGAGACACGGTGATCCATTAAACTAAGAACCCCTGCATTTATTTACAAATGCCATTTTAAATTCATCTCATAGCACGTGGTTATTTTTTAGCTGTACTTAGATGTGGTGTAGACATTTACATAGTGTGAGTGTTAAAGTGTAGTATAGAGAACAAGTTCTGACGTTAAAACAAATCCTGTTGTGATTTGTTTTTTTTCTTTATTTTTTAAAAATGATTATGTTGAAGGAGCAGCCTGTACTTTCTGAAGTATTTTTGCAATATAAATTTGCAGTTATGTTTTAAAAAATAGGGTTTAAAACTAAAAGGGTTAGAAATGAAAGCTTTTTAATGCTGTTTAAAAAAAATCTGATTAAGTTACCTAACCGGCAGCCTGCTTGGTGCACCACGCTTGTGGATGTATCACCATATACAGTGCCTATCATAAGTTATCACCCCCCTTGGACCTTTTCCCATTTGGTATCACTTGCTTGTCGTCATGTGTCACTGAGTGAGTTAAGTGAAAGCAGCTTAGTGCACTGACAGAGAGCCCGTTAAAGCTAAAGCAACAGCCGATCATCAGGACACTTTCTGTCTCTCAGTTGTCTCTCACTAACTGCTAACATTACTTGCTCTCCTCCAGCTATTGGTTGTATACAACTGAGCTTTATGAGAGAAAACCAAGTGCATGAGTGCTGTGAGGGAAGCATTCGTTGTCTTTTAAAGCTGCATAAACCTGCAGTGGGAAACTCCGTATATACTCTGCATACCTGTAGGACCACGACCCCCAAGTTAAACAGATCCCAACCATCGAGTGTACTGTAGAATTCCATAAACTGTGTGTGACATCTGTGTTTGTCACTTAGAGATGAAGATGAGGGGCTTGGTGACCTAGCTAGCAGCTACAAGAGACATTTGTTTGTGGATTAGCTCTCATAAACAGTGACAATCGAGAGCACTTACCGACCAACGAGAGCGCAGAGAGCTCACAAACAGCTTCTCATCCCCTGCTCTGTCTGATCCCACTGTTGCTGTAGGAAGTCCACTGTACACAACAGTGTGTGTCTTTTTTTGTAGCGTGCCCACCGTCCCAGTGAAGAACCTGAATGGATCCAGCCCGGTTCACCCTGCACTGGCCGGTAAATCTCTATCTCTCTAACGCTGGGCTTTTCTGAGCACATCCGAGAGCACCGCCTTTGTTTTCTCTTCTAACCAGACTCATTTTTCAGGGATCACAGGCATCCTGATGAGTGCTGCCGCTCTGCCCGTGTGTCTAACTAGACCTCCAAAACTCGTGCTGCACCCCCCGCCTGTCAGCAAGAGCGACGTCAAACCCGTCGCAGGCTTTGGCCACTGTCAAAGGAAGACTACCAAGAAACAGGCTCGCAAGGGTAAGCACTCTACAAAAACATATTCAGACCTCCACAAATGCTTTAGTTTGATTGTTTCTGCCTTATAATCTTGTACTTCTGCATGAGTCTGGTGTTAACAACCTCTCCTTGCTGTCGGTAGGTAAAACTCCAGAAGAGGTGGTGAAGAAGTACCTGCAGAAAGTAAAAAGTCCCCCTGAGGAGGTATTAACAGTATTCATATGTGCTGTTATCATCATCAGGCTCGTATAAATCAAATGAGGCATAGCGTCGGCTTCACATGAAACCCTCCACAATAACGGGTTCCTCCTTTTCTCTCCCAGGACTGTACCATCTGCATGGAGCCATTGGGGGGTCCGTCTGGATACAAGGGTCCAGGCGTGGGGCCTGTGTCTCGGGCAGAGTCGGTTGGGCAACTCGCACAGTGTGGACACCAGTACCATTTCCAGTGTCTGGTGGCCATGTACAACAATGGCAACAAGGACGGCAGGTGGGTGCGAGACAGAGGCCGCTACTCCTCACGGTGCTTTGAGAACCAGCTCACAAGTTGTGTCCCCTCTTCGCAGCCTTCAGTGTCCCACCTGCAAAACCATCTACGGCGTGAAGACGGGCAACCAACCGGCAGGGAAGATGGAGTACCACGTCATCCCTCACTCTCTACCGGGGCACCCTGACTGCAAAAGTATCCGCGTCATCTACAACATATCGCCAGGCCTTCAGGTACGCAGAGTGTCTGTATGATATGAGTCATCCCATGTTTGGATGTTACCTCGTAATACTCATAGTGACATAATTGATACATTGATATGATCAGGTTTTAAGAGCATTCTTTGTATTGGTGTTAATTTTGGCATTTAGTCATTTAGTCTTAGTCTCCCAGGTAGCCAAAATGCCCCAGAATCGGGTCGAATACACTGTTTTGATTCCGGTATACAACACTTTGAGGGATGTTATTACATACATGCATTGTAATGAAATAAACTTGAAATGGAGGTGGGCTTAAAGTTGTGCAGCAACAATACGTTGAAGTTTCTTTGACAAGAAGGCAAGATTGAGTCCTCAGACTAGCAGGCTGGTAGTTTGGAGAGCTTCCAGCTTGTTAGCCTGAAAACCCTTACAGGTCTGCTAACCAGATGGAAAGATCCCGGCAGGGTAAACAGGTGGGCTCGTGCTGGCTAGCAATGTGCCAGCCAGACGAACCGCTGTGGCCCGAACCTGGAAACACTGGGGCTAGTGGGCTAAATACTCT